>NC_138559.1:15630910-15991205 GCF_964273705.1 Natrix helvetica | reverse complement strand
GACATTCAGTTCTAGCTAAGGGAAGCTTGAAAATAAGCCATCCTGGGTTTCACTGGCTTATACATAGAAGAAGGGCTTCCAACAGAAACTGGCACTGCAGTGCAAGGAGGGCCTAGCCGATGATGCCAACCTAGGGAGCCTTCAAGGAAGAGACACTCAACATCCTTGGACAGAAAACCGATGGGTCACACAGAGGCTCTTCCTGCAGGATGACGGGCAAGAAGCAGGGAAAAGGAGGCAGAGGCTGGGCCTGGCTGTGCATGCACGGTCAGGTTCTTCACTGCAGGGCTTTGGGCATGGAAACCCTTGGAGGAAAGCCTTGCGTTCCCTTCCCCGGGCAAAAGCACAGAGCAGGAGGGATAGGGGCACCCTCCTTGATGCCAGGATGAGATCAGGAAAAAGGAGGGGCTGCATCCCAGCCCGCACCCAAGAAGAGGTCCTGCATCGCCCCCCCCCCACTCTCTCCCGCCCCTTCCCCCAAGCATCATCACAACGCCCGGACAAAGCCACCCATCATCCCCAGCCAACATGGGATTTGCAATCCAACAGAGGGCGCCAACGTCGGACCTGCTGCTGCTGCACCCAGGAGGAGGATGCCCAATGAACGCATCTTTAGCTTTCCCCCTTTCGGGAGAGAAGAAGCCGAGGGATTCCGGGCAGAGGTGACCTGGCGGAATTGCGCCCCCCCCCCTCCCGGGGTCTTTTTCCAGCTCCACCAAGGAGCCTTGGCACTAAGGCGCTGCCGCTGCGCCCCCACCCCCCACGGTACTCACTGAGGCGGGGCTGAGAGATGTAATCGCGGGTGACAGCGGCCGCCTGATCCCGCGTCGCGCCTCCGCCGCTCAGCTCCGACACGGCGCCGTTCACCATCCCCCGCATCGCCCGCATCGCCGCCATCTTGTCCCGTCTTGGACTGCCGCGTGACTGCGCAGGCGCTGATATAAGCGGCTTGGCGTCACGCCCTCCCTCTCCCCCCCCCCCCACTTCTCTACCCCGCCCTTCTGTCTCTCACGCCAGCCCGGAAATCGCCGGGAAGGGAGAGAGAGAGGGGCGGGGCAGGAGGAGAGGAGCTGGCCAAAGTGCTGAAGCGCGAGAGAGACGCGCAGGCAAAAGCAGCGCGAGCGCCCGAGCTGCCCCTGAGCCTGGGCAGAACGCAGAGCAGCAGCTCCCCACCCCCCCACCCCCCGTCTGCAGGTGCAAATGTTTGTTTGTTTTGTTTGTTTTTATTGGATTTATATGCCGCCCTTCTCCCAAAGGACTCAGGGCGGCGTACAACATTAAAAAACACACATCCCCAAAGTTAAAAAGAAATTAAATACATATCAAAACAAAAAACAAAAAAACCAAACCGAATTTATAAGACAATACATTTAAAAATGAGTTAAAATTAACAGGCCAGGCCGGAAGCCATAGAAGCCAGGAGAGGCTCCTGACTGGGCCCAGGGTGTTCCCTGCCCACCCCAGGTGCCCCAAAGACAGGCACGCCTTCATCGGGGATCAAGTTGCATCAGAGAGCTGGGACAGTTAGTTTCCACCAAACCCTGGTACTCTAAAGTGGCTAAAGTTACCTTCTGTTATATAAATCCGCAGCATGCAACAATGAAAGGGCCTCTAAGCACCCGCAGAGGGGATTCTTCCAGTGCCACCTGTACAGCATAGAGAAGTGAAAGCTCCCAGACTGGATTTTGCTATTGAAAACAGTGTCATAGAGCAGGGGGATATGCATAAATATTGTAGCGAATTACTGTGAGGCAAGATGGATGGCTAATACATTTTGTAATAAATAAATGTCCTCCTCTTAAAAGTAAAGGCAAAACTCATGTTGTAAGATAGATAGCCTTGTCTACCTCTCAGGTTAGTAGCAATCCTTTAAAAGTAAATTATAAGCAATAAACCATTGCAAATAAAATACAAGCAATAGGAGAGAAAAAGATATATATAAAGTTGGGTGGGAAAAGGCCAGATAAACAAGTTACTGCAGTGACTACCAGTCTCTTCTCTTAGACTACTATTCTTCTCTTAGAGTAGTCAGTGGCAATGAGTCCCAGCTACTGTATCTAGAGACTATCTGGGGCTGATGGGAGATTATTTGGGAAAACTCTTTCAAAGAAATAGCACAGAGCACATTTTTTCCCTGAGAGCTAGTAAACAAAAGTAAATACCCTGACACCAAAGCAAGAGACAAATGGAAACTGGGTGAAGAGAAGGTCATTCAGTCTTTTGCATTTGCTTGGCAGGAGAAAGCAGCATAAGAATTAGAATACAAATTGAGTTTATATTTAATATACAGCCATCACTGGAATTCTTTCATAATGTCTTGGCAACATGAACTTTTCTTAGCTTTTTTTTCTCCTTGGAAATCTCAAAGGTTTTTTGCTGAGGAAAGACTGATATCTCCATTGCTTATAAATTCCTAGTGTGGCTAGCATTAATAATAAAGGCAAGATCTTTTTTCTTTTTCCATTGTGATTTTACACTTGCTTCCCCTCTAGCTGGGTATACATGTATAAAACTATGTGTTTTCCAATCTCATTCAGCAGCGAGTAGAAACAAATAGGTTTACAAAGCTTCCTTATGCCTGGTCACATCATTGGACTGCATTGTATCAGTCAATATTGCTTCCTACAGCATCCTCTTGAAGCCTTTCTGAAGCATTGAAATATGACACTCATTCTGATGAGCATTCATGACAGGGATCTACTTTTTTATATGGAGGTTATACCTGTTGAGAAGGGTGTTTTGAATGGATTTAGGAAGGGAACATTCTTGAGGAAGATGGGAATTGAATTTAGGACTTTCTGTAATCAAAGTAGGCCTTCAGATCTTGACCTATACACTTGGCCCACTCAAGTAGGATTCTTCCATGTTACAAATTCAGAGAAGCAGACAAGGAAGTCCTAAATTCAATTCCCATCTTCCTCAAGAATGTTCCCTTCCTAAATCCATTCAAAACATCCTTCCCAACAGGTATAACCTCCATATAAAAAAGTAGATCCCTGTCATGAATGCTCATCAGAATTCATCAGAATGGATTTAGGAAGGGAACATTCTTGAGGAAGATGGGAATTGAATTTAGGACTTTCTGTAATCAAAGCAGGCCTTCAGATCTTGACCTATACACTTGGCCCACTCAAGTAGGATTCTTCCATGTTACAAATTCAGAGAAGCAGACAAGGAAAGAATGAAGCATCATACTACTTCCCTTAATTTGCATATGGACAACTGGCTAAGTGTCATCCACTTCTTCCTCTGGAGGAGTGATTAATATGTGCATGTTGCAGACTCACAAATGTGTCCCAATGGAATAAATGTTCATGCGTTTGGTTTGAAAAATACAGATAGTCCTTGACTGACAACCATACTTACAACGGCACCGAAAAAGTGACCTATGACAGATCCTCACACCTATAACCATTGCAGGGTGCTTATAAATTAATTCATCATGGTAGGATCAAAGTCCAAAATAGTCTTCCTCTTCTTTTTCCTTATGATTGAACAGATTACATAATTTAATTAAAAAAAAATGCACATCAATTATCACAATAAGTGGAGCTACTGAATGTTGCATACCTGACCCATAACTGATCTATAACCAATTGGACTCTCACACAAAGGATTTATTTCACCCATTTTATTATTTTCCAACTTGAAGCAGTCGCTTTTAAACATGTTACTAAATTGAATTTAACATTCTTTTACAAAAATAGGTCATGCAGAAACTAGCGTATGCATGTATGTATGGGTTTGGGTAGTTTTGTGCCAGGGATGATTTTGAGGGCGCAATCTGCCTCACGGGGGGGGGGGGCAGAATGTTGCACTTGGTCTCGCTGAAGACTTCTGCGAGGTCCTGATATTCCCCTTGGATCTGTTCAGTCTCTGGGGTTTCATCGGATGTGGCTGCTAGATGTTCTAGTGGGCTCTTTTGGGGGGGGGCTGTTTGGTTGGTGTTTCTGCTTGCTGGTGTAGAAGGGGTTGGGGCCCCTTTTCTATCCTAAGTCTGCGGGTACCCCCTTGCCACCAGATGGTTGATCCCCACCTGTCTAGCCAGGAGAGACCCAGTATGACTGCATCTGTCATTTTGGAGGCTGTTATGAATTGAATTACTTCCCAGTGATCCACTAGCTCTAGTCTCACTGGTTCGGTCAGGTGGGTGGCATATGCTCCCCCCTTAGAGACCCATTGACCTGTTTGAACCGGATTGGGTGGGCCAGTCTCAATCCCCAGTTTCAGGACTGTGGTCAGGTTGATCAAGCCTCTAGTGCAGCCTATTAAGGCTTGAAAATCCCCCTGGCTTCGTGTTTTTGGGGCTGTGAGGTGTATTGGAAAAAGGAAAGGGTGAATTGGTCCTCTCACCATTGGGTTGTTTTTGCCCTCGTCGTCACTGTCATAGGGCTCTGGTGACTGGTTGTTGTTGCCTGGGGTTCCCCCCTTCGTCTGGGTGGGGAGGGACCTCTGCAGCCTGGAGGGCCTTCCGGGATGCATTGGTGGCCCATTTGTGGCCTCATTCCAGTCGTGCCTTGGGTGGTGGCTCTGGCCTTGACATCGGGGTTGGGGTCATGCACACAGGTGCCATGTGACCCATCCCTCCACATCTGTAGCATTTCAGTGGACTTCAAGGGGGGGCTGGTTTCGGGGCTCTGTTGCTGTGGGTCCCCGTCAGCTGGGGGGTTTCAGGTTGGGTTGGCCTCTCTCTTTTGTGTCCAGTGGCTTTCTCGTATTGTTAGTGCACAATCAGCCGTCGACTTTTATTGCTACTCGGAACCACTCAGAAAGTTGGTTTGGGATGTCGCGGTAGGCTTCCCAAAAATCCACTAATTGATTCATGTGTATCGAGTCAAATTTCAATACAAAACTAGTCATTTATTAGGTGCATCATAGGCAAGATCTTTTCGCAGTCAAGTCTAAGCTTTGTTTGATTTATAGATGAACTTTACCCCTGTTCCTTCCCTCCCCTCAGTCTGTGTCATAAATCACATTCCCCTATAAGATGCACCCCTCCCAAGCCAGCTGCAGTAATCTGAGATCCAACTTCAGCCGACAGTATGCATGGAATGCACTTCCCCCCTTCTCTTACTATGACAATGCTGGTAGTTGACACTTAGTAGACAGCCAGTTAAATATGAGCCAGCAGTGTGCAGTGGCAGCCAAAAAAAAAAAACAACCCAATGCAATCCTAAATTGCATTAACAGAGAGATACAATCAAAATCAAGTGAGGTACTAATACCACTCTATAAAGCCTTAGTAAAATCACACCTAGAATACAGCATCCAGTTTTGGTCAACACACTATAAAAGAAATGTTGAGATTCTAGAAAAAGTGCAGAGAAGAGCAACCAGGATGATTAGGGGACTGGAGACTAAAACATATGAAAAACGGTTTCAGGATTTGGGCATGGCTAGTCTAGTGAGGAGAAGGACTAGGGAAGACATGATAACAGCATTCCAATATTTGAGGGGCTGCCACAGAGAGGAAGGGGTCAAGTTATTTTCCAAAGCACCTGAAGGCCAGACAAGGAATAATGGATGGAAACTGATCAAGGAGAGATTCAAACTAGAAATAAGGAGAAATTTTGTGACAGAATAATCAACCAATGGAACAGCTTGCCTTTGGAAGTTGTGGGAGCTTCATCACTGGAGGCTTTTAAGAAGAGATTGGACTGCCATTTGTCGGAAATGGTGTAGGGTCTCCTGCTTGGGCAGGGGGTTGGACTAGATGACCTACAAGATCCCTTCCAACTCGGTTAATCTGTAAACTGTAAGACCAATCTAAACCTTGGTTGATATGGAAAAGGAGGAAGAGGAAGTGCTATCTACAATGCTTGGAGAAAATCTAAGAGCTAGGCAGAGAATTTAGATCTGCCTACAAATAGCAACTGCACATAAGGTCCATACAACAATATACATTTTAAAGCAGACAGAAAAATATATAATATAATGTTTTGTTTCCTTCAAATGCAGCTTCTCCTGTGGAGCAAGCCAGCTTATGTACACACAAGCAGAATACACTTAGATATGATTCTCTTTGCAAATTCATTTCCTCCCTTATTTTATTTATGTAGTTTCTCTGTATGGGCAGATAGGCTGTTATCTTCCAGGTTATCTTTCCCACTCGTCTACAATTTATAACAGTATGTTTGTTCTTCAGAGGTTTATTATTCTTATGACTGATATCTAATCCAGTATCTGAGTAATAACAGTGTCTGGCTCCTATTATAATTTGCAATGACAATGCTACCCTCTTCAGTGTACATTTGGTTAACGTCAGTTGCTGCCACCAGCCTCTCCCTCTTCACCCCAGCTAAAAGGATTTCAGATGATTGATTCAAAGCATTTCCACCCTACTCTTCAGCCAGTTTGCCTGGATGTTACCATCAATTTACAATCCAATAAGTTATCAATATAACCGAGCTGTTTTTGCCTGTGAAGTCTGCATACATAAAAAAGCAAATTCGAACCATTTTTAGCCTTTTTTCTTCTTTTATAAATGCGTCTATTTTTTCTTTATTTTTCTGGATTTAATTTTAAAAAGAATGGAGGGGAGAGGACAGAAGGGCCACCTCTGAATTTATATTTACACTCTAAAGCAAACAATAGCCTAAAAGGAAAAAGAGATGGGGAGAGAAGAGGAAAATGACCCAAATCAGGGCCAGGACTTAGGGTCCTATAGAATTTTTTAAGCACAACAGAGTGCAGAGTGAGTGGTATAAATATAAAGGGAAGAGAGGGTTGTTTACAGCACCAGCTGGACATGTATAGTTTAAAGATTGGAAGGGACAAAGGTTGCTGGCTTTTCAGATGAGCTCATACAATAATCTTATTTCCTTTAGCTCTTTGCTCTAGCTCAGGGGTGTCCAAACTTGGGAACTTTAAGACTTGTGGACTTCAACTCCCAGAATTCCCCAGCCAGCACTCAACTTCTGGGAATTGAAGTCCACATATCTTTAAGCTGTTGAGAAACATCAAATCCAGTGGATTATGGAGAGGCAGAATCCAGTGGAGCTGATTCTCTGCAAGGCTGATGCAGACTCTGCTATTCTCTTTTCCTCCTGAAATGTCTGCTAAAACACCTAACTATGTTGGAAAAACAACAGTAGCATTGTCGCAATCTGTTTGTCAAAGGCTGATCTTCCCAGCACAAAATTACCCAGATGTTTTGGTATGTCCATTCTTAGAATTCCTAAACAATATGGTCCAATTGTTTATCCCTTTGTGGTTTTCCTCTGTCATGTTTTTCTTGGATTAAACTACTCTTATCAGAATGAATTGGGGAGAATAGTTGTTGTTTAAAAGAAGGGAATGAATTAGATGAAGGGTAATTAAACTTACATTCCAGATGTTGCTCACCACTGCCCTTATTATTTGGGGCAACTACAAATGGTAACTTAACAGTTTCTGGAGAACTTTAGATGACTTCTCCTAGAATGTCCAAGATAAGGTTATTTAATTCCCTTCAATTCTGTTAAATCAGTAATTTTGCTAAAAAATATTTAGAAAGGGGATGTAGAGAAGGAATATTGTATATGGAAGAATATCAGAGTGTTCTGAATATTCCTATGAGACCTGGGATTTTGTTGTCTGTTCCTCTTTGAGCTGGGATAGAAGTATGTACTTTAGAATGATAAACCCTGACTTTAAAATTGGATATTTTTGAGGTGGATCTTAATGCCAATCATCTCAGTAGTCTACTTCCCTTTTCCCTGGCTTTGACGCAGATGGAGCTGCTGAACTGATTGGGGCATGTTTGAGCTATCAATTATGCCTTCCTGGTCAAGAAATCCTCATATCCTTTTCAGATAAAAAGGAATATTAAATTCACTTGACGAAGCATTTTCAGAGCACTGTGAGAAAGCACCAGGAAGACAAACAGTGATATATTCAAGAACGGTAAGGACTCTCCATTTCTCAATATTGAGAGGAATGACAGGGTAGAAGCTGATGAGGCAACTAGACACCTAATGGAAGGAAGGAAGGTTGGTTGTTTATAAGTGTCATTTGACACTTGCTTAAACTCAAATCCAATGACTTGTACTAAATTCCAATATCTCTCTTTCCTTTGAGTAATATTATGAAACTTCTAAAACACAAATCTTATTAAAAGACAATGCTTTTAGGTTGTTCAACTCTAGGTACCCCAGTGGTTTACTGGAACCCTTCTTTAAAGAAAGGGTAGGACAATGCAATAAGTTGAATTAATTTGGCACAACTTGTATGCAAACTTTCAAGTTATACCTATAGAGATTCTTTTGTGATTGAATGTTTGGTAAACTGTGGTGATGGAAAAGACCAGTGATTGCTGCTTGTAACTTTTTAAAAATAAGCTTGTCAGGATTGATCAAACCTAAAAGAATAAGCCTCTGCTAACTGCTCATTCTGAATAGTTGTCAATTCATACTGCAAAGGATTAAAGAAACAATAATATATGTGTGTACGTTTGTAAGTCTGTACTTGGCTACAATGCCTGATTCACACCAGAACAACTGAAGAAGGCAGAAGCTGAAATCCAACCTTCTTATTGTTAGTTAATTTAAAAAATTCATTCATATTTTGGTGATGCTCCATGTTCGTTCAGGATCCAGAATAAGGAAAAAAAATGATACTTTAACAGTCATTCAGGTCTGTATATTTATTTTCCTTTTTTGTTTTTTCATGTGCTCTTTTCAGAAGATTTTTTCAAAAATAATTTTGGACTTTTATATGGATGTTGCACAATAATTTAGATCAGAGGTAACAAGATCAGCAGTTGACTGGCTAACAGAATTATCTGTTGTATTGTTTCATTCTTTCTTTTGAAAAATTGAATGAGAGAGCCATCTGCATATCTGCGAAGGGTGTGGGAATCAATATCCCTACTAGGTCAATATTTTATTTACTCAACTCAACGGCATGAAATATTTTTTTTACGTTCTTGATAAACATTTCTAGAAAGTTTTGCATGCTGTTTTGTGCCTTGTGATTAGCTGCAAAAAGTGGTTGTCCTTAAGTCGTTTTTGGAACTGTCCTTTTATATTATTGATGCTGGAGTTTGGGTGGACATTTTGCTAAACCCTCTCCCTTACAGGATACACAAACATTTAAATTCTAAGAAGCAGTGAAAAGAAACTCGGAAAATGAAGATTCAACTCTTTCCCAACCTAGCAACTGAGTGCTCCCTGTGGCTCTTGTTAAAAGAGGGAAGAGAATCCCGGAAATTGGTTTTACTGGTTGTGTTTGTGGCTCTGCTAGTAGACAATATGCTTTTCACAGTTGTGGGTATGTAGTGTTTTGATTTGCTTCTTCTTCTTAAATGTGGAGGCTCTTATATTGCTTTTATACTTCTTTCTCTCACACGGCAGCTTATTTCAGCAGCCCTTCTTAAAGGTATCCATTCAATTACACAGAATTCCTCATACATCATTGTTCAAGGGCATTCTGAATAAAATACTATTGGCTGCCAGTTGGAATGATATTAGTTGCTGTATATATTCATGCACAAGCAGATAACCTTGTTAGTTACAATATATACTTGTGTATAAGTGGATATGCCACACCCTATTTTTCATGGTACAGTATATTGGTTAAAAATTTAAGGGTTTGCTTATCTGTGGATGGGTGTATATGCATATGGAAAACATGGATGCTGTAGTTTTTAAAAAGTGCCATTATATGTACTTGTGGATAAGTCCATCTGTAAATGGTAAATTTTCAAGTTTATCCCAAAGTTTACACAAGTTTATACCCCGCGTTTGTATTTGATTGTCCTCATCGCAAACCCAATCAGACTGCCCTGCAATATAGTGAGTGGGTATGCCAGGGGGTGTCCAACTTTGGCAA
The DNA here is from genome assembly GCF_964273705.1 of Natrix helvetica. Classification (NCBI taxonomy): domain Eukaryota; kingdom Metazoa; phylum Chordata; class Lepidosauria; order Squamata; family Natricidae; genus Natrix; species Natrix helvetica. Next base: position 15,981,395 of record NC_138559.1, on the reverse strand, counting down.
TTTTAAGACTTGTGGACTTCAACTTCCAAAATTCCCCAGACAACCATGTATAAGTGTTAAAATTGCCAAGGTTGGACACCTCTGAGTATGTGTTTGTGTGCATAGATAAAAAAAGCAGTTGGTAGAAGGTAGAAAGCAAATACATTTATGATAAAAACAAAAAGGCAAACTTTTTTTTTGCAGGAGAAATATTGCCTAGCTGTTTTCTTTTTTTCCAGTGCCAATCATCCCTTCATTTCTATATGCCACACACAAAATTACCAGCCACTCTGCAATTCAGGCCACACTTCCAAGGATTCCTGTGCCTTCCTCAGCTGATCCCTCTACTTTGGGCTTGTTGGACTATGACAACATCACAATGACAGTCTCAAGCCATGATACTCTTGCCAGTGCCAATGGGAGCCAAGAAGGAACAGTTGCCTCCCCTTTCCCCATGGATGCTTTGAACCATAGTTGTACAGATGGAATGGACTCTCTTTCCAATGAAAATGTTCGTGTTGGGCTGCTCTTTGCCTCAAAAGCTTTAATGCAACTCATAGCAAACCCCTTTGTGGGACCCTTGACCAACAGGTAGGTCAACTTTTAAACAAACAAATCAGAAAGACTTCCCGTACTGCAACACGCTCAATTTGCAAACTTTTCAAATACTCAGTAAGAACTAGTTTGGGCTAGTGGTTGAGCATCAGGTTAGCAAACAGGAGACTCTGACTTCTAGTCTTGCCTTAGGCCAGTCACTCATTTTTGGCCTTAGGAAGGAAACAATGGCAAGTCACTTCTGAAGTCTTGCCAAGAAAGAGCTGGCTTCATACCCAGGGCAGGACTTCTTGTTATTTTAGTGAAAAAACTGGGGAGGGACGCTTTTTCAAACTACATTTCTGCCCTGGACCCAGATTTCTTTTATCTGACCATTATCTTGCAGCTTTTCTTCCTATTCCTCAAGATTACTTCTTAAGCCATATTTGCAATAGGGCCTCTGTGATGATTCACAACAGAGTCAGAAGACATGCAATTGCAATTGCAACCTGCCATTTTAAAGCATCTCCAATACCTCATTTGATCTGATATTAGATCAGCCTAAGGATTTCAGGAAATGAAAATCGTGTCCCCTACTATGATGGGTGCCCAGACACATAGTAGAAAATCTTGTTTCCTTCTTCTTCCTCCTGGTCATTCAAGGAACGTTGTGAAGTAGCTTGTGTTGTACAGTGAACTCAAAACCATTTTTTGTCCCTGTAGGATAGGATACCATATCCCCATGTTTCTTGGATTTATTATTATGTTCATCTCTACACTAGGTAAGTACGAATACCTACACAACATGTATCTCCTCCAATGTTGCTGGATTTGAACCAATGGCAGTAGAATACAATAATACCTTGTTCCAGTGGTCAGTTCCTACCGGTTTGGACCAGTTCGGTTGAACCGGTAGACATACGGTGGCCAGGGTTGCTGGAACAAGCAGTGACCCAGGCCTGCCATGCCCCGAACTAGTTCCCTGGTCTCTTCTGCTGTCATCGGCATGTTTCTGCATATGCACAGAACAGTTTTCAGTCAAACTGCAAAACGCCCTCTCAGCAAACTGGTAGTAAACTGGTTAGGAAGCCACCACTGCCTTGTTCATCCCATTCAACTATTTTTACAGAATAGAGTTGTGAACAATACAGAAACCTGTTCTTTAATTTTAGAAAATGTGCAGAGAAGGATAACAAAGATGATGAAGTGTTTAGAGGCTAAATTGTATGATGAACAGTTGACGGAGCTAGGTAGGTCTGGCCTACGAGATGGATTGGGGTGGGTGGGTATGGTAGATCTCTTCTATTGTTTGAGGGGCTGTCACAGAAAAAGGGGGATTGAATTATTCTCCAAAGCACCAAGGCTAGGGCAAGAAGTAATGGGTGGGAGCTTGTTAAGGACAGATCCAATCTAGAAGTAAGGAGAAATTTTCTGACAGTGAGGACAATTAATCAGTGGGACAGTTTGTCTCCTGGAGTTGCAGAGACTCCATTGCTAGAGGTTTTGAAGAATAGACTGATCAATCATTTGACTGGGATGATATCATTTTATAAGTCTCCTTGTGCAGGGGGTTGGATTAGAAGACCTTTGAAATCCCTTCCAGTCCTATGATTCTATGTTTGTGGAATAATATTGAACAGTTTTGGTTTTGAGGCAGGCTATCTAGAATCCTGCAAATATTTTGGTCTCCAAATCCATAATATTTTGTGCCTTAGTTATATTGACTACAGATGCTGGGAGACTAAAATATTAGAACAGCTCAGTTTTCTTCATCTTGATATTTGTCCAACATAATTCAATAAAATAACATGTAACCAGAATTTCAATGTACTTTCTGTCTTTAAATGCAAATTGGTTGTTCTTGTTATTTTACAAATGACTGTTATTACTCAATTAGTCTATTGAATGGATAACTAGCAGTTTCTGCTTTACTTCTCATTTCCCAAAATAAAATCAGTGTTGGCTTAGGCTTCCATCAATTTAGTTTTAAAAACTCTACATGAAAATTCCAGCATATGCATTTCTTCCTGGTTGCTCCTGGTTCGGCCCCGATCGGGTGAATCAGTAGTAGCGGTAGCGGGAGACTCCGCCCACCCACCTGGACACTTCTGCGTATCCGCAGAAGCATTGCGCACACGCAAGGGCATGCCCAAACTGGTAGTAAAAAAATTGGCAACCCACCACTGATGTCTTCTCATCTGCATTGCTGTATATAATTTCCCCCCCTATATAATACTTTTTGCAAGTAATCTTCTCCTAATGTAATACATTTTTATTCTTACTTCCTTTCATATAACTGTTTTGTTCTGAATATTGTAAAAAAAAAATCTGAAAAATTCAGGTTTTGGCTCATAAAGGTATTGAGGTTCATGAATTGCTTTGGCAAATCAGTCCAATTCATAAACTGCAATCATCCATTCACTGCCAGGAGTTCAATCCCGATTGGCTCAAGGTTCACTCAGCCTTCCATCCTTCCAAGGTTGGTAAAAGGAGGAACCAGATTATTGGGGGCAATAGGTTGACTCTGTAAACAACATAGGGTTGTAAAGCACCATGAAGTGCTATGTAAGTCTAAGTACTACTGCTGTTTAGCAATGAGGCAATACAGTTCTCTCCAAAAGTCCTTTTTTTGAAAGCATCCGTAATTCCAGTAATCTGATTCTGCACCTTTTCCTTCCTTTAGTGTTTGCTTTTTCAAGGAGTTACACCTTGATGTTCATCGCTCGAGCGCTGCAAGGCTTTGGTTCTGCCTGTTCATCTGTTGCAGGTAAATATGCTGGCAGGTACTATTGGCAATTCTATAGATCGTGCACAGCTGGGGCAAAATCCTGGAGTGCCAGGGGGCACTTATTTATTAATTAAATAGAATTATATGGCTGCCCAACTCACACTTGGTGACTCTGGGCAGCATATTGTATTAAAAATCAACAATACAACCCCCCACTCACTGCAGTGGTAATGAATACGATCGTACAAACCACACCCTAAGCTCCGAATGAACCTGGAGTCTCCAGACTGATTGACAAAATTGTGTCTCCGGGGCCTTCCAGAAAAGTAGCAGGGAGAAGAGTCAACCTTCTTTCAGTGGGAATGATGTTCCAAAGGGAAGGAGCCACTACAGAGCAGGCCCTTTTTCTAGGCTCTATTAGGTCTACTTCTTTAATAGATGGGAGCTGCAACATTCCCTGCCTTCTCACTCTGATGGGTTGGGAGAATATTACATCTTGAAAATGAAAGTCCTTGTTTAAATTTGGTATCTCCAGTAATGGACAGGAAAGTTGCCTACCTGGAATCTTTGAATGTTGCTATTCACATCACTTAGCTGGATGACCAAAGATCTCATTCCTTGTTCTCAAACAAGGGGACCAAGAAGGATATGCCTCCTGCAACATATAATTTCTATATCAGTTCTACTTTACTTCTTGGAGTAAAGAGACTGATGCTGAAATTATAAAGGGAAAATCTATTTATTGAGTTGAAAAATTTGGGGTGGAAAAAGAAATAATAATAAAAAGAGAAAATCTTCAATATTGGAGGAGATTTGGGTGGAACATCGGGGAGCATACATTCTCCCTTATCACACATGAAATTACAGCTTCCACAACAGCTAGTGGTGAGGGGAAAAGGAGAATTCCATAGGCCATGAAGGTAGTCTCAGTCTTTCACTTCTGCCCAGTGCAATAATTCTAACACTAACCCTTGCCTGTTGCTTATTTCCAGCAACTCAAAACTGATTGGCTCCACTCTGTCTCTGCCTGCAGGTCTGGGGATGCTTGCAAGTGTGTACCCCGATGACTGTGAGAGGGGAAATGCAATGGGAATAGCATTGGGAGGTCTGGCTTTGGGAGTGCTGGGTGAGTAAATGTACATTTAATACTGTTTAAGGGCACCTAGAAACTCATGCAAAGCTCACTTTGGTGCATCTCCCCAGCTTCTTCCCTTTAGGACTGTTCATTATTCAGTTGTCTTTGTCTGTAGTTCTCTGGTAGGTCTGCTGTATATCCAAATGGGTCTTTGCCTGTAACCATGATCTACTATGGATTATTGCTTAGCATTCCTGGAAGAGAACAAGTGAAGAACATTGCTGGTTCTCAAAGAGGGTGCGCCACGGACTGGCAATAACGCTGGCAGCGATCCACCCCTGCTAATAAGGTCACCCAAGGCATGAAGCTCACTCTAGTTTCCACCTCCCAAACACAAGTAGGGATCTCTATTGGGTGGCAAGGATATAGGAAGATACTGGAAGGTGATCACTTTAGTGATAATAGTAAAGACTTCATTTTCAACCTGCTGGGAGAAGTCAATGATAAACCACTCCTGTATCTGACCATGAAAACTAAATGGATGGACAATATGGTGTCATATCAGGGGTGGGTTCCTGCCAGTTCTAACCTCTTCTATAGAAGAGGTTTCACAAATCTACAGTGCCGTTTAGAACCGGTTCCAGCTCCCTCCCCCCGCCCATCCGCACATCATCAAGATGAAGAGCGAGAGGAGGAATTCTGGGAGTTGAAGTTCACAAGTCTTAAAGCTGTCACGTTTGAACACCCCTGGTTTTTTTTAAAGGGTTAGGGGTGCAAGGTCTTGTAACTTGACAGCTTTAAGACTTGCACACACTTCAATGCCAGAGTTCCTGAGCCAACATGACTGGAGGAGGAATTCTGGGAGTTGAAGTCCACAAGTCTTAACGCTGTCAAATTTGAACACCCCTGGTTTTTTTTTTCCTAAAGTGTTAGGGGTGCAAAGGTCTTGTAACTTGACAGCTTTAAGACTTGCGTGCTTCAAATGCCAGAGTTTCTGAGCCAACATTTTGGTTGCGAAGCAATAGCGTTGTTAAGTGAGTTTCATCACATTTTACAAGTTGGCCACACCCACCCAGTCACATGGCCAGCAAACCACTTCCACAAAGCAGGCCACAGCTACAGAAGAGGTTCTAAAAAAAATTTAAACCCACCACTGTGTCATATATTTGATGATGCTCAATATGCTACTGAAGTTCTCTTGAAGTATTAGTGGTGCTTATAATGCAGATTGTTGGTGATATTTTAATCTATTTATTTCTTAAATTTATATACTGTCCCTCTCACTGATAAGGCAACTCTGGTAAGGCTATGTTGATATGCAGGAAGAGAAAATCCAAACCTGGAAAATCAGAATTGCAATGGGAACATTAAATATTAGAAGCATGAACTTGGGGAAGTTCAACACAATCAAAGATAAAATGAATTGACCACACACTGACAGGTGTGTTATATGATACGAACTGCAATAGGTTGGAACTGGAAATATTTAGTCAGAATGTTTATTACATAGCACAACAACAATGACAAGAAAGAAGGAATATTGTAGCTTTGACAGTCAGAAAGATATAGTAAAGACAGTTGGCCATAATGTATACTCAATGGCCAAATATTATCAGGTAGACCTCATGGACAATCCTTGTCTAAGTTATCCACTGATGCAGAAGACAAGGAAATAGGTGAATTTTATGGTCAAGTTCAATCACATCCTGTAAAGAAAGTGTGTTTTTATAGTCTCATACTATTGAAAATAGTAAAGTGGTTGGACTGCTTGGCCTAGAAAACAGAAATGAAGCAGGAAAAGAACAGTTTGCCAAGCAACTAACCCCAAAGGCAAAGTAGCCTATACTCATAGACTTGTTTTATTATGTGTGTCTCTTTTCATATTAGCACCACTGATGTGTTTCTCTTTGCAGTGGGAGCCCCATTTGGAAGTGTCATGTATGAGTTTGTTGGGAAATCATCTCCTTTTCTGATCCTGGCAGTCTTGGCTCTCTTAGATGGAGGTAATGTAAATCATCCTTTGAAGTAGTCAGGTCAGGACCCACCTTGAATCACTGAGCTGGAAAAGACAGCTCCAGCCACCAATTTTTCTGTGAAGTACATGCCATTGAGCATAGCGAGGCTTACTTCTCAGAAAACATCCTACGAAGATGGCAAGGGAGAACTGAGCTACTGAACAGAAATAAGATTGAACATAATGGAAAAATGGAAAGCTATTTCTAAGCATGAAATAATTATATTTCTGTTTTAGCTTTGCAGCTTTGTATCCTGCATCCAACCAAGATTTCACCCGAGGTAGGGCAAAAATACCCATGCATGTTTCCTTTTATGTATGTATTAAAATATTTTCACCCTACTTGTTGATGCACAGGATCTACACATCTGTTTACTTTTACTTTTTAATGCAAAATAAAATGACTGTTTGAGATATGGGATAAATGGTATAGGGGGATGGAGGAAAGAAACAAGAATCAATGAAGGAATATAACAAAACACAAAAATAATAGTTATGAGTAAAATAAGAGAGTTAAGAATGGTGAAATCCACATGAAATACAATAGAAGGGGAAATAATATAAGGTGAGCGGTATCGATTGATCATTGCTATTAGAAAGAACAGGAAGCTCCTGATTGTATTGCATTGTGTAAATGTGTTGTACGTCTAAGATTTGTGTGTGTGTATAATAAAATTGAAAAATTGAAAAAAAAGGACTGTTTAAAAGCAGCAATCTAAAATATCAGATTAGGAGCTATAATATCAAGAGTAAACAAGCATTTTACTCAGAGCAAAAATAGAGGAACTCTGAAAGCTGCTAGAAAAGTAGGCTTTTTTTGCAACAAAACAAAACAAAACAAAACAAAACAACTCCAATTAACATCTTCCACTGAAACGTATCTGTCTTCTTTGTGTGTTTTCCAGAGTATCAAAGGAGCCTCCTTGTTGACCTTGTTGTGGGATCCCTACATTTTGATTGCAGCAGGTAAGTTTTATTGCCTGTTATGGGCATTTGGTCTTGAGGATACAATAGCCATAATCTCAGTTTAGCCTCTGTGGAACTGAGGTGGGTTTAGGCAAGATTCTTCTGATCACCAGCATTGCTTATTGTTTCTGGTCCTGCCTGCCAGAAAAATAAAGCATGCTGTATAGTTGAAGATGGTTTTACATCTCTCCAAACAAAATGCACCCTACTCTTTCTATTGTCCCATGTAGCAAATGTAGAATCAGAGAGTCCAAAGGGGGTATTTGTAGAAGAAGATCAGGCAGAGCCGGGGGCAGAGTTAAATAAGTCATCAGTCTGGAGTTGTCTAGATCCAACACTTCCTGAATTCTCTTGACTGTTATCTAGTATCAATTTAGTGCTGAACATTAGTTGACTAGATTCTTGTGTATAGGCTTGACCAATAAATCTTATTCACTGCAATTTAACATATGGTCCTGATTCTTTGCACCTGACAGTATTAGGTCATTGCAGGCAGTGCAGATTTCCAATTTAATTGCTGTCCAACTTCTCATTCAACACATCCAATAAATGTGAGCTCAGCCTGTGTAGAAGGTTCCATTATCAAACTAATAGAAGAATTGTAGGAAGTTCTGCCTGGTGTTATTAGAGGTGTTATTTCATATTTTGCATTTGCCCTCTTAGCCTAGAGCAAAGGCTGCACTTCTTGGTCTTTTTCTCTGGGATAGCCGTTAGTTATTGAATAAGGACTACCATGTCCACTCTCACGTGGGGATTTGCAAGTCCAAGAACATATCAGTTCCCTCCATCCCTTGTCGTTGGCTTCCAATCTCCCAATCATGCTAAGAGGGCCTTTCTTTCCATCTACTTTCCCCATGCCTTTCTTCGAATGCGATGCTCTCAACTGCACCTTTTCTCTTCCTTCAGGTTCAATTTGCTTTGGAAACATGGGAGTTGCTATTTTAGAGGCTACTTTGCCCATTTGGATGATACAAACCATGTGCTCCCCAGAATGGCAACTTGGTAAGTTTTTAAAAGAAATACTTTTCATAGGAATTGAATGGTAATAAAATATATTTAGATTAATTTAGTCTTTAAATTTTACACTAAGATGCAAATTGTATATATTTAAAATCAATTTCAGGAGGACTTCAAAACCATTTGTGTTCCTTGGGATGGACTTTATCTTTGAATGGCAAGCTGGAAACCATACTTCAAAAATAACATATGGGTCAGGAGTAAATCTAGATTTGTTTTAATTGTGTTTAATTAAATTGAAATTAAGTTATTTAATTGAAATGCAAATATTGCATGTAAAAATATTATTTTCTCTTCTGTCCAATGAAAAAGTATTCAGTAGAAATTGTAAAGGAACTCTGGGATAGTTACTGGATTGTATCTTTGATGCATCAAGTTTTGAGTAAGTTGGAAGAGCCGTAACTTTCTTCTTGTATGAAACATGCTCAAAATGGGACCTGTTGATGCAGGTTGGCTGTTAGACTCATCTGCTATTATAAATTTTCTGTTTGGGCTGCAACCTTGCTCAAACCATAATAATCTTTCTAATGCTTGTATGGATTTGTGTGTCTCTCAGCTTCATTCCTAGTCTCATATCTGTCTTTCACTGTCATCCTAGCAGCAACACCTGTAGTCTCATGTGTGCTGTTGCATATGAATAATACAGTATTAACTTTAAAATAGTGTCTTTCTTCATCTATTAATGAAAACTGATACCGTCGAGAGAGAAAGAAAAAGAAAGAGTGAAATCTGGGCCTATGACTATTGAAGAGTTCCCTACTGATTAAGGAAAAAGCTTCTTTAGAGGCAGAGGGTTGGTGACTCAGCACATAGAGCCATTATGTGCCACCACAGAGATGGAATAATGAGATGAAATAGCTGTGTTGTTCTGTAAAAGGCACTGAAATTGAATTTATGGAGGACTAATGCTCTCAATGACACTTTCTGCCACAACAATTGAATTGCTACCTTGGCTTAGCTGAGTGACTGAGGGTTGCAAATCAGTTTAAAGACTGGCTAAAGCTAAGCAGCCAGGAGAAACTCTTGATAAGACGGAGGATCTTTGTGGATGACTTGCCACCTTCTTTATGTCTTTCTGGAAAAACAGCAAGGGGGAGATGGGTGAAGTTGTTATTAATGGGATGGCAAATATAGGGATGATGATAGTCCACTCTGAGACCGGAGACAACATCCATGCAAGACAAAGTTCTCCACAATCTTTCTAGATCTGTGCTCCCCTAGTTTTGTAATATTGTCTCATTATTTCTTTCCTATATCCGTTCTCCTTGTTTTTATATCCCTTAATGTTTTTTTTTGCTCCATTTGTGCATGGCATCTTTGTTTTATCCTGCATGCCTTTGGCAGAATCTACATTTCTTTTCTTTTTAATGCAAACAATAAATATGTGGATCCCCAAGTAGTAGGCATTTGAGCAGTTCCTCTGGTCATTACCAGAAGGAACATTCTGTGCAGTACATTAATCATCTAAAGCAGTGGTAGTCAACCTGGTCCCTACCGCCCACTAAAATGGTTTTGATCTTGAGCCAAATGGCACACTATTTGTTTATTTATTTGATTTATAAAACTGTCCATCTCACAGCAGTGACTCTAAGTGATGTACCCAAATTAAGACCATCACCACAACATATAATCCATGTCATCCTGATTAAAACAAAAATAACAAAAGACACAACACCAATAAAAACTCTTGCCCTTGTCCACCACTTGTCATTGTTTCTTGCACACATGTCCAAATCCTTGCTTGTCACTGAGTGACCCTGAGCTACATTTTCTTTCTTAGTCAATTCCAATCTACCAAGTAAAGATGAAGGTAAATGAAAATTGAACCAGGATGAATTTCATGGAGAAAGAAAAGCCTAAATATGTATTAGTTTTGCTTAACAAGTGAAACAGCAATGGATCCAGATTTAATGTCATTTAGAGCAGACTTGCTGAAAAATAACTTATAGTGATATCTCCACATGGCTCAGATTATGTGTTTTTTTCAATAGATGGGGAAGTTACAAATTGCACTTCAACACCATCTCAGCTATAAAAGAATAATATTTCATCTCATATCCAAGGATCTCCAATCCACAATTATAAATATTAAAACACTTATGTTTGTTTCTTTAATTAAAAAGCCCTAATAATTATATACAATGGATCTTCAACATGAAATGAAAATACATTGAAAAGATATGCTGCAAAATCAGGTTGACACTATTGGCTGACATTTACACACTGAGTAGTTTTGAACAACTAATACATTTTTAAAAATTTTTGCTCAACCTGCTGTTTCTTAGCAAAATGAAAAGAATGTAAATTTCCCCAGAGGACTTGCAAAACAAGTAAAAAAATCTATAGGAAATTAAACATCAATGATTGAGTTTCTATAAACCCATTCTGTCATTTCAGGCAAACAGATGCCTGCTGGTGATAACATCTGTCATCTGCAGGAGAATAAATTAATGATAAGCAACACCCTGTCAAATATTTGATTTTGGTTCAATTATAACCGCAAAGCAAATTATTCTTTGGTTGGTGCAGCATGTAAAGTAGAAATAAGGGAGGAAGGGATGGGCTTAATATACAGTAGGTCAATGCCGGCAAGGACCTGGCTCTGAAATTTATTTTGAATACAATGGATTTTATGAAGCACAAGATAAATTTTGCAGTTCAGCCAGCTATCTCTTAGCAACTGGATGCTGTCTCTAAAGGTTGAGCTGAATTATCATGCTTAGTATCTTTTGTTAGAATTGAGCTCTATACATTGTCTACTTTCAACTGAACACTGAGTTTCGTTATAGGACAACCTGAAGTGACACCCTGGTTCCTTATTTTTGTTGAAGAATATGTCTTTTGCATTTGATTAATTTGTGTACAGACACACAGACATACACAATAGGATTCTAAGCAAAGGCTCAGGAGAGATTTCTGTCCTTGGAAATGCTGTGATGCCTTTCTTTCAGATGGTTTTCTTTTGTTTTATAGGGGTAGCTTTTCTGCCTGCCAGTATCTCTTATCTAATTGGGACCAATCTCTTTGGGATATTGGCCAATAAAATGGGGCGGTAAGTAGAGAAGTTCAAAATATTTTTGAATGTTGAAATATTGTGAACTATTGTTGCATCTTTGATGATGTTGTCATGGAGAAGGAAGTGATTCTTGGGAGTGTTTCCTTTGTGATGTACAGGAGAAAAAAATCAGGATCTATCTATATCTATCTAACTTCTCCATCCATCCCTACCTAACCCATCAACTTATCTATCTATCCATCCCTTATTTATCTATCCTGCATTCTTTATCCTTCCTACAGTAAACGATCTCTGTCTGTCTGTCTGTCTGTCTGCCTGTCTGTCTGTCTGCCTGCCTGCCTGCCTGCCTGCCTACCTACCTCACTACCTACATACCTATTGGTTAGAATTCTACAGAGATTTACTGCAGGTATTTTAGGATACTTCTGACAGAGAAATCTTTTGCTGATTTCTGCAAAGAAAGGTATCCCAGTATTGATGACTTTATTGAATTTGCAAGATGAAACTTTCAGACAGCCTTTGAAACTTTTGATATTGTTTGTTCATTGCTTTTCTTGGCAGCTGGCTGTGTTCATTGATTGGGATGATGATCATAGGAGTCAGCCTCCTCTGTGTGAGTATGACAACACATTGCATCAACCAAAAATGGAGAAACCAAGCCAAAAGTCTTCATTCCAGCTTAATATCTGCCAACAGTTATGCAGGTAGCGCAGGAATTTCAAAGAGGATATGAAGGTGGCAGTCTGCATCCTAACAGAATTTTATGAAAAAAGATATGTGCTAGTAAACAATAGCAAAACGTGGGGAAATTGAAAAGTGAAGGAAATAAATTCCTCCCACTCTTTCACCCATTTCTTGTGTGTTTTCCCCATCCGATGCCACCAGTTTTTTCTCTGGACCTTCATGGTTCTCGTCTAGTGAACTGCTTCAAATTAACTACAACCTGACCTGGTTAGGACATAAGCCTAGCTAAGCAACGATGTTTTATTCTGTTTAGTGTCTTATGCAAATCTACTCATTGTAGTTTAGAAACCATGATTGATTGTGTACTCCAGTTAGTTTTATTAAACCATGAGTAAACAAATCATATCTTGGTGTGATATGCCAGGAGATCCTCAGGACTGATAGAAAAGTACACTCTGAGGGTTTTCTAAGAGGTTTTAAGGGTTGGAGCTGACTTCACCTCATTCTGTCTAATGATTGAATGTTGTATCAATATTTCTGATTCAGGGTTCCAACTGATGAACCCAAGCAAGCAAGCACTGTTGAGATGACTTCATCATTTCAGCACAGATTGAAACCAAAACCAGCTCTACTTCATTCCCACGGTTTTAGCATAGTTAAAGAATAGTTTCTTCACTCCCCCCTCCCTATTTTCTTGTCACCGGGATCTGGCGTTCCAAACCGAGTTTTCCCTCCCCCCTCTCTGGTTCTGTGGCAAGCGGAGAAGCAAAAATGGCTGAAACAGCATAATCACTCTTTGAACTTGAGACGCCTTAAGTTTTCATCAGAAATAACAGTGATGACATCTTCTGAGCTTTAATCCTTTCTCTTATGCACCCTAGATTCCCCTGGCACATAATATCTATGGACTCATTGGACCTAACTGTGGACTTGGTTTTGCCCTTGGTAAGATTTTCAAAGACTTGATAACCTGGTGACAAACCAATACAGGACAATTACGGTATCTCCAGTTAATTTTACTCGGTACAGATGGAACTCAATGGCTGTAGTCATTCCTTGACTGTAATTCCTGCAGTCAAGCCCATCTGAGTGATTTTATAGGCACACAAGTTCTTGGCAGTACATTTTACTACGGGGGTGGGGAAGAGCCACTATTCTGAGGTTCAAAACTGAAGGGATTGCAATATATATCTCAGATTGCTCGTGATGTCTATTTCATTCCAGATTTAGGGAATGCAAGCATATTCTGGAATCATCATGAAACATGAATGGGGGATGGAATGCTATTTATTATCGTATTTTTATGTTTTATTTTGTGGACAGGCATGGTGGATTCATCAATGATGCCTATCATGGGATACTTGGTGGATCTTCGCCATACTTCTGTTTATGGTAGCGTCTATGCCATTGCTGACGTGGCTTTCTGTCTGGGCTTTGCTATTGGTATGGACTAATAGGCATCATAATGACATAAACTGCCTTTTTGTTTCATCTGTATGCTGGCATTGACTAGTCTGTTTCTAAGCGCCTTCCCTCTGGAATGAGCTGCCCCCGGAGCTTCGCATATTCCCCGACCTCCGGTCCTTCCGACATGCCCTAAAAAGTTGGCTTTTCCAGCAAGCCAGCCTGGTCTGTTAATTTTATCTAATTTTTAAAATGTTAGTGTTATATTAATTGGGTTTGTTTTTTTGGATACTTATCTAATTTCCTTTTAACTTTTGTGATATGTGTTTTTTAATGTTGTACGCCGTCCTGAGTCCTTTGGGAGAAGGGCGGCATATAAATCCAATAAATCCAATCCAACATGTGCATGACAGAAAAAGAACGAAAGCAAAAGCCAGATTTAGTTATGCTTCAAGGAGACTCATTCTAATCAACAGAGAATATTATCATGGATAACTTTTTAAAATGGATTTCAGTCTATGCATGCATCATTAAGTCTTGGTCTAACTAGAGAGAGGGGGTGGGTGGGATGGCTGGCTGGCTGTTTAGTTTGTTAGAAGTTTTGTAAGTTTTGAATTGATAAGCTGCAATTTGCTGGAAGATAGAGATGTGGGAATTATTATGAATTATTTACTGTTTTTGTTACATCTTGACATTCATACAGGAACTGAAAGTGTTATCTTTCCTTCAATTTCCCCACACAAAAGTAGCCTGGGCAGAGAGGGAGTGATTAGCCACAAGTCACCCATGTTGATCCCATGACTGAATCTGGTCTCCTCATGCATAGTTCATGGTCTCTCTATGAGAAGAACAGAAATGGAGGGGCGGAACCTTTACCAGCTGTTTGAAACATATGAATTCCTAAAGGAGATCTGCACTTCAGAACTTTTACAGCTCTCCCCAAATTGCTGATTCCTCTGGGCAGTTCATAGATGCTGCTTGATTGCGGCATTTGCCTATTTTTTTTTTAAGATTGGTGATTCCTTTCTCAGAAAGAATCCTGAACCCTAAATCCACTCTTAGTTTTTTTAAATCAATTTTTCTCACCTTTTAATTATAATTACTTATTATTAATTTATTTTATTATTATTTATTACCAATTTATTATTAATTATAATATTATTATTTATTAATTATTATTATTTAATTACTTATTAAGCCAATAAGTAATAACACTTGAAAACTATGCATTTTAGAAGCAGAGAGGAACGCATTTTAAAAGCAGAGACTTGCTGCATCATCTTCCTCCACCCCCTTCATTGACTAAACTAAGGATAGTTGTCCTTAGTCAGAATAATGTAATGTTTTTGACAGGTCCTTCTACAGGGGGTGCTCTCGTACAAGCCATTGGCTTCCCTTGGCTCATGGCCATCATTGCAGGGATCAACCTCGCATATGCGCCTCTGTGTTGGTTTCTTCAAAGCCCCCCAGCCAAAGAGGAGAAGATTGTGAGTTTGGATAAAAATGGGTGTGGTGGGTGGGGTGTGGTGGGTCTCTGGTGGTTGAACCCCAAGGGGAATAAAAATAAATGTTTATTAGTTATTAATCAATTAACCATGCTTAATCATTTATTTAATGCCTCACACTTGGTTTTGCTTTTCCATTTGCAAAATACATCACAAATGATGACACACCTTTAATAACAATTGGGTTTTTTCTGTGGTTTTGTTCACTTTTTCTTTCTTTCTTTCTTTCTTTCTTTCTTTCTTTCTTTCTCTCTCTCTCTCTCTCTCTCCTTCCTTCCTTCCTTCCTTTCTTTCTTTCTTTCTTTCTTTCTTTCTTTCTTTCTTTCTCTCTCTCTCTCTCTCCTTCCTTCCTTCCTTTTTTCTTTCTTTCTTTCTTCTTTCTTTCTTTCTTTTTCAGCAAATAGCTCATAGAGCAGTGGTTCTCAACCTGTGGGTGGGGACCCCTTTGGGGGTCGAACGACCCTTTCACAGGGGTCACCTAAGTCCATCGGAAAACACATATTTTCGATGGTCTTAGGAACCGAGACACCAATTTTATGGTTGGGGGTCACCACAACATGATAAACTGTATTTTTCTTTCTTTCTTAACCAATTTCGTATTTAAGTCCCGAGTCCCTGTGGGGAGAGGGGGCGACTAATAAGTTCAAATAAATAAATAAATAAATAAATAAATAAATAAATAACAATGACAATAAAGATTATAATAAAGATTATACTTTTTTGAACTGGCTGATGACTGTCCTAAAGCAAGAGCTTGAAGTTCAACTTTTCCTCAACTTGTTCTTCCTTGTGGAAGGGAGGGAGGGAGGGCTGAGGAAATAAGTGATTTTAGATGCCGTAATAGATCCTTTGAAAAACTAATTCTAGATTGATATCACCGGGGTGTAACAATGATGCTCATGGTGGTCTTTTGCTTCCCTTCTCCCTGTCTCCTCTCTCAGGCAATTCTAAGCCAGGAGTCTTCCGTGCAATCCAGAAGTTCCATCCCTCCAAAGACCCTTCAAGAATTCCCACTCACAGACAATAGTGATGAAGAAAACGAGACTGATTTCTAAAAAGAGGGACCCATTCCCCCCCTTCTTTCTCTCTTCCAAACCCTCTTCTATTAACTGTATTCTGTATTTTTCCCTGGCAAAGTCCATTGCGGTAGCTTGTGGAATGACCAAATAAGATTTAAACTCTTGAGACTTTTCTTTCAGAATGTTATGGCTGTAAGCTGTTTATTTAGGGAGTTGTTTCCAGTTCTGAGAGGGAGACGGACTATACTGTAGGCCTTTCTTCCCTCATCTCACAACAATATTTGATAGAAGAACACTCTTAGCTGCTCCACTGCTTTTAACAGGAGCTTGCATAGCTCTCCACATGGTTTTTGGCCCTATAGCAAAATATGCATTGCAAAAAAAGAACATTGCCCTCAAGTGAAGCTCAGCTTTTACATGTCCTTGGAATTTCCTCAGCAACAATCTGAGATACATTTGTCCACTTTCCAATCAATTCTGCAGCCCAATCCAGCTCCAAACATTTATTGGCACCTGCTATAGATTGTCATGATCTCTTAGTGGATCATGATGTCACTGTGCAAAATATTGGAAGTACAAAGCCTGACATTTCGACCTTCTCTCCTTACAGATGCCCATGTATAAAAGATGCTGAAAGCATACTTGAATGTTAAGAGGCAGCATTTCTCCCATTCTCAAACATTTTGTCTTATACAGATTTTGTGATATTTTGGGTGATCCCAATAAATATATTTCTTAGTTATGTTTCCCTTCCCACATTTATCATTCTTTGTTAATTTATTTTTTTACAGAATACTGTATATTCTATACATGCATATTTTAGGCCCTCTTGTGGCTGAATTGATCAGTGCAGGCTCATCAAAACGATGACATTGGTTCTCAACCTTCCCAAACCTTCCCTTTAATACAGTTTATCATGTTGTGGTGACCCCCCAACCATAAAATTGGTGTCTCGGTTCCTAAGACCATCGAAAATATGTGTTTTCCGATGGACTTAGGCGACCCCTGTGAAAGGGTCGTTCGACCCCCAAAGGGGTCCCGACCCACAGGTTGAGAACCACTGCTCTATGAGCTATTTGGTGAACTAACTTTTAATAAGCTTAAAATGTGAATCCTCATCAAGTTGATGGAAAGCAGAGGAGGTGTACTCAAAGGCATTCCTGTGCATTAATTTCCTTGGGCTGCTTGCATGTGGAGCAGGGAGGGAAAGAACCATTATACTGTTTGTTTCTGAAATTTAAAAAAAAATACTTGTAATAAAATATGCTCAAACCTGTTGTCTTATGATTCCTTTACCAATTTGGCTCGAGAAGTGGAGCAGCAGTAAGGTTACAAGAGATCTGAACAAGCCAAAGAGGTTGTGGACAATTAGAAAAGAGAAGAAATTGGAGAAAGGAGGATGCTGAAACTCTTAACTTTCTTGGCCTCTGCAGCAAAAAATTATGGTGAAAAGCTGCCCCTCTCAAAGACCTATAAGAAATTACATTTTTTCCAGCACCAGAAAGGCTAGGTTTTCAATCCCAGAAAGGTGCTGGAGTATTAGGAGGCAAAAGCCTTTAGTGGGTGGTAACTGATTAAGGTGTTTTAGGCAGCTGCAAAAACAAGCAGGTAGAATATTAATCAACAAATTAAGGTCAACCATAAAGAATAATATTTGTGACACAGGTCTGATGATGTGACTTAGTTTGGATAATGAACGTGTTGCAAGAAAACAACCAAACTCAGAGGACTTCTCGAATTAAAATCACTATTATTAACATGCCTTAACACTAATTAAGAGATTTGCCCCTCAGAGCAGCTTGATACTCAAATAGTTGGACAATGTTTGATTTTGAGGCTATACTTGTCGGATACATGGACTCTTTGTATCAAGCATTTAGTACGGTAGCTCTTAGGAGAAAGCCATTGCAAGGATTTTTGCCATCCAAGTGGCCAAACACACAGAAAGAGCATTGGGCTTCTCATGTTTCCTACCCAAATCATCCTTATTTAGCAATTGCCTTATTTAATGACCCTTTACATTTATAATATTGATGAAAAGGTAACTTTATGAACAAACTTCCCTCTTGCAAACTCTAGAGCAAAGGAAAGCAGAAGTCAGATCATAAGCACAGAAGCATTTTCACTTCATGACTTCTTTGCTTAATGACCGTGTTCTGTTCTCAATGGTCACAAAACAAGATCTATCTATAATGGAAAGATGAAAGGGGAGTCAAGCTCCAATGCTGACTGCATAAAATAATATTCTTGCAAGCAATATGAAAGAGGTGTGCTTTATTTCCCCCCCCCCCCCAACATGCATTTTGACTTCTCAACCATGGGTTTTCCAAGACATGCTCTTTGTTCCTGAAATTTTAAAAAATAAATCAATACAAGGATAGAATCCTAGATATCTTTCTTCTCTGCCCAGTTTTAGATTGGGGGGGGGGGGGTCAGGGCAGATAAACTCCCAAAGTGGGCGAAGATCAATAGAACTGATTTCTAACCGGGGGAGGGGGGGAGGAGCGAGTAGGAGAAAGTTCCACTGAACCCAACAGCGCACCAAGGCGCGCACGTCTTCCAAAAATCTATGGTGGAGCATGCGCAGTCGTCACTCTGCCTCGGGGAGTTTGGTCTTCTGAGTTCTCGCGAGATTTCCGCGTTCAGGTTTCCCATCCTCGTCTTCCCGACGCGTTTGTTTCGCGGCGGTGAGATGCATTCAGACGACGTGAGTTTTGGGGAGGGGAGGGAGAGAGAGGTGACCGGAGATCCCGAGTGGGCGGGGAGGAGTTATTTTGGAAACGGACGTGGTTTCGTTCGGAGGCTCCTCCGAATGGGCTTCCTCCTTACACGTGGGATGGGCTTCCACGTGGGAGCGGAGCTTGCCGAGGCTAGACGCGCCTGGGCTGTATTGAGCGTCGGGATCCGCTCCTTTGGGACGCGTGCTCAGGGAGAGTGCTTGCCAAGAGCCCTCTTCTTCCTAACTACAGCCTCAAGAGAAGAGAATAATGCCACGGCTTTATCGCAGTGGTGAAATGCAATTTTTTTTGCTACCGGTTCTGTGGGCGTGGCTTGGTGGGCGTGGTGTGGCTTGGTGGGCGTGACAGGGGGAGGATATTGCAAAATCTTCATTCCCACCTCGCTCTAGGGCAGGGGTGTCCAAACTTGGGAACTTTAAGACTTGTGGACTTCAACTCCCAGAATTCAACCAGCAGAATTCAACCAGCAGAATCCCAGAATTCAACCAACCAGCATGGCTGGCTGGGGAATTCTGGGAGTTGAAGTCCACAAGTCTTAAGTTCCCAAGTTTGGACACCCCTGCTCTAGGGCCAGCCAGAGGTGGCATTTGCCCGTTCTCCAAATAGGGTTGCCAGGTCTGCTTCCAAAAAATAGCGGACAAGCGGGGGTGGGGGGTGGGGTGTTAAGTAGTAAAAAAAAAATACAATTAAATTATATATTTTCTTACAAACAGCAAAATAGTATTTGCATAAAAACAATGATTAGCTTTTATGTTTATAATGCTTCAACGAAATCTTTGGTTTGACAAATTCGCGCTCTACATATTGAGGCTAGTACTCATTGAACCTCAAATGATGATACGTTATTGAGTGGTCCGAAACATACCTACCCAACTAAGAAAAAAGTATAATATAAAAATAATAGGTAAATACGAGTTAAGAAAAATGGCGTGTAAATAATGTTATATACTTTTATTAAATGTCTTGTGAAACAATTGAGTATGATTACTAATTTTTTCGGAGAATCGAGTTCAATGGATATTTGATCTTTGTCTCATTCTAACTTACAAAAAAAAAAAAGACAAAACGCGATTCTCCTACCCTTATTTTCTTAGACTGTACAGCTTTAGATTATGTACCATTTCATCATAAAGCTTTTGAATAAAAAAAATGTCCACTATTTTGTGAAAAAAAATAATGTGAAAAAAGTGGACTGTCTGCTCAAATAGTGGACACCTGGCAACTCTATCTCCAAACTACTCAAAGTTTCCGCTACCGGTTCGTCAGAACCTGCTGAATTTCACCCCTGCTTTATCCCGGACTCTAACATTAGGATCTGCGTGTGGAGAGTAAAGAAAGGCAACTCTGAGCATGTGCAGACTGCCACGGCTTTATCCCTAGGACTCCAGCATTAGGATCTGGGTGTAGACACTAAGTCTAAGCATGCACAGAATGCTATTGCTCTATACCTTACTGCAGCATTAAGATCTGGGTGTGGAGAGGAGAGAAGAGCAACCCTGAGCATAGGCAGAAATGTGTGCGCAGAAATTTGCAAACAAAAGACAAAAAAAAATGCAAAACATATTTACATTTCAATAGAAAGCCCCAACTATACAAGGTACAGATATGCTTTATATATGCTTGCTATGATGGCTTTTTAGCCTAGATCGCTCCCTGTTTGTACATATTGCCAATTGCCACACATGTATTTTAATATACTAATAATAGATTCCTAGAACTGCATTGTTCCGTTGTTCTGCTTGAATAATGTTGTAGCCGTGAGACAACTTCCTGCTATTTTATTAAGGAAATTGTGTGCTCCTGTTTGTAGCGTGCCCGAGGTAGTTATTTATGTAAGGTGAAAACTGGTAAACTAAAACAATGGCATCAAGTGTGCGTCATTGTTAAAAGAGAACTTAAAAGAACCTTAAAGGAGAACTTAACCTTACCAAGATGTCTACATTTTCAGTTGAAAAGCATGGAAGAATCAGTAACACTGTCTTTTCCTCTTAGATCGTTTGGGATACTCTTGGCAATAAACAGTTCTGCTCATTTAAGATCAAGTGAGTATTTTAACTATACGCTGAATTCAAGGGTTAGAACCGAAGGGAAGGTAACTACTCTCTTCTAATGTTCCACATTACATGATCGATGAATCTCAGGTGCTATGTTAGTGATTAGCTTTGATGAACTTTGTCATCAGAGCATTTGAGAAACTCCAGATGGTTTTCTCTTGGGCTGAGTTTTTTGTACAATGAATTTGAATAATGAATTCACTCACATTTTCCTCAACCAACGTTCTTGTAAAGGAGACTGTTATAAAAAAACATCAGCAAGAGCAATAGCACGTAGACTTATATACCGTTTCCCAGTGCTTTACATCCCTCTCTAAGCATTTTACAGGGTCAGCATATTTCCCCCAACAATCTGGGTCCTCATTTTACCGACCTCAGAAGGATAGAAAGCCCAGTCAACCTTCAACTGGTCAGGATCTAACTGCTGTCAATCTGCAGAATTAGCCTGTAATACGGCATCCTTTAACTGTTGAACCGCCTCAGCTCTCCATGGCCGAGAAATATTTGTTGCAGTTGAGTGGAATCCTTAATGCCATAGCTCAAAGCAACACCTAGCCCATTTTGACTGATTTTACATCCTAAGCAAGGTCAGCCTTGGTCAGGACGTTTATGGGAGATTGCTTGTGAATTCCAGGGTTGTTTGTTGAAATGGGGAGTTTTAAAATATCCCGGAGGAATGTAATGCTAACCACTTTTGTTATGTTGCAGAAGACATTGTAGAAAGGCAGGACTGGAACCTGAGGACACTTTTACCTTTTAGAATCTTTGTACTATCCAGAAATAGCGGTTTTTGCATTACTCAAATTACAGCACACCTACATAGGGAGCAGTAGTGAATTTTAAGAATATATTTTTCTTGGCATTCTTCCTATGTACAGAGATGCGTTTGGGCCATGGGAATTTTGAATATGGCAGTCCCAAAGCCCCCGAATTGTAGTTTGTTGTTGGGCCCAGTGATTCTGTGGTAATATTCAATAATGGAGATGAGAAATAATGCATGGCATTTAAAAGAGGCTACCTTTGCAACTTTTCCCTTCACAGAACAAAAACTCAGAGCTTCTGCCGAAATGAATATAATATAACAGGCCTGTGCAATCGCTCATCCTGCCCTTTAGCCAACAGTCAATATGCTACTGTTAAGGAAGAGAAAGGTAAGCGTTCTTCCTGTGGCTTTTCAATATTGCAGTGTTTTTGCTTTAGTAGAGCACTTGTTAGGCTCCCTCAATAGTAAGATTTGAAGAAGCTGCTTAGCTTAGATTGCCGCAAAAGCATAGTATTCAAATTTATATGCTGACAGTGACTCTGGATTACTGTGTTTCCCTGAAAATACGACATGTTCTCATAATACAGCCATGCCACATTTTTCTGGTGGGCAAAAATATAAGCCCCCACCACCCCCCGCATATAAGCCCCCTGGACAACCCCCCACCTCCGGCCAGGCAGAGCACCGCTCACCAACCTAGCGGTATCCCGAAGGTGCCAAGGCGCGGGAACCTGGGGGGAGGCAAAGGTGATCGCGTTGCTTGGTGCCTTCGGGATACCGCTAGGTTGGTGAGCAGCGCTGTGCCCAGCTGAAGAGGGGGGTTGCCGGGCGGCTGCTTTCTTGCGAGCGGGTTCCCAAAGAGCCGGGCATAGCCTCATGGGTGAATGGCTGTGTTGGTCTGTCGCAGCAGCGCAACACAACAGCCATGAAGCGACCATGCTCACGAGCAGCCACCCGGCAAACCCCCTTTGCAGCCGGGCACAGCGCCATTCACTGACCTAGGGGTATCGCCAAGCTGCATGAGCTCCTGTTTGCCACTGCCTGGCTCCCGCAGTTGGCGCCTTCCAAATGCCAGTGAATGGCGCTCTGCACGGCTGGAGAGGGGGGTTGCGCAAGCGGCTGTTCCGCTCTCACTCACCTACCTCCCAATGCATGGCCCAGCTCTCATTATGGAGCCAGGGCACCTCCGCTGTCATCCCAGCCTGGCTTTTTCCGTGGCTTCCAACCTGAGTCTTTGGGCAGTGGTCGCTCTGGGCGCATGCTCTGTGGTTGTACGCTCTGCAGGCAACTGGCCCACAACCATAGAGCGTGCGCCCAAACTTGCAGAATGTATGGGTTAATGCTTTGGGGGCAGATAGCTTGTGTCTGTAAATAAGAATGTGGCAAATCTAACGATGTTTCATATCACTGCTTATTTCTCCTCCTGTTTTAGGACAATGTTACCTTTACATGAAGACCATTGAACGGTCGGCTTTTCCCAATCGGCTCTGGGAACGAGTAAGTTCTTTTGAATGTGCCAGGGCTAAAATTGGGATGTTTTAAAAAATTTCTTTTAAGTTTGCAGTTGGGACTGACTATCCCTGTAGACCAGGCATCCTCAAACTACAGCCCACGGGCCGGATACGGCCTGCCAATGCAAAGTATGCGGTCCGTGGAGTGGTGGGATGAAAAGCAGCTGCCAGCTTGTAAAGTAGTGCTTTAAAAGTCTTTAAAAACGGTTTAAAAACAGCCTTTCAGATATTTTTCATAGCCATATGATCCAGGGCCAGTGGGTGAGTAGGGAAGGGGCTGCTTTTAAAGTAACACTTTAAAAGTGGGTGGGTGGGGGGACATGTCGCCACATCTCCCAGCTTATTCAAAATCAGCTGAAGTTGGCTAACACCAATTCAAATGCAACCGTAGTATAATGCCTGAAGGAGAATTCACCCACTGCTTTGATTCTTCCCATGTATAAAGTACCTCCACCAAATTGGTTGCTGAACAATTTTGGTAGATATTCATTTGTGTATATACACATGCGACAAAAAACAAATCAGTTTGTGAATTCTCCTCCAGGCTTGAAAGACCTTTAGCCCTGTAATCCCAAATAAGCAGGCCCACACTTCCCATTGAGTTAGTAGTACATCTATGCTGGTTAAAATTGTTCTTCGTTTTAAATATTGTACTTCATGTTTTTTTGCACTACAAATGAAGATATGTGCAGTGTTCATAGAAATTTGTTCATGTTCTTTTCAAACTATAATCCCCCCCCCCCAACAGTCTGAGGGACCATTATCCCTCCTTAATTCACCATTGGAGGAGGGAGTGTGTGTGTGTGTTGAGTCTTGCCTTCTTCTGCCTGTTTCCAATATCTCTCAATACCCATCTTGGGGGTTTCAGTTGCAGTCTTAATTGGTGCAGTTCTCAGTCTGGTTTATTGTGTGGCCATCTGAAACATGTTGTATATTCAGGAGTTATTTTGAAGGAAATCCCAATAGCCTATTTTAAGAAGCCTGAAGCTGCTGCTGTAACGAAGTTAGGCAAGTGGCAAGAAAGTTTGTGCTCTTTTTCCTTTGGGGGGGGGGTCTTAAGTAAATAGATTCCTTGGGTTGAGTAAATACAGCAAGGACAAAGGCAAAATTGACTGCTAAATTGGCCATGTCCACCCAGTCAAATGACCACCTAGCCATGTCCATCCAGCTGGTCCAGCCCCCCAACAGTGTGAGGGACGGTGAATCGCCCCCCCCCCCCTTGTTCAAAATGTTTGAGTACTCCAGCTGTAGACAATGATAGCCTTTTTTTAAAAAAAAGGTATTCAGTAAAGAAAGTGTGAAGAAGTGTCCAGTTGTAGGAATCTGATTGCTGGCATTGTTGACTTGGAAAATACATTGACCATTGGTATTCCTGTGAAGTCTTTGCTGCATGCCTCCTCCTCTTTCATTTCTGGCAGGTCCGATTGAGCAAAAACTATGAGAAAGCGTTAGAGGAGATTGACGAGAATCTCATCTACTGGCCCCGCTTCATCCGGCACAAATGCAAGCAGCGCTTCACCAAGATCACTCAGTACCTGATCCGAATCCGCAAGCTGACACTGAAGAGGCAGTAAGTGGCATTTGCCTAGGCCTGTCCTAGTTCAGCGGGGGTTACTGTCATAATTGTGAGACAGGCCTGTTGCCGGCCTGAGAGAGGTGCATCTTCTTGACACCTGGTTTGCAGAGCTGTTATATCAATATCTTCTGTCTCTTTCAGGAGGAAACTTGTTCCGTTAAGCAAAAAGATTGAAAGGCGTGAAAAAAGACGAGAGGTAAAGCATCTTATCTGCCGCAGAGATTCCTCATTCTTTGCTGTTTGGGCTCTCAAAGCAGCCCCCTGGAAGTTCCCAGGCTCTGCTGCCGTTTTCTTGGGTTGTTTCAACATTTTGGCCATAAGCTCTGTGTGTTGGCACCTAGTGGACATCCTTGCCCCATAAAGTCCAGGAGTCCACCTACCAGATGAGCAAATCCTCAGATGGTGATCCACTTTAGAGTGCTAAGATTTTACCCTGTCTACGCCCTTTGGAATGTATCTGTTTATACTGAGTTTGTATTGCACATGATAACCAAGAGTGCATATGCTTGACACTAAAGGTCTTAAAAAAAAATACCCTTTGGAAAATCTTTGTTTTTTTTTGAGAATGGAAGGAACCAACCCATTCTCACCTAATACTACCTTTCATCTTCCACTGTCCTGTTGAATTGTTCCTTGTTTTCGTCTCCTAGGAAAAAGCCTTAATTGCAGCTCAGCTGGACAATGCAATCGAAAAGGAATTACTGGAGAGGCTCAAGCAAGATACGGTATGATCTCTCAGCAGGAAGGTCAGAAAGGAGTTGGGTTGCCAGACCTTCTACGTAGTGTGCAGGAGGGGCACTCAGGTAGCTTACCTGCTCTGGCCTTTATATCTCAAGAGGCAAGAGCTGAATCGTGATATTTAGCTTAAGCAACGGATTCTATGAGGGAGCAGAAAATAAACCCTGGAGTTTAAGGAGGAGGAGTTTACTCAACAGCTGGCAAGTAGTCTGGGCTAGAGATTCTCAGGCTTCCTCTAAGTCAGGGGTGTCAAACTGAATTTCATTGAGGGCTGCATCAGGGTTGTTTGGTCTTGGAGGGTCAGGGTGGGCGTGGCCAGCTTGAGGTCACTTGTGTTCGGGGCGACTGGTGGCTTGAGCACTCTGCCAGCGAAAATGGGCTTCCGAGCTCCGTTTCAGCTGCGACGACCTCCTGCAACCCTCTCGCGATTTCCATTTTCGGCTGTAGCGGCCTCCTGCAACCTCTGGCAGCGAAAACTGAGCTTGGGAGGGTTGCACGCAGCCTTCGTGAGTGCCGTTTTTACTGATACAGGTACCGCAGGCCGGTCCTTTGCGGTTTCTAAGGTGGCCCCATTGGCCAGATCTAAGTACCCCACGGGCCGGACCTGGTCTCTGGGCTTTGAGTTTGACACTCCTGCTCTTTAAGTTGTTAGAGAAATAAAAATGTTAGGATATAGTGGTGGTGAATCTAATCAAGAATCCAAAACCCTGCATTAAAGGATACGTAAAAGGAAAAAAAAAGTATGGGGCATATAGTTAACCTTTAGCAATTACTATATGATTTAATGAACCCTCATTTATTGGACTTAAGGTACAACAGGTCAAATGTTGAGCTGGATATCCCCTGAAACAATCTTGTTTTCTTCAAAGTAGATCGACAAAAGCAGTTAATTTTAGGCTATTTGTAGTGACTTGTGAAAATCATTGTAAAGGAGGTAACTTGTGATTCAACAAACATCTGAGAATAGTGGGCATTCCCTGGCCCCTCAAATAATCCCTTAAATCAGGGCTGTCAAACTCACAGGTCGTGGGCCGGATGGATGATGTCCTCACCCCCCCCCCCCCATTTAGCGAATGGGGAAAAAGTCCCGATAAGTCACGTGATACCGCTGTGACGATGTTTGACACCCCTGCCTTAAATCAAAGCTTCACTATAAGACAAGACGCCTAAAGCGCCTTCAGTGGAAATTAGCACTGCTACCGATCTTTGGAAATTGTCTTAACGTGTTGCCGTTCTTGACATTTCTCTCATTAGTATGGCGACATCTACAACTTCCCCATCCATGCTTTTGACAAAGCTCTGGAGCAGCATGAAGCTGAAAGCGAAAGTGACTCAGAGGTGGAGAAAGAATCAGAGAAGGACGAACAAGTAATGCTTTTAAAACTCTTGCTGATTTGCTTTCACCAGTGGGTGGGGAAGAATGCTGAATACATATATGTGCCTGCAGCAGTGGGGGATTGCACGTATTGAGGGGGGGAAAAGTTTACAGTGTACAGCTTTCTATTAATTACATCATCATCATAATCTTCAGTTGGGAGGACTTACTCAAGAGTAACAGAAAGAATAAACATCCAGTCGGGAAATGTAAAGTTCCCACCGATTAGGACTCAACCCCCCAGAAGGCTGAGATGATCTGGCTGGGGATTCTAGAATCTGTAGTCCTAGCTTGGCACTTCAGAGGAGGGTAAGATGGTAGAGCAGTATCTTGGGCCCTGCTCGATGGCTAACCCAGCCAAGCTTCATAATGGCTGCATTACAGTAGGTTCATTAACTTGTTGCATCCTGCTTCCCCAAATGAAGTGTCCACAAAGATGCTCCCGTTTCCTTCCTTGAAGGCTGAGAATTGGGGGTTGAAATGTTATAAATAAAATTTATACGCTGCCTGCTACCGAGCGACTCCTGGAAGGGGTGTGTGTGTGTTACAAACTGTTTTTAAAGTAATTTTTATTATTAAACATTTTACATAAGTTTAAAAAAACTACAGAAACATAAAAGGCAGGAAAATCCATAAAGATTCCCATATTAAATAAATGAATAAGCAACATCACATTTATATGCTACCTGATTCTGAGCAACTCTGGGTGGTTTACAAATTATGCTTTAAACTTTTTATCGTAAGATTTTACGTAAGTTTAAACAACTAGAAACATAAAAGGTGGGAAGAGAAAGTAAAAATGTGAAAGAAAAAGGTATCTGAATACATGACTTCATAGTAATTGCCATTTCCACTATTCCAAATTGCCTATTGTGGTTCTTTTCCCTTTAAACAGACTTTTTAAACCAAAAATCACTTGTTTCATTTCATTTTTATTCATTTTCAGCAAAACATCCATAGCGAGCCTTTTACAAATGTAACTGTAGTTCTCCCACTTAAACAAGTCAATTCAGCCATCTTCATAATCCCTCCCTCCATTATGTATATGTCTGGAGGATTCCATCTTTGTGAATAAACAGCTGTATACTATATATAAAGCAGGTCCATGAGACTTTTCTAGTTGACTGTCCGTAAGTCCTACTAAAAAATATTCTGCTTTCTAGTGGTTTACAAATTGTTAAAAAAAATACAACAGAAAATGGGAACAAAGATGATGGAGATAATAAATCAAGATATGAACAGAGAAAGGAATGGTTGTTATGCACGAACAAGTGCTACTGCTCTGTTATCTTTTTTATGCTTTCCTTGTAGGATTTGAACAAGAGGGAATATGTAGAAGTTGATGAGAGTGATCTCAGCGATTTCGAGGTAAGCGCAGCCCATTGAAGATTGCAATTCGACAATTTATAAGACGCCGAGATCATCCAAGAACAGCAACGAAGTCATTTTAATGTTAAACTTATTGTCTCTGGGGATCAGAGACCTCAAATTGAAAGCAACGACTTTCAGAATTGGTACTTCCTGCAGCACAGCCATTTGGTGGAGAATGTTGGCAGCAAAGAGGGTTGGGAGCAAGTGAAATGTGTTTGGATTATTGTTTCTAACCTTCCATTTTTTTTTCTATTGAAGGAAATGGATAAACTGGAATCAAGTAGCGAGGTGACATCCAGCGAAGAGGAAGAGAAAGAATCAGAACCCAAGTCTAAGGGGAAAACTCCACTGAAAGGGCCATTCAGGCGGAAACGAGCTTATGTTGAAATAGAGTACGAGCAGGAAGTGGAACCTCTGTCCAAGTCCAGAGAGACATTACTTGGGAGTTGAGGACAAAAAAACAACAACTTGGGACTGTGAAATAATTGTACATGTCTTCACCATAGAACTGCCTGGAGGCTTTTTGTATAAAAGAGACGAAGGAATAAGCAAACTAGAACAAGCGAGTCAGTGGCTTTCTGTTTTTAGCATTTGCTTCTGCTGTCCTTCCTGACAAGCAGACATGAAAAAAACAACATACTTTCTTTTATTGTCACTGTTGAAGAGCAAGAACATTCTCTCATTCTTAAAAAACTGAAGTTTTCCCTTCCAGGTTCAAAAAACAGGCATCCCCTTCACCAACATCTCTCTGGAGTTGTTCAGCAGACAAACTTGTGACAGGATCCTCTTGTAATTGCTGTAGGCATTCCTTGAGGTGTTCATTTTCACAGTTTTGGTAGACGTCTTGCAAAAGGACCTGGCAGAGAAGGACAAAGAGATAATTTATTGCTTTTTGCTCTGCCCTGTTTCCCAGAAGCATCACACACATAGAACACTGATAAACGTAGCTCAATGTTTTTCAGACTTGGTAACTTAAAAGGTGGATGGACTTCAACTCCCAGAATTCCCTATGCTGGTGGAGGTGAAGAATTCTGGAACTTAAAAGTTCTCATATCTTAAGAGTTGCCAGAGTTTGAAAAATACTTAGTTTATAATTGTCTATGTCCTCACGTTAGATTTCATGCTTTCTGTCCTGAATTCCTGCCATCTTACCAGGCTGTGCCCTGGAAGAGATCTTTTTTGAGGGTGGGGGGAGACAACATTTTTAAAGACCAGGAAAAATATCCTCACAGGTTCCTTTGCAAGTTCAAACAAGAAAAAGAGAATACTAAGAATACGTCTAAAATGGGTTTTTAATAGGCATGTACATTCAGACTTCTACAAAATAAGAGGAATTCTGAGCATGTTAGATCAATTTCTAGCAAACATATATACAAATCAAACTCACCCCCCCCAAAAAAAAAAATCCTTCTGTTGAAATCTAGGTTGATTTTTCCACATCTCCAGTTCACCTTAGAAATGAAACTAGGCTCACCTTCACCTGTCCTTGGGAACAGTGATTCAACAAGAGGAGGCATTTGGTGGCTCTCTGAAGCAAAGTTGCTTTCACAGGTTCAGGTGTGATGCTCCTATCTGTGACCACATCCCACATCATCCTCAGCAAAGCCTTGAGAATTATAGCAAGACGACAAGTCATTCTGTGGCAGGAAGATGGAGATATGGTTGGTAGGGCTATTTCTGGAGACAAATGATCCCCCGGTATACATGGGAACTCAAACCCAACCTAGCTGGAAAAGCTACATGCCTGGGACCTACTGACACAGGATGTCCTACGACCATTATAATAGTCAAGATAACCGCTGTAGCCACCATATTTAATGCAGCGGTCCCCAACCTTTGGGGCTTAGTGGCCCGGCTGGGGAGGGAGGGAGAAGGAAGCTGAGCTGTGTGAGAAGCAGGCTGGTGTGCATACACACCTGCATAGCTCAATTCATCTCAAGTGCACGCTTGTGTGGCTTGGTTCTGAATAGCCATGGCCCAATAGCTGTGGCCTAGGGTTGGGGACCTCTGATTTACTGAGCTGGGATAAAAGGATCTACTTTTCAGCATGTTTTCTGGGCATGAATGCCCCTTTGATTCTAAATCAGCAGTTTGGAGTCTTTTACCCCCACTGAACTGCACCCCAAATGTTTCTGCCTCAGGATTACCGATCATTGATTCCACAATTTTCCCCTTCTGATATACAATGCATATATACATATCTATCAGGTTTTGTGGGAATTTTCTCTGTAAGGGAGGCACCCAAGGCTTTTTAGGGTTCATGCCTCTTCTTAAATACCTAGGCCAGGCGTGCTCTATTGTACACTCCAGTGTTTCTAACACTGCAATCCGAGCAGCTTCCTCTGGTCCATCGGGGATTTCCAGGTATCCCACAATCACTCTCTGCAGCCGCTTCAGATGATGAACAATCCGGATGCCGAGCCTCTCAAAAGACAAATGGGTTCAGAATTAGAAGCCATGTGAGAAGAGGGCCTCCCTCTTTACCAAGCAGTGAAGAAGAATAGATGGGGCACTTTTTTACCTCTCGACAAAGGCAGGCAGGCTCTTGGCATATATTCTCCGCAAAGAAAGCTGGCTCTCGGCTTCCATGTGGGTCAGTAACAGCTGGAGGACTCTGTCAGAGGCTGTGACACGTCGGGGTTTAGGGGACGACTGCTGTGGGGCTCTTTCCAAGACTAGCAGCACATCCAGTATGCACAGCAACACAACCTGGGTTAGGGATGAGAACAGCTGGATCTGAGCATCTGCTTGGGACAGATGTCCAGAAAGAGCGGCTGAGAGGTGGATTCTCTTTTATTTTGCCATGAGATTCCCTGCTGCGATATTTAGCTAGCTTGTCACCCTCTCAGCCTGCCATACTTAGCAGGTGGTTGAAATTATATGTTCAAGCTAATGTGTGCCATCCTGGAAGATGCAGTACAGAAACTGGCAGAATTAAAACACTTGCCCAAGTAAAAAGTGTAAGTCAAGTAAGCACGGTATTTATTTTCAATAAACCTTGGGTGAACTCGGCCACTGTTTTTTATTGCACAGACCTTGATCACAATTATCCAGAAGTAAAGTAATTCTCAAAGGTTTATTTAGAGGTGGAACCTTAAACACTTGCCTTCCTTACTTTTCCACTTAGGGAGATGTTTAGGTGCAGAAAGTCCCAGAATTAATTCATAGACTCCGGAAAGTCAAAAAATTAAAATCAAACAGAGTACAACTGCCATTACCATTCTAAAAAAAATAAAAATAAACCAATGGCAAGATTTCTAAAAGAGACTTCTCCTTTCTCGTCCAGGATTCGGCTTTGCACCTCAGCAAACACCATAGCTGGCCTTGTCTTGAGAATGCCATGCTCTGTACATCTCTTGGGCAGCCAAAAGAACAAGCCAGTTTTATGTCAAGAGAGGAACAGCAGAGTTGCAGGGCGTTTCTTTCATGGGGTCCAAATTCAGCCCAACAGCAATGACGTGATAAATATGGACTAATCATTTTCAAATAGGGATGTTGAGAGCGGCAATCTAAAGACTTCTCATTTCTCTACGATCCGAGTATGTTGAGATGGAACGGCTCGTAAAAGCAAAGTTAAGGCTGCAGTTCTAGAGTTGTTTAGATAAGGAATGAGCCCAGCTAAAATCAATGACGTTTAATTTTGAATAAATACCTGCAGAGGGTCATGCTGTACGTTACCTGCACAAGTTGAGCCTCCCTGCTGTAGAGATGGTTAAAGAGAGCATGATACACAACCTGAACTCTGTTAAATTGGCCGAGGACAGCTGCTGGCTGCAACAAGAGTACATCCATAGGATTATCTCAGCTGGGTTATGCAACAGAATCATTTTATGCCATTATGAAATTTACAGGTACATGCATGTACACATCTCATCATTCCCTTTTTGTTATATTTATACTAAACATTGAAAAAGACTAGGAAGGCACTGAGGTTTTCATATCACAGTTTTTAGCAAAACGACTAGAGTAGAGCATTGGATTTGCATATTGTTTTCCCTTTTGCTTATTTAAACTGTTCCTAGGAGGAAAAGGCATGTGGAAATAATCAGATTGCATATACCTCTTTTCTGCATAAATACAATATCTCTAGTATACGGATTAGCTCCTGCCTATGCATAAATGTTTATCCCCATTTAAATCTAAAATAGCAGCCATAAATATCTCCTTTCCACAAAGACGGAGTTAATGAAATAGGGATGTTGAAAACTGAGTTGAAAAGTGACTTAAATCAAAGACTAAGCCTATCTGTCTAATGCTGCTTATTCTCATTACTATTTCAATATCATAAAACAATTTTCAAGACACGTAAAGGTTTTAATTGTGTCTGCTTCAGGCTGATATAGGAGAATAATTATTTGCTCCAATCAGGCGAGATGCAATAGCCATTTCCCAATCTTATTTATCTGTCTGGAGAGAAGAGGATTGAGAGACTATAGCCTCTGCATGTTTTTGCAGGGAAAGGACAAAATAATGTACGCGTGCAGTTTCTCCTTACCACATTTTGAATAATATGATGTAGGCACTGCACACCCATAATTTTATTTTCTACTCGGTAGTCATCTGACAGCAGCAGTGAAGGTGGCAGAACTTTTTCCAGGTGATCACCAAGCCAAGGTCTCTGAATCTCCTGGAGCACAAAGCAAAAGACGTACTTTGTTGCTGGGTTACACTGCCATGTTTCTCTGAATCAGAGAAAGAAAATAAGGGTTAGACAAAGAGAATTACCCACCGCCTTAGTACATGATTCTTTTATACTGAGATGGCAGAGATTACTTATTTTTCTTGAAAGCTGATTTTGTCAGTGAACTAAACCCTACTTTGTGTGATTACTTCTAGATAGATTTCATTGCATTTGAAAGCGAAAACGGTGCCAAGAGGAAGAACAAAATAATTATTTGAAATTCGTTTCATTGGACTTCAAATTCACAGTAGGCATGAAAGAAACCAAATTATTGTAAATCATCTCTTTTTCAATGCACCCTCCAAAAAGTCCACTATTTTGCCTGGTAAGTGGATTACCTGTCAAATTGCTCTTATTATTTGAAAGATTTTTCTAACATTCAAGACTGCCTTCCTATAACTTAAGTTTACAATTCTGGATCTTGCTTTTAAGGCTGATGGAGAGAACATGTCTTGAACCTCTGCATGATGTTCCCTCGGACATCTACATTTGAGAATGTAGTTGCATTCCAACTTCATTGAATTTTCTCAAGCCTAAATATCCAGTTCTCAATTTCGTTGCTCTTTTTTTGCTCTTCTTTAAACCAATTTCAGCTTCTCTGAAGTTTTTGGAAAATATATTTAAAGTGTACACAATTATTTAGCCACTGCAAAAAATAAAGTGAATTTTGTTTGTATTGATGCAGAATAAAACCACATTTGTCTTTTTAGCAACTGTGAAACACTGTTGACATATTCAACAGCTGTATTCCTTTTTCCATGTGGTATTATTAATCTAGACCAGAAAAAA
This sequence comes from Natrix helvetica, assembly GCF_964273705.1. Classification (NCBI taxonomy): domain Eukaryota; kingdom Metazoa; phylum Chordata; class Lepidosauria; order Squamata; family Natricidae; genus Natrix; species Natrix helvetica. Next base: position 15,947,858 of record NC_138559.1, on the reverse strand, counting down.
ATGGCATATTCCTAATCCTAAATCATCACTCCCATAACGCTTCTCAATGGTCCCTTTCAAAGTAAAAACTGTACAAATGATGTGTCCTGATCTATAAACTGAATCACACAGTCAAGTTCAATTACAAGATTACAGCTAGTCCTTCACATACAACTACAATTGAGCCCAAAATTTCTGTTGTTAAGTGAGGCATTTGTTAGGTGAGTTTTACCCCATTTTACAACCTTTCTTGCCACAGTCGTGGGGCTGCTACAAAGGTTGTAAGTACCATTGTAACTTTGAGAGGGCACAAAATGAACTGTTGTAAATTGAGGATTACCTGCACTGAAGGACATGTCAGACTTTATTTTAGGTTACTATATTTTTGTTTGTGGAGCTCAACAGTGGACTCTGACTCACTTGGTTAATTCTGGCTTCAGGCACTGCATCACCACAACAAACCAGCCATGTTCACCTTCACGTGTGCCTCTGAGGAACTCAGGTATCGATTTATACTCCAAAACACGCAACAGAGCATCCAAGAGCTCCTGAGCCCCACACTGACTCCTGGGCTGGGTCCATGGCCTCTCTGCCCCATGGGTCACGGCGCAGATGAAGATGGGTCCTGCCACTTGGCGAAGGATTGATCCAGTAACTGCAGAGTCCAACCCCTCAAGGTCTTTCGCCTCTTCTACTTTGGCTAAGATGTTGCAGAAAATCAGGATGACTTCTGCTGCTCGCTCAGCTCCTGTTGCACCAGAAGGGTTTTCCCTGGGGGATCTTCCTCCCTCTGTCTCCCACTGGAGAGGTGCCGCATAGTGGCTCAAGGCAACCACCAGTTCCTGAAACAGAGCCGGAGCGGCCCCAAACAACCACCGAGGGTCCACAGCCTCCAGCAGGGTGGAAAGGTCTCTGACAAGCCCCAGCTTAGCCGTGTAGGGAGCCCCGCTTCCAAAGAGCCGCAAGAACCGGTGGAGAACTTGTTCTGCTGGGGAAGAAGCGGGGTCCCCCAGGTTCCCCGTGGCAAGACCCACTGAGGGGTGCTGCCCGGCCGGGCTGGGACGGGCCTTGTCCCCGGACATAGCAGCCTGCGAAGGGCTCACGGCCCCGCAGCGCCGACTCCCAGCCTCTCCCGTTGATTCTCCTCCCGCCTGGCAGTCCCGGCCGTCTCCAAACTTTAAAGTTCCGGCTTAATTCTTTGGGTTTCCTGGGTTTTAATTCGAATCGTTCTCAGCGCCATCCGGACTCGAGCGGATTACGTCGGGGCAGGTCCAACCTTTAACGAGACTCACGGAACGAACCGCAGAAGCAGCCCGACGGCAGCAGAACGGAAGTCCATGCGGATTTCCGCTTTCCGCCGGAAGCGGAAATGTAATCTTCTTTCCTCAGAGATAGGAAAGTGTAGGGAAAAAAAGCATTACGTAAGAGGGGAAAAAAAAAGAGTATTACGTGAACGGCCGAAAGAGCGGTGGTTCCCCACTTTTGGGTCCACTGGGAACCGTTTTCCTTTAAGCCAAACCCATAGGAAAAGGAGCGCTTTCTTTCCATTCTGCGCCAATCGGGGCTCGTAACGGCCGAAGTATATAGGCTTTTGGATTTGAGGGGAGGTTAAGACTGTGAGTTAGTCTAGCTTCCATATGGCCGCCTCGGCGGCTCCGCCGTTTTTTCTCCTCGCTCTTTTCCTATATCGCTTTCCTCAGTTGAAGCTGGTCCTATTGCAGAGTTTCCTCTTCTAGAACTGCAAAGGTTTTTTGACGCTCCCGGCTTTCCTTAATCATTGGGGCCTTGCCTGAAAAACAGGCCCACCCCCGTTGCCAAGGGTATCCAGGGGCGGGGTCGCCGGCGAATATATTAGCATACGTAATGAGAGCGCCCGATATTGGTTTCTATGAGGGGGGAAACAAGAAACGTGAAGACTCAAAAGACAAGGGGCGCTGCTTGTGTTTTAAAGTCAATATTCAAAATTGGGTGGGACAGAGGGGGGGGTTAAGAGCGGGTTCATCATAACCTGAAAGCCGGCGGCGTGGCTTTGCTAGCGCGGCTCCTGAACGGGCGTTTCTGATCCTTCAGGTTCTTTCATGTGATGAGTGGGGTGTTCATGCGCATGCGTGAGATGTGCCGTCCCGAATGTTACGACGGGGCACAGGACCCATCTGATCAGAACCTAAGGAGCTCTTGTAGTTGTGAAGCAGTGTTGGCGTTCTTATTGTCCCTTTTAGCGTGTGAGTTAGTTGTGGTTGTAAGCGCTTGCTTGAGTACTTGTGCGTGTATTCGTATTTTAGTGTGTAAGTTTGTGGTTTCTGTTTGTGGTTGTGTTCATCTTCATATTGGTTTTTTTTTAGTGCAGTGTTTCTCAACCTTGGCAACTTGAAGATGTCTGGACTTCAACTCCCAGAATTCCCCAGCCAGTTGGCTAGGGAATTCTGGGAGTTGAGGTCCAGACATCTTTTGTATGAATTAGTTGCTTTTGGGGGGGGTGTTGTACTGTGGCTTTTCTGAGCACAATGGGTGCGGTAAATCCAAGCTCATGAAAATGTGGCTTCATCTGGAAATGACTGGGTATCTTTATATGATTTATTTGTATCCTTTAAAACAATTAAAAGGTATGGTGGCCCAGAGGCTTAAGCGGCAGGCAATGAAGGAAAATCATCTTCATTTAAAGAGAAAAAGTGTTGAAGACATGCTATCTGCGTTAGAGTTCTAACAATTATGAATGGGAGAGCTTGATACTTGGCCGGGCGATACCGATCAATCAAATCTATCCGAAGTTTTAAGGGAGACTTAACACAAGACAATAACTTTTGTCAAGTTCATTGTTCTGCACAGAACACTGAGTACAAATGCAGCATTGTTAAAAAGCAGTTCCTTTGCCCCAAGACGCAGAAAAAAATGCAGTTCAAGATATACGGCTTCTGGTTCTGCCCTGTGATCTTGAGTACATTTATGTGGTCAACTGGTTTGTGAACGATAGCAAATAATTATGCATGTCTGAATTATCCATGAGCACTATTCTAGGATTTGCTGCTTTGCATAGCAGGAAACAAGGTGCTTCCAATGCACCCACCCAGAAAAAGCAGCATCTTAATGTAGAAACCATTCTTTTCGGGGTATAAGATGCACCCTTTCCCCCCCAAAAAGAGGGTGAAAATCTGGGTGCGTCTTATAATCCGACTGTAGGCTCACCCACCCGCTGGCCCCCACCTGCAAGTGGCCTGGGGAAGCATGGAGGTCAAGACTCAGTTGGCGAAGGGGGCATGGGCAGGAGGTGTAAGGCAAGGCGGCTAGCAGCTCTGCCTGCCCCTGACCCAGGCGGAGGGCAGTTGGCTTTTGCTCCTGGCCCAATAGAGGTGAGTCTGCATAGGAGAAGGGTGCGTAGCTCTGCGATGTGCAACAGGGAACTGAGGAGGCTGCCCAGGGTTTTATGTAGGAAGTTTTGGTAGCTGAGCTGCATTTCTACTTCTGGGGATGGATGAATATTAAAAGTTGTGTGTGTAGCTATGTTTTTACCTCTGTATACTCCGGAGTATCTTCTTGGTATCATGTCTGAACCTTTGTGTAGTCCTAGTACTGTGATGGTGAAGCTATGGCACGTGTGAGCCACGCAGCGCCATGTTTCCGGGCATGCGAGCTGTCGGCCATTGTTCTTCCAGGTTCTGAAACGCCGGTCAGCTGGTCTTCACCATGCACACGCTGGGAAGTGGATCTTCTGGTTTCCAGCGTGTGCATGTGACCGGCCACCTGGTCTTCCTGTTCCTAGCGCGCATGTGCAGGCCAGGACCAGCTGGCCGGCTTGCATGTCTGCGCCAGAAACTGGAAGATCATCTTCCCAGCATATGCATGCGCCCCGGGCGGCTGATCTTCCAGTTTCCGGCATGCACACACGCACTTGCATTTTGGCACTCAGTGCCAAAGAGGTTTGCCAACACTGTCGTAGGTGCATTCATGCGTGTTGGGGGGAAATGATACAATGTTTCAGCAATCCTTTAATGTATGGTTCTCAACCTGTGGGTCGGGACCCCTTTGGGGGTCGAACAACCCTTTCACAGGGGTTGCCTAAGACTATCGGAAAACACATATTTTCGATGGTCTTAGGAACCGAGTCATCAATTTGATGGGGTCACCACAACATGAGGAACTGTATTAAAGGGTTGCGGCATTGGGAAGATTGAGAACCACTGCTTTAATGTAACATGTTGCCTTCCTCCCTCCTTCCTGTTAATTGATTACTCACGATGCAAACACATATTCAAAAGGGGAAAAAAAACCCAGTTTCAGATAAAGTACTTTTATTTTTCTACACAAGGATAGAATAGGCAAAAAAAAGTTCAAAGGCCACTTGCGAAAATAGTCCCACTCATCTGAAAGCTAAGAGAAGAGTTTTCATGCTCCTGCCTTCATCACTTGGCCACCTATACGGGTGACCCAAATGTCACAACGTGTCTCCCTTTCTCCACAATATTGGAGACGGTGGGCTCTTTGCAACTGTGCTGGGTCAATGGTGTTGGCTGACTGATGCCCCTTCTACAGTCCGCAGGGAGGATTACTGCTTAAGTCTTATGTAAACACTGTAGATTTTGCCGAGAAGGATCTAGTCAAAGTCAGCAGTAGCTCTTGTTTTCAAATTGCAGAAGGGATCCCTAAGGAGCAGAAATAAAGATTGCCCAAATGGCAGGAGCTGACTTACTATAAAAAGAAAAGTCTCATTAGAAATCGAGGAGGCCATATCGCCATTTGTGGATTCTGACCAGCAAGTCCTCAAAAAAGGGAAGACTTTGATCTCACAGTTAGCATCACAACAACCAGTTGTGGAAACCTGGGCTAGAGTTCCATGGTTCACCCATCATCCTGGGAAAGTTCAGACTTTCTTGTTTCAAGTCCTTCGTTGGTTGGTCATCCGAAACAGAGATTCCCATGCGCTTCTGATCAGCCTTCCCCAGAAACGGCTCCCAGGTGGTAGATGGAGAACAAGGCCAGCTTGCTTTCCATCTTGGCACTCGGAATGGTCCACGCTGCCTTCTAAGAAGGTTAAGATTAAACATCCACTTGGAAACAATCTCTGACTGTGACCGTGTGTTGAAGTCCACAATCCCAAGGCAATAATCAGTGTCAATAAAGGCTCTTTGGGGTGGCGGGGAGAGGGGGGGTGGAAACGCGGACAGGAAGATGGTCACACTAGTTCATCCAGGAGAATTCCAATGTTTTGGTGAGGTTCTGAGGGACCTCCAATAGGCTTATTGCACATGGGACAAACACACCGAACTTCTAGCCACTTCACAAGGCACCTGCATACAAAATGGGGTGGGGATGTCAAGAGATGGGGAGGTATAATTTGAAAATACAGATCTAAAAGCTTGATTATGACATTCTGAGAAGACCTTAAAGCAGTGTTTCTCAACCTTGGCAACTTTTAAGTCCTGTGGACTTCAACTGGCTGGGGGATTCTGGGAGTTGAAGTCCACAGGACTTAAAAGTTGCCAAGGTTGAGAAACACTGCCTTAAAGCATCTGCTTTCTGATCAGCATCCCCCTTCCCAATTTTACCCTTTCCTGGGCCAACTGATGTTGGGTTCACACAGTGCACATCAAGTGCGCACACAAAGCGCACAAGCAAATCTACAGTAGTGTCTGCTGGAACCCATCCCTGGGTGGCATGATTAGAAATTAAGATAGGATAGAAAGAAAAAGCCTCTTAATAAAGGGTGACAGGACTAAATCTAGAATAAATGATAGAAATAAGGGGGAATATTAGTGTATAAAATGGGACGCGGTGGCTCAGTAGCTAAGACTGAAAGGTCGGCAGTTCAACGGTTCGAATCCCTATCGCCGCATAACAGAGTGAGCTCCCGTTACTTGTCTCAGCTTCTGCCAACCCAGCAGTTCGAAAGCACGTAACAATGCAAGTAGAAAAATAGGAACCACCTTTGGTGGGAAGGTAACAGCGTTCCATGCGCCTTTGGCGTTTAGTCATGCCAGCCACATGACCATGGAGACATCTTTGGACAGCGCTGGCTCTTCGGCTTTGAAACGGAGATGAGCACAGCCCCCTAGAGTTGGGAACAACTAGCACATATGTGCGAGGGTAACCTTTACCTTTATTAGTGTATACATTTTAATATAATAAAATAAAGGTAACAAGAGAAAACATGGAATAATTGAATAATGATAGATTGCAGCCTAATATAAAGGTGCATTATTATTATTAGATAAACATAAGTTGATTGAAAGTAATAATTATGATTAACGTTTATCAGTTTTACTTGTATTATAATGTATGACACCCAGGTACCACACTAATCACACACTGATTTGATATATTTGTAAAAAAATAAAAAAAAAACTTGGAAAAAAAGATTTGATTATGGCACCTAACAACAATAAAATAGAGTTCTAGTACTAATTGTGGTCTTTCTCTGATGTGGCATACTTCAACGGGCTGAGAAGCCTTAAGCAAAAATTGGTTCAGACAGATAACTGAAACAGTCACCTTTGCACATGGACTGTTGAATTAGGGACAGGGTTTTCAGTCCGAAAAGGAAACCTACTTAAAGATCTTTCAGCCTAGCAGGACCAATAAAAAAAACTAGTCATCAGATTTAAATTTTGGTGAAAAATGCGTCAAACCACAGTGCTAATGGCTCCGCATTGGGCAACTGCACATAACTAAGGCTAACTGTCCCAGTTGGAACATAGAAAATTTCTGATAAAATATGCCCAGCTTGGTTATAGTCAGAAAAAAAATGTTCAGGAACACTGCTATTATTTAACTCTTAGGTTTTCCCAGTGCAGCAGATGCTGGAATTTCAGTGACAACTCTGTTACATCCTTGGGACAAAATTCCACCGCACATTCTTTGGGACTGCATATGAGAAAGGAATAAGGACTTAAGGTGGGAAAGAGGGCAAGATAGATAAAGCTTTGAAGACTTGGCTCTCTCCCCCCACCCCCCAAGGGCTGGGATAAGAGATGATATGGCTTGACATCAGATTTTCATTGCTTTTAATGTAGTTAATTTTATGGTTTTTGTTATGGTTTTTATGGTGTTCTTATTTTTGATTGGGAGCTGTCCAGACTTGGTTATAAGAAGGCAGGCAGGCAGGTAGGCAGGCAGGCAAACCCCTAAAATGAATTTGTAACTCATTCTCAACCAGCTTTTAGCCCAGCAATTACCTAACTTTCTGTTCCTTTTAACAAGAGATACAGGAACAAGATTTATTATAATACGTGGACATGCTGCGGTTAAATCTTCCATATTTGGACTTTCGTATGAAACCAGGTAAGCTGGAAAGCAACAACCACCCATGCTGGTTTCAGATGAGGTATGGATTGAAAAGCCTCTTCCCCAGCTGCTGTTGTCAGTAGCATGGATGTCAGGGAGGATATTTGATCTTTCCAGTAATTAAAGCTGGGAAGCATATTTGAGCCTGGTATGTGCTAAATGGGAAACGTCTTAACAACTCCGTCTGAGTGAGTTATGTTATGGAGAAGAAATGGGACCCCAAAGTAAAACAAAACAAAAAAAAAACAGGATTATTTCACCCTAAATCTGTGACCCTGTGGACACAGATAAAATCTTAGGCGTAAGGAATATGACTGTAAGGAATATAAATTCTTCCATTCTCCACCATTCATTCAGAACTGAAGAAGCTTCTTGGATGAAAAGCATAACATCTTAAAGGAAAAACAAAGTCAAGCTGCCTTTTAAAAAAGCACCTTGACCTGGATGACTGATAATCTCCATAGACATTTCACTCTAAAAATATTGCTTCTAAATCAGATCTGCTGGATATCTGCAAAACCGGACCTGTCCTGAAACAGAAGATGCAGAGATGTGTATCCTTCACTAGATTTGCATTCCCTTAGAACAGATCTGGGCATTTTATGGCCCCTGGGCCATAGCTGGCCCTCTGACTGTCCCTGGCCTGGCCTGTGTGGATTGTTTTATTTTGAAGGCTACAGCTACTTTTTAAAGCATTTATGTATCTGTGTGCATGAATGCCTATGCACCTTCACAGCCCTATCAATTGGCACTCCATAACTGTCCCAATTTCTCATTTGACTCCTTGGGAAAATTAATGTGGTCCCCCCCCCCCTGCCTTAGAAGAACCATTTTGTTTTCTTCTTCCCTGATCCAACTCATCCATCCTTCCCACTTTGGAGCCGAGTCGAAACGCCTCCCCTCCAATTCAAGTGAACTCTCAAGACAAAATAAGCTTAGGCCTAGATGTTCTTGGCTTCGTTGTTTGCTTCAGGCTCTTGGCTACAGCATCCTGGCACAATTCCCGAGTGTGATGAATGAGCTCTGATAGGTTTTTATCCATTTAATTCAGGTCTGTGCTTAATCTCCTTCCCCATTTGCTGTCCCTTGGCTCAAATATCTCAAAACACAACAAATAGCCTCCCTCTTTGATTATCCTGGGCGCCCACCTCCTCTTCTCCACCACGGGCATGCTGGATGCTGAATAAATATTGTGGCTGCTTGCCAAGACGAGAGGCGCAAGGCAGCTTTTGGGGGCTGTCCATCGCATCTACTCACTTTCTATGGAAGGCATGTTGGCATGGCAACACTCCCAGTTCATCTTTCACTTTAAAGTCTTCCAGGCAGACGGCACAAGTCTGCTGCGGAGAAAGAGGAGGAGGAGAGAATGGGCAAACATCACAAAGCAGGAATCGATAAAGGAGAATATCTGTAGTTCAGGGTACCCTCTGAGCTTGCAGACGTTTCATTACCCAAACTCATAATCTAGACTAGCACTGATGATGTTGCTTAGTTTGGGTAATAAAATGTCTGCAAGAAAACCACCAAGTTCAGAAAGCACTTGAAGACCCCTCAAAAGCAGGAATGATGCATGTTTACCTGTTGTGGATTCCACAGCAAACTATGGCTGATTTTTGGGGAGCAGATGAATACTTTTGGTGGGAAACAGAAGGAACAGCTTAGATTGGGAGCATTCAAGAGGCTAGGTTCTGCCCAGTCATTTGCTTCTAATCATGATTTATTGGATGCAAAATTACTTAGCTCAAAGTTCCTTGGATATCAAGACAGATCAGTATGTATCTGGGCTTGTTCAATAACATCGGTCTACAAAGGTGTCTTCCACAACCCAAAAAATATCTTTGCAGCCTATAAAACCTCCTGAGAATGTGGGGTTGTATAGATCTGAGAGAACATCTGTATTAGCCCAAATAGTTCTAGGGAATTGTTCACATTTGATTTTGGGTCTATCAGCATTATCCAATCCAGCCTTCCCCAGTTTAATGTTTTCTAGATTTATGGGTTCTGCATATCTAGAAATTCCAACTAGCTAGGTTGTGTTGGTTGTGTATTCTGGACATGGCAGTTCCATCATGGATCAGTTGGAGAATGCTAGTGGATTCCGGCATACAACAGTTCTTGAAAGTTTCTGGAAAAGATTTTCCTTACCATTTACCATCTCAAAGGTAGATTAAGGCATACAAATCTAAAGTAATTTGCAGGACAGAATCCCAAGCTAGCACACAACAAAGCTCTCTCTTGCAGATATATATTTGCATAACCACACCTATGCATCTTCAAACAATAATACATGAAAGGATGTCTTGCTTTCATTTTTGCTGAAAAATCAACTCTTGACTCATCGGTGGGTTTACTCACCCCATGTAAGTTTAGCTTTCTGGCATCACCTTTCAAAATCACCTAGAAGGAAGAAAGGCAGTAGATTAGTATCAGAGCACTGGTACTGAATGACCAATGCAGCCAATCTCATGGAACATTGCAAAGACAAACAGCAGCAATTGCTAATGATGCAGAAACCACAGCACAACCACTGACAGACTTTCTGAGTTGGGGAGATCTCGCCCAGCCTATACAATTCTTTATATTTTCATTATTTCCACTAGTAGAGTTTCTGACTTCTCAAGCCTTCCTGCCCTCCCTCGAGCACAGTGCATCATTTTGATCATTTCCTCACATTATTTGAAATGTATTATCTCCAGGCTCTGTTTTGCAGCATAGCTGGTTGCACGATAATTACCCACTCCCCCAAAAAGGATGCATGATATTTCTTTTACCAATCTAGCAAGATAATTTTTTTTGGCCTTTTAAATTTTAAATGTTATTTAATCATTTCTGCATAATCAATATCAGTTTAGTCATTCCAGGAGTTGTAATCCTACTAGGTCTGGAAAGCAGCAGATTTTTTTTGGCCGGGGGTGGGGTGGGGAGACCACGCAAAAGAAATCCTGACTATGTAGCCTCAGTTTCTAAATGTAAACCACACTCTAGATGTTTACATTTACTCAGATACCTTTCCTGTAATAGGTGGTCAACAAAAGCTTCAGAGTTTCCAACATGATAAAGGGCAACTGAATGGCCAGGCTTAGTGCTTCAGATTAATATATTAGCATTGGCGCAGTGACAACCAGGAGCTCTTAGAAACTTGGTTTATTCAAGTAGTGTTTATTGGTTTATTCCACCAGAGTTCATGCCAGTGGTGAAATTCAATTTTTTTTACTACTGGTTCTGTGGGCTGGCTTGGTGGGCATGGCAGGGGAAGGTTACTGCAATATCCCCATTTCCTCCCGATCAGCTGGGACTCCTGAGGCAGAGAATAAATGGGGGCAGGGCCAGCCAGAGGTGGTATTTGCCGGTTCTCCAAACTACTCAAAATTTCCACTCCCGGTTCTCCAGAACCTGCTGAATTTCACCCATGGTTCATGTGCTTTGATGTGTCTTGCAAGGGCCTGGGCAGAATACTTCTGTATATATGCAACCCCATAACAGCAGGCCGGCATAGATGGCTTTATGCTGATGGGTATATAGCAGGCATGGTCTAGGGCAAAGCCTAGGTGGGGATGTTTCAGAAAGTCATAGGATGAGCATGAAACTATCTATGCCAGCCTGAGTTCTAGTCCTGCCTCAGTTGTGAAAGCCAGCTGCGTGACTTTGGGCCCATCACCAGGTGACTGAGTTTTAGTCCTGCCTTAGGGAAGAAAGCCAGCTGGGTGAATTTGGGCCACTCTCTTTCAGCCCAACTTACCCCACAGGGTTATTGTGGGGAAAATAGAAGAAAGTAGGAATATTGTGGGTGTCTGCCACCTTGAGTTATTTATAAAAACAATAAAGGCAGAATATAAATAAACTAGCAAATAAACAAATCCCAGGCACCAGCTGCATGAGGAAGATCAGGATATCCAGATGTTTTTAAAGACAAATTTGCAGTGGTTTTTGCATCTCAAAATAACAGACAAAACTCTTACAATGTGCCAAGATGATGACATTTGGGCTCCTTCCTTCACCCACTTGTAAACAGAGCCTTTCTCTTGAAAGGGAAAAAAAGGAGAATGACTCAAATTGCTCATTTACCTCTTTGTATCCAAATCTTTCACTTTGTGCTTGATGCCGAAGTTTGCTGCAGAAGAAAAATGGTATATTTTTAGTAATCACTAATGAACGTCTCCAATTCGCCTGATGCATGAGGATAGTTCTTGTTTTTTGAACGCAGGATTACAAAACCTGTTCTTGTCTTTGTCACGCTGCTAAAGATGGAAACTTGCCACATTTAGATTGGGGGGGGGGGGTGCCTTTGAAAATTTTGTTTTATATGTTAGGAGGCACCAGCATTTTTAGCTAGCCTTAAATTTTTCTAATCCTGGCAAGAAGTTTTTGTTCCAGTAACTGGCAATTTTGCCATCTGTCATGGAAAAACACTAAAATATATATCCAGTCCCACCTTGCGTTCAATAGTTATCGCTCCCAGATGGCAAATATTGCTGAATGGATTATAGTTTTCCTATAACAACAACATTACCTTCCATTGTGGCTTTAAACCAGTGTTTCTCAAACTTGGCGACTTTAAGTCCTGTGGACTTCAACTCCCAGAATTCCCCAGCCAGCTATGCTGGCTGGGGGATTCTGGGAGTTGAAGTCCACAGGACTTAAAGTCGCCAAGTTTGAGAAACACTGCTTTAAACAATCGATTAAACTTTTGTGTATTTTTTTTAAAAAAAGGAAACTGTGTTGATCAGTTTAGTAATAGTAGACACTCAGCCTGAGAACGACTGTCTCTGGTTTATTTCGATTTTTATTATTATTATTCCATAGGCATTTTACCTTGTTTAATCCCAATTCTCAGAGTAATTCCTCAGTAATAAAATCAGGTTTATAGGCAAATTATACAGGAATCATCGTAATGGATTTTATAAAAACACGCTGGAGAAAATGTTTTCATACTACAATATTCCAAATACAATGGTTAAATATACAATAGAAAATGAAAGTTGTGGGATTCTTTCTTTCCTTCAAGGATAGGTAGAGGTTTCTAACTTGAAGGATGGGGGAAAACTAGATATCAGATTCTCCCTCAAACTTCTTGGATAATTTCTGGGGCAGACTGAGTCATAAAACAGACTCAAAAGGATAAATCATGTTGAGCAAAGGGAGAAACAAAAGGACTTATAGATCACAAGAGTTTATAGTACAAGTAGTCCTCGTGTCAGGCCTGCAGTTATATCCCTTTTAGGATCTTTGGCCTGCCACACTTTCTATTATTTCACTATGCTGTTTCATTAGTGTAGTAATTGGGAGTGGGGAACAGAAAGGAGTAGAATTGTGGAATGGGTTGTTGTCATTACTTTCTAGAAGCCCAAGGTCATCTTTTGTCTCCGCACCTCTGCACCTGACTGGAACCAGCTGGGTGGAGATGCCAGCGTGGCCGAAGAAGATTGGACCATGTGATGGATTTATGGGTGTGGGGATAAGATCATGAACTTTAAACTGGGTGGAATCCCAGGAAGTTCTTCAGATTTGGGATTCCACAGTTTGTTGCCAACATGTCTGACTTATTAAATTGGAACTTTAAGGATAGCCCTGGCTTGGATTCTGATTTAATTCTGCATGATATTTGGAACGCTGACACCTCGGCTTACAACCATTTGTTTAGTGACCCTTTGCGCTTTCAATGGCATTGAAAGAAGTGACTTATGACCATTTCCCACACTTATTGCAGCATCCCTGTGCCATAAATGCTGTCAAACAAACCAATCAATCAACCAACCTCCAAACGTTGATCAATTGCTACAATTGCACTTACCAAAGGTGCCTTTTTTTTTTCAAAAGACAATTGGACATTTTTTGTTTTTTCTTGAAGATGTTTCGCTTCTCATCCAAGAAGCTTCTTCAGTTCAGAACCATAACCATGACAGAGAATCTCCATAGATCACAGGTGTCAAACTCGCCGCGTCACGTTGCCATCACATAACATTTCGTATTTCCCATTCACAGAGCTGGGATGGGTGTGGCCTGCTTGTGATGCATCTGGCCCGCAGGCCTCCAGTTTGACATCCCTGCCATAGATAATGGCTGGAGTTAAAAAAAGGAGATGGCTGACATTCTCCTCTTGATAGCTGATAGCACCTGGCGCATGGATTATCCCTGCCATCCCAATAACTGTCAACATGATGGCTAAAGATGAGTCATTGAGAATTTGGGTTTTCTTCAGTCTTGCGCTGCCCAAGTCAGCTGCCTCAGGGCAGTTAAAGGTGCCAAGTGCGTTAACAGTGAATCCGGCATGTGTTCTGCTCCTTGAAAGTTTGGGTCAATGCTTAGTCAACATTATGCCTGGGTCAAATGTCCATTTGCTGCTGAGGAAGACAAACCAGCTGGTCTGAGCCGCGGGAAGCAGAAAATTGACTCTGAATAATCATTCTGTTCAGTGTGGACAAAGATTTCTTTGTGCCCAAGCTGCACTAAATTGGAACCAGGGGCAGGATAAGAGACAAACACTGACTCTGTTGCTATGGCTGTTCTAGAAGACGAGATTAATCTATTGCTCTGTGAGGCCGCAGGATTGTTGAAGGAAATAAAAGAGAGAGTGAGAGTGCGGACCAAAAGCTGTATTCTGCAACTTTGGAAAGAATAGCTCTTTTGGGAAAGTAAATGGTTCTCTAGAGGAATAATTGGATGCTTCATCCTGAAATTGACCAGTAAAATTTAAAGGAGAAGGAGCAGTCAACATTTTCTTGCCCTCAAAAGAAAATTGTCTAACTGGCATTTTAGCCACAAATGGCATGGTTTTTTTTTAGCAGTATACATGTTGGAGATAGAGTGAGAACACCAGAGTTATTTTTGAGGCAGAGATGAGAGATTGCCAATGAATTTGAGGACAGGTAGTTTTCGACTTACAACAGTTCATTTAGTGACTGTTCAAAGTTACAGCATCACTGAAAAAAGTGACTGATGACTATTTTCACACTTATGACCATTGCAGCATCCTATCATCATGTGATCAAAGTTCGGACACCTGATTCATATTTATGACCTTCGCAGCGACTTGGGATCATGTGATCCCCTTTTATGATAAACATAGCCAATGGGGAAGCTAGATCCATTTAATAACGGTGCTACTAACTGAACAACTGTAGTGTTTCACTTAACAGCTGTGGCAAGAAAGGTCATAAAATGGGGTACAACTCACTTAACAAATGTCTCCACTTAGCAAGTGTTATTTATTCTTTAGCAAATTTCTATATTGGGAATGTCTCCAATGCAAACATGGGCAATACCCTTCTCCTGCATTGTACGTGTGATCAGCAATTAAATTAGGCAAACTGCCATTTGTCAGAAATGGTGTAGGGTCTTCTGCTTGAGTGGGGGGTTGGATTTAGATGACCTATAAATCCCTTCCAACTCTGTTAATCTGTTAAACACAAAACAACTGCTGAGATGGGTGGGAGTTGCCATCCTTGGCTCCAGAAATGGCACTTTCCCTGTCTCCTGGTGTTTTTTTCATGCAGGGAATTTCAATCCTTTGAGACAGAAGCACAGGATGTGGCAAGTACAACTGTATTTGTTCCAGCAGATCTTGATGACATCATAGCTAGCAAAGTAGAGTCTTCCTCTTGGTTCTCTTCATCATTGATTGCTGGATAAGATCTCCCTCCCTGCCTGCTCTTGTTTGAGCATCGTGGTTCTGTTTGGCATACAGAACTTAGGGAAATGAGGATAAATGCGCATCGGCTGTTCCATTGCCTGCACAGATGTATCCTGCTATATTACCAAGATATAAAGCTCCCTTACATCAGACCAGGAAACCAGTCTATCTTGAGCAAGATGGTCTATTTTTGTTTCCACCACCTGCTCTTTGAGACATCGAATTGCAGCTGCCAGTGACTGAACCTGGGAACCTTCTGCATATGTAAATGATAATCTGCACTTCCCTGCAATAGCTTCCATCTGGAAGGTGTTCTGAGGGAAAAGGTGCCTCCCCTTCTGTTGACCCACTTTCAAGTCCTAAGATGTGAGCCGAGTTACCAAAGCAAGGCTGAAGACCACTGACAGAGCAAAGCAACCTTTGAAAAGCTTGCAGTAAATATTGTTGAGAAAACTCCCGTCATGATGTATTAACCTGACAATTCAGTGTTCACACTTCAAAACTAGGACAGTTGAAGTTTGACCTTAACACTCACACCCCAAGCTAATATTGATTAGCTGGAAAAAGGCAAACCTGACCACATATTTCCTGTATCTTTCCATTTAATGTTCTGCGGTCCCAAAGCTCCAGAATGACAGCAGTTCTGTGTCATTCACTAGGCTCTTTCTAGACATTCTGGCTGCAAATGACTGCAAAGGTTTAAAAATAAGCTTTCCATAAATAGATAAAGAGCCAGGACATCTTCCCTAGAGACAACAGATCTATTCCAGCCTTCTGAATAAGAAACACACACCCCCCCAACTTCCTATAGTTTCCTGCTAGATTTTTGAACAAGCACCAGTCCTCTGAAATGGCCTGTTATTCTCAGGATTGGGTCACAATTATATTCTTGGAAAGATTTAAATGCTCAACTGCAGGATCATGATGAAGTCACCATTCATTCGAGAAATGATGATGAAAATATTTTGGAATTTTTAAGTTTGGAAGGAGAAAAAGAATGCATGTGTGCACAGATTATTTGAACCACATTTCCTACAGTCCCCTGAGGCCTGATGGGAGTTGAAATCCAAACCATATGGATAGCAAAGTTGCTTACCCCTTAGGCTGGCCCAGTTAAATCAATGAGCAAAGAAAAGAAAGTAATTTTTCAGGAGTAGTATTCCCAGCTAATAATAAGTTACAGTACAGGTAGACCTCAAGTTACAGTTATTCATTTAGCAACTATTTGAACTGTTGGTTTAAGATTTGTACCAAGTTTTCAGCTACTGTATTGTTGATATCTATTGTGGAGGGGTGTGTGTTGATGAATAACAGTTTGGTTTGAGCAAACTAAAGAGAAGCAGCATTTTTGTTTAGCCAGAAATGGCTTGCCAGCATGTAGCAGAAGCTGGAAAATTTATGAACCAGACTTGGTTTATGATAACAAAAGCTCCAAATTACATTCGGAATTCTGCTCTCAGAGGAGGAAGGGCAAAGGGAATTATATCTTTCAGATGACCTGAGGCATGATCATCCAGTGTTTACTGGACCTTTACAGCCTAGCCTTTTAAAGTAGCTTCTCTTTAAGGCGAAAACTTCAGCCCAATTCGGGGCTCAAGCTGCAGAGCTGGAACCACAGGGCCTGACTAATCCAATGGACTCACTCTTCCCCAAGCTGACTGCAGAGGCTGAGGTCATCTCCTCACCCAAATGTTTTGGTTGAAGTGGTCCAAAGGCAGTGGTCCTCTCCTAGGACAGGCCCCAATCATCTTCGGCTGACTTTGTCTCGTGCTACTGAGGAGGCCGCACTTCTTTGAGCTGTCAAATGTTAAGAGCTGTCAGGAGCTCCTGCGCTCCTCCGTTTGATTACCAGGCAAGGCAGCCATCGTGGAAGCTTTGTGCTCCATAGAGAGAGGAGGTAGTGTGATTGAGCCTAGTTCCATGCAGTGACCCCAAGGGCTCGGCTTAGGTGGGAGCTGTACCGCTCTGATTATTCAGCACAAGCAGCCTGGTCTTGATAGGAGTGCAGGAGCTTTGTACTCTGTATTGAGTTGACATTGGCCGATTGTGGTGCTAGGAGCTTTGTGCTCCTTTTCTTTGACAGTGGGAAGACTTCTATGGCCATTTAGGAGCTTTGCACTCAGTTGTTTGGTGTCAGAGGGTAGCAATCACGAGCCTGGCTCCGCGTTGCTAACCCGGGGACTCAGTGGAGATTGGAGCTGCCACTCTCTAGCGTGAATAGTCCCTTAAAGAGACCAAGCTTGACAGGAGTTGCATGCTATTCCTTTGATCGCAGATTGTGGGCAGCGTTAACAAGCTTCGGCTCCACAAGCTAGCCAGGGACAAATGGAATGAAGGAGCTTTGTGCTCCATTCCAATCAAAACTATCTGCCCGGCATGAGTACTGCCTAAGGCAGGAACTCGCCGAAGCTGCCAGAGTGTTAAAAAAAAAAAAAACTGGTGGGAAAAGGGCGGGAAAAGCTTTCAAGCCTCCAGATCACCCGAGTATTGGGGAAATGGTGCTAAGGACTAGGATCACCGAATAACACCTTTTCCCCAACTTGCATTGGACTCAGTCCAATCAACTAAGCAGATGACGTCAACCCATTCCTGGATACTATCTCCATCCCATGAGAAGGAGTGTATCAGGTACGACCAATGCCCCATTTATGGAAGAATCTACAATAAGCTCCTATGGATCTTACCGTTGACCTTTGAATTTAGTTTGAAAACGGCTGCTCTAATTTAAAGAGGTTTAATATTACCGCAAGCATTGATTCTTCTGAAATCTAACTAGGGATTAGCTTAAAAAAAGTCAATACTTTCAAGTAATCGATTCAGTAGAAAATAGCAAGAGGATGCAAAACTGTAGCCAGTAGCCTAGGCACATTTGTTGAGTTTCCTCTCTTTTGCCATCTGCACTCCCGACCCTCTTTTGGAAACATGACTCACCTAATGAAGTAACAGCAGAAAATAAGGCTGAGTACAAAGATGAAGACACCTGTGCCAAAAATCACCATGTAGATATTCAGTGGCAAGTCCTGGAAAGTGATGGGAGGCATGGTGCAGGTTTTGTTGGTATAGATCAATCCCAGACCACAGAAGCATCCTAGAAATGAGAAAGAGAAGGGGGTGAAAGTTGTATTTGTACCTAATGCTAAACCAAGATCTACTCTAACCTCAATTTTTTGAACATGCCTGGAATAAGCTAGGCTCAATCCTGTGGATGGGGAAAGTTCCCAGAGTCTGTTGATCTAATTTTAGAATTGATATATCATTCATTCTCTCTCTCTCTCTCTCTCTCTCTCTCTCTCTCTCTCTCTCTCTCTCTCTCTCTCTCTCTCTCTCTCTCTCTCTCTCTCTCTCTCTCTCTCTCTCTCTCTCTCTCTCTCTCTCTCTCTCTCTCTCTCTCTCTCTCTCTCTCTCTCTCTCCCTCCCTCCCTCCCTCCCTCCCTCCCTCCCTCCCTCCCTCTCTCTATCACAATATTGCTTGGAACGTATCAGAAAATATGAAAATTATGTTGATGCTACAACTGATATCCATGCATAACATTCTTATGTAGCTACTGGGAGCTCAACACTAGTACAAGGTTTATTGGCACCACATACAAACAGATTGAGAGAAACCATGTAAATTTCCCATGATCCTTTAGAGCACTTGTTAGGGATGTAACCCTAGGCTTGGCTTGGCAATGTATATTAAGCTATGATTATGTTGCTGTTACTTTAAATGTTAGAGAAATGTAATTGGTTTGTTACCTCAAGCAGCTATAAGAGGGAGCCAGAATGGCTGTTAGCTCTCTCTCTCTGTTTTTGTTAGAAGCTGGTTGGTGTTTACTGAGGTATTGTGGTTTGTTACTGTTAGCTATTTTGTGTGTTAGACTGAGAATATTGATAACTGAATTACTGAACCGTGTATGACTTGGACTGTTAACCGTACTCTGAATACTTCTATATTTCTACATAGTAAACACTATATTTTTATACTATTCAGTGTCTCTGTATGCTGGTTTGTGCGTGTTATTCCATATCACTCTCATTATGCTTCTCTGCATACTCGCTCTTCTAACGGGGAGCTTAATTACTTGTTGATCTCTAAATTGTGGGAAATTTGAAAAAGGTGGTGAGCAACACAGATTGTGTGACAACTCTCTATTGCCCTTAAGTCAAGTCAGAAAAGGTGCCTCAGAAAGAGAAGGTGAAAGAGGTAAGTAGCACAATAAGCCTTCTTTTGACAATGCCCAGTAAATCTACTTGTGTTAATTCATTAAGAAACCAAGGAATGGATTTTGTGAAATTGGGGCAGCCATTGATCATGCAACTTCTAAAGCAGAGGTGGGAAGTCTGTGGCTTTCCGGCTGTAGAATTCCCCATATCCCCCATCACTAATCATTTTCATAGATGCTATTGGCAATGGCAATATAGTATATGTGTTGGTAGTTTATAGTCTAACTACAAAACCAGACCCAGATAGCTATGCCTTGAAGAGAGAAGTCCAGTATCAGAGGACATCAAGTAAAATAGTAACATAGACATTTTCTCAGCATCAACTTAACCATGACAGGCAATTCCCTTAGAGGCTCAGAAGACTTTGCCTCCTCTTGTTACAGCCAATCTGGATACGTTGGATTAAAATCTCATCCTCACCAACCAAGATGTTTGGTGCATGCTGGCTGGAGGCCATAACAATTAGACTTCCATGGTTGAAAGCAGTTGCAAAAGCCGATGGGAGTCAACTTCTCCCAGCTCAAAGTATGAAACGATGAAAGCCCAGTCAAATGAACTATTTAAAGAAATGGTACAGAAATAGAAACTGTTGATTTCATGCAAAACACAGATCATCTAGGAGCAGTAAGGGGAAGACTGTCTTAAAAGCCCTACAAATGCTACTCAAAGCATCAATACCGGACTAGTGGCAGAAACCCATAAGCAAGGTATGAAAATGAATAGAGAGAGAAGATTTCATTCTGAAGCAGAGATAATTCAATACTAGCCATCCGGCACCAAGCAACAGACAGAGTAGAAAAGGTGATTTTTCAGGATGAATGCACTGTTTTAATTAGCCAAACAAGCATAGGTAGACATAGCACTTGACCTTTGCTTTCCCCAAAGAGGGTGGAGGTGGCAGAAATAAGGCAGGAATTTTAAATGCAAGGGGGAACTGGTGTATTTAAAGAGGTGCTGAGTGCAGGAATGCTCTGAGCCCCAAAAGCAAGAGGGAAAGGAGGGTTCTCCTTTGACAAAAGACCTTATTTTGCAAAAAACCCGCCACCCAATGAGACTTCCTTGCCTTTTCCAAAACAGTTTCCCTTGGATGAGCTTCTACATTCTTGCTTCCTCCTCAGTGGTGTTGGGGAGTCACCTTGGTAGCAAAAGCCAATTTGCAGGCTGATGAAATGAAAACAGAGGAGTGAACAGCTCACTTTCTCCCAACCATTGCAGAGCTTTGCCAGGATGACGAGTCTCAAAAGGCCAAAAGTTAGAACCAGTTCTGATATCCCTCTGGCCTTAATCCTGTCCTGTATCCCACTAATGGTAGGTTCCCACAACCACTAGGTAGAACAACTGGGAAATTATGGCCACCCCCTATGACAACAGCATTCCTGGAGTTCATTTCCACTCTAATACATGGTTTTTTTTTAAACTTTTCTTTATTAAAATTATATGACAGGTCTCCAACTTGAGGAAGTAAATTGAAAATCAAAATGCCTCCCGAGAGCATGATTTGCTCAAGTCATTTGAAAGCTGCGATTGACTGGCTCAAGTAGGAAGCTATGTTTAAAAACCTTTGTGAAATAAAAAAAAAGTTTGATTTATCTCCTAGTAGATGGGTCTGCAACCTTAAACTCTCAAAGTGCCATTTGGACCCGTTTCCCACAGAAAACACCAGGAGACACAAGACTTGAGTGGGCGTGGCTAACTCAATGTCACTCCCCCCAGTCACATGACACCCCCCCCAGTCACGCCTACCCAGGTTTTGTGACTCCCAGTGTCTTCTGTGGAAAATGGATCTCTCTCTCCCCCCCTCCCTCCCATTTCTGTTTTTCTCTATTTTCCCTCTTCCTTCCTTTCTTTCCTTCCATTCTCTCTCATTTATTTCTCTTTTCCCTGTCTCTCCTTCTCTCCCTCCAGCTCTCTCTCATTTCTGTCTCCCTCTTTCCTTCTCTTGTTTCTTTTTCCTCTTTCATTCTCTCCCTCCATTTTCTCATTTCTCACTTTTTCTCCCCCTTTTCTTTCTCATTTCTCTCTCTCTCTCTCCCCCTCTCATTTCTGTTTTTCTTTTTCCTCTCCCCCTCTCCCTCTCTTTCTCTTTCTTTTTCTTCCTCTTTTCTCTCATTTGTTTCTCTATTTTTCCCTCTCTCTCTCTTCCCCTCCAGCTCTCATTTCTCTCTCCCTCTCTTTTGTTTCTCTCTTGGTTTATGAATGAACCAAGCACTAAATTTGGTGTCTTGCATCATTTGATTGCCAGATCTTGCCAATGTAATAAAAGCATGAAGCTCTGATAGCATCCAATGACACAGAAAATCGAAAAGGAAGTGAATACTGTTTACAGAATTCCATGAATTGTTTCTCAAATGTGATTTTTAAATTCTTCAATAAAAGGGCAAGGAACAGCAATGTTACTTTTTTCGAAAGTATCTTGTAAATAAGCTAACTTTCGAGGCCTTTCCCCTCTATTTCTTTATTTTTATTGCATTGTCATTATTATTAATTTATATAACTTATATTGTTAACATTGTTGCCTGTTCTCATATTAGATTGCTACAATGAAATCAAATTTGCTGCCTATCAGAATAATCATAGTTGAGCAAGACTGATAAGTCTATTTCACATCTGAACCATTTCCTGTTTTCCCTAAGATCACCTCTACAATGATTCTGAGAAGGGGAAATTGCATTCAGAGAAAACACCCAAGCCAACTGGGATTATGGTTCTCCAAAATCTACATCAACATGGCCAAAGGCCCAGTACCTGTAGCAGGTACCTGACTGGGGAATGGCTGTTTAAGGAATGCATGTTCTCCTAAGTTGGAGGAGTTGGAAGATAATTTGAAAGATACACAGCAATTTTTCTCAATGTTAGCAGTTTGAAGGTGCATGCATGACAATTCCCAGAATCCCATAGCAAGCTTGAATTCTGGGAACGGAAGTCTATACTTCTTAAAGTTGTCAAGGTTGAGAAACACTGACACTTAGACTAAAATAGTTATTATATTCCATAAAGACAGATGTTACTGAAATGACTGCTTCTGATTGCCCACATGCCAAACCAGAAGGGTGAAAGTTGTTTTATTTTGAAGACGTCAGCCTTATCAGAAGGATGCCAGTTTAGTAGATTGGTTACCCCTACCATCTTTTCTGATATATATATATATATCACATTAAATCACATTTCTTTCCTTTCTGGGTCTGTTCCACTACTGCTCCCAAGGAGACAGCAAGAGGAAACCTTCTCTTGTTCATTTATTATGCGGTCAAGGATGACAGGTAAATAATAAATAATAACTGTAAGTAATAAAATAGAAGAGCCCAACTGAGTAGAAGATTTGTCATATGCGCCTTGCTGCATCAATACATCATGCCACTGATCTATCTCCCTCCCTTCTGCCTGCACAAACAGCAATGATCCACCAGCAGGAACCAGAAAAACATTCCAGGTCGACTCTATGCCCCAATCAAAATATGCATTTTTCAGGTGTCTTTGTCCATGCATGCAGTAAAATAGCTGTTTTGTTCCAGGCAATGAAACCCCAAGGACATTAGCAGCCAAGGAGGCAAAAGGAGAAGGATAGGCTACCAGGAAGATTGGGGGTGGATGGACAAGATGGTCTACCAGGAGAGGCTGAGAAGGTAGTGTTGAGAAGGATTAGAAGAAACTTCAGATTATTTCTCCATTTAGCTGCCTAAAATTGTTACTGATAGGTGGTTTACTAACCTCTGACTGATATTTCTTCCACCACCTGGTGCCTAAGACTGTCCACTGAGGATTGCAAAGATGGAAACTTGGCTCCTTGGTGTGCAAGACGGATCCCAGAAGCTGGCTGTCTCATCAGTAGAGCATCAAGGAATAAGAAGGAGTTTCCTTCTTTTCCCAGTTTGAACACAGTTTGTCTACATGATTTAATAGCAACAATAAAGTTTACCTTGTGAAATTCAGGGTAAAGGAACGGAATGTAACATTAACCTCTCCTAAAGGAAAGTTTGAAAATGTATAGCTTTCTTTTCTACCTTTCCAGAAAATTTAAGATACCACCTTCCTCCCACCCTGATTCTATTCAAAGTAGGTCAATTAGGAGAAAATAGAGTTCCTTTCAGGTCAGCAATGTGTAGAGTAACATATTATTGAGAGTTCAAATGTCTTTTTTCTTTTGTTTTGGATTCTGACGTTTGCCCGATTGCTTTGGCATAGTCTGTCCTCCATTATTTATCACCTTTAAGAAAAAAAAAGTTGGTAACTGAATTGCTGTACAATTTTGATGTAAACTGTAAAGGCAAAGTTGCCCTTAAGTTGATCTTGTCCCCAAGTGACTTTACAAAGCATCTGTGCCCATTGATCTTGCCAGGAGACTAGAAATTGATATTGGCATAGTTAATGACAAAGCATGATTCAGATGTGTCAGTGAATCAAAAAGCACAGGGGCTGGGTTTGCCCAGACCAGTAAATCAAAACCAACATGCCGCAGTATGGCTTATTGCAAAGCATGACTGCAACCAATATGTAACTGAGCATTCCTGTGTTACTTCTTCTTTCCCACGCCTTCCTTCTTTTCTAGAATGAAACAGACAAATTTGGGTTCAAGGGAGGCAATCTTAACAGTTGCTTCTGTCCAACAGAATGCGGGGGGGGGGGGGGAAACGGACTCAATTGATAGTTATTTGCAAGGCCACTTCCAAGCATTCCTACCTACCCAGAAAAACATCAACAGATTAAATCATCCAGATAGTAATTTCATGTAAACTCCAGATCAGACTTGACACAGCATAAGCTTAACTGATTCCAAACTAAGATGGAATAAATGTCAAATTCAAAGATAGAATCACTATGCTACAATGCCAGGAATGAACCATAGGCTTTTAAAAAAGAAAGCTTGAAAAAAGATGGGTTTGTTTATGGGTGGGCAGGTGACGCATCTTGATTTCCCTAAAGCAAATCTCACCTCTTGAGAAAGGGCTTCGCTGAAGACAACCCTCCATTCCCTAATGGATCAGGATGGTCCTCATCTGAACCTTCCAATCTTCTAGCAAAAGGACCAAGTCTCACCTGACTTTATCGAAGGAGAAGTGACTTCCTAGCAGAGATGCCTAGTACTGTGGCACTCAACAAATTATATTTATCTATTTATCTATCAAAGGTTTTAAAACTGCCCATTACCTCAAAGAAGGACTCTTGTCCTTCAAGCTCAATATATCCTAGCATTGAAAACATCCCATATTTATATTTATTTGTAAAACTCAGGGGCTGAATAGCTTGTTTGGACAAAGAGCAATGTAAATCAAGATATAATGGATAAATGTCCTTTGGCTTGGTTGTAGTAATTCCTTATCTTGGCATTTTGGAAAGTGCATTATGCCAACTTGACCCTATTCTAACTCTTTCCACTGCAGCAGCTCTTAGATCTTCACACTGTCTGATCCTTTTGATCCACAGAAGCCAAGATCTACCCTGGAAACCTGCTGTTTTATCACTGAGCTTCATCTTATTTCTTAAAAGCCCATTTATTCCCCAGTCTTTCCGTTTTACAATCTCCAGACCAGGGAGCTCAATTATTCATAGCTCCTTAGATGCTGCCAAAATGTTTTATCCAGGACTTTACTTCTAAGATATACAAAGGATATCATCTATAAGAGGAGAACCATTTCCCCCCTTTAAGCAACCATAGAGAGTTTTGATATTGATCTGATCATCAATCCTTAGTGAAAAGAGTCACTGTCACTGTGTCAATGATCTCTGGAAGTTGTAAGTAGTCTTTTCTGGATTAAAAAAATGGTTGGCATAATACAAGCCCTACACTCTCTCACTTCCAAGGATGCTCATACCAGCTTTGAGGTATGCGTGAATCTGGCCTGGCTGACTCATACTTTTAAGCCATGATTTATTATTCAATGAATCAATCAGATACTACCATAATCCCAAACTAAAGAACTGATGATGTGTCAAACACCATCTGGCCTCATGAGTGTCTTCTGCTGGACTTCTATCGTTTTAATTCTGTCCCAACAGTGTTGTTCAAAAGGCAGCTGGACTGTCTTGGTTTTTCTCCTTGAAAACGTTTCACTTCTCATCCAAGAAGTTGCTTCAATTCTTCAGTTGAACTAAAGAAGCTTCTTGGATGAGTAATGAAATATTTTCAAGGAGAAAAACCGAGAAACGATGATTGAAAAAAGATTGAAAAACTCTTTTCAAGGGTGAAAAGAGAAAGGTTCTACACTTAGGCAAGAAAAACAGAATGCACAGGTACAGTATAGGTGGTACCTTGCTCAACAGTAGTAACTGTGAGAGGGATCTTGGAGTCCTAGTGGACAACCATTTAAATATGAGCCAGCAGTGTGCAGCAGCTGCCCAAAAAGCCAACACAGTTCTAGGCTGCATCAACAGAGGGATAGAATCAAGATCACGTGAAGTGTTAATACCACTTTATAATGCCTTGGTAAGGCCACACTTGGAATACTGCATACAGTTTTGGTCACCACGATGTAGAAAAGATGTGGAGACTCTAGAAAGAGTGCAGAGAAGAGCAAGAAAGATGATTAGGGGACTGGAGACTAAAACATATGAAGAACGGTTGCAGGAACTGGGTATGTTTAGCTTAAGAGAAAGAAGGACTAGGGGAGACATGATAGCAGTGTTCCAATATCTCAGGGGTTGCCACAAAGAAGAGGGAGTCAAACTATTCTCCAAGGCACCTGTGGGCAGGACAAGAAGCAATGGTGGAAACTAATCAAGGAGAGAAGCAACTTAGAACTGAGGAGAAATTTCCTGACAGTGAGAACAATTAATCAGTGGAACATCTTGCCTCGAGAAGTTGTGAATGCCCCAACACTGGAAGTCTTTAAGAAGATGTTGGATAGCCATTTGTCTGAAACGGTATAGGGTTTCCTGCCTAGGCAGGGGAGTGGACTAGAAGACCACGCCAAGGTCTCTTCCAATCTGCTATTGTATTAAAGTCCCATTGCTTTTTGATCAGCACCTGTGGGACAATCATGACCTGGATGATTGAGAATCTCCAAGAACAAGTTAATTCTAGTTTTACTTTAGGCAACTTTCTCTTCATCCCTCACTTTGTAGGCGAGTACAAAGAATCCTACCAGTTTTGCTTACTTCCCACTGAAATGTTTAAAACTACAAATTGTTTCTGTATCTTAGAATTTCAGCATGGAAGGAACCAGGGTGTTCCTGTCTGGCATGTAGCTGTTAAAGTTGAGAAGCCTGAGAGACAAAAAGAGAAGGCAACTCTTGTTCCACACCATCAAGATGGTTCCAATTCTTGGAGAGGAGAATCTTATTTATCAAAGCATACTCCCTGGATGTTGGATTTGATTGAGGCATGATTGTTTGCCCTACATTTATTGTCATTATGGCTGGAGTTGAAGGAACAGCACTTGGAACGAGAGAAACTTTTTAATCAGATGGCCTCGGTGTTTCAAAATATTTTGAACTTAATTGATGGAATGGATCAGAAAACAGACCGTATTTTGCAAATAATGGGAAATAAAGAACAAAATGTACAAGAACTGGGGGAAATAATGGACCACTTAAGTCAGCAAATAGAATATGAACAGGAAAAAAATATGGATCAGAGAAATCAGCAAATAAAGCTTGATGAAGAGGAAAACCAGATAAAGGACAAGCAAAAGGAGCGGAAAGAAGAGAAGGATCGGCTATATCAACAAATAAACCAAGGACTGGAGCAAAAAAGGGGACTAACAAATCAGCTGACAAAGGAAGAAATATTGAAGAAAACAAATCAGATACATCAACAATGGGAGAGGCAGGAAGATACTTTTGATAAGGAGATCAGGACAAGGGCAGATAATTGGGAGAATTGGCAGTACAAGATTCTACTGGGAGAAATGAGTGAACAAAAAAAAGAGATAGATGAAACAGAGATAAAAAGGAGGAGTGTGGGAGCAGAATTAAAAAATGGGTAAGAATTGAAGCACTAAAAAAGAGAAGAGATGCTGGGTAAAAAAATGCCCTTTAAATATTAAATTAGCCTATTATAAGCTAGAGAGGCAGAAATAGAATTAGATAGGGGAAATATTAAAACACAAATTGCTCATAGAATTAATAAAAATAATAGATTAGAAGTTTACAGATGTTAGGTACTTTTGTTTCAATGTATATTTTAACAATGTCACAAGACTATATAATTTAATTAATATGATAGAGATAATAATGTTAATGTGAATTGTATCAACATGAATGATATCTAGTTAACTTTGTTCACACTGTTATTGTGAGTTGGATTAAAATGGAAAAATGGATAAGAATTGAAGTACTAAAGAGGAGATGTATAAATAATATAATGAGGATTATATAAACCTGATAAATGTGATAGAGATTATTAATAATGTTAGCGTAAACTGGATCAATATAAATGAAACAGTTAAATTTGTTCATATATAATAGAATAATGTTTAGATAGAACAAGAAAGATATGGATGAAAGTAGAGAAACATGAAACACACGTATAGTGACAGATCATAATCCTGATCACATAATAGCTCTTAATATTTGTATCATTCAAAAAAGAAGAGGAAGAAAAAGGAAGGAGGAGGAGGATTGTTCAAGCATTATTAGCTGGGCCACCATCAAAATTGGAGGAATAGAAATAGTCCTTGATTAACAAGCAACATATGTCCTACTAAGGAAAAAAATGGAATTGTTTTAGCTAACAGACCTGCAAACCTACAATTGAAAAGCAACTGTTTTATTTAGACTTTACTGAAAAGATTCCAAAGCATACTTTGTTTACTGCATCTTGTTTGCAAATAGTCCTGACAGTGGGAGATTTTGTCCCAACCCAGTTTTGTTCTAATCCTATCCATGAAGCTGCAGGTGGTGGAAGAAGCTGACTTTGCTTCAAGCAAAGCAGAAGAGGTTAACTGAGTCTCTGACTTTGACTCTGTGTCTTTGTGGAACAGACCATCTCTCCTCCTGTTTCCCTTCCCTGCCATTTTCTGGGAAGCACATGGCTCAGAGATTGCAGGTTTGTTAAATTTCATGAAATAGACAGGCGAGATGAAGGAGGGTTAAAAAAAAGAGGAAATGAAGAAGGAAGCCACACAACAAAAGCTGCTTTAAGTAATTCATCCCAAGCACAGCTTTACCCTTTTAATTAACCATGATAAAAGCAGTCACCATCTGCTAGGCTTCTGAAGGGAGCCAATCTTAACCCCGCCACAAAACGCAACATGCAAAATAGGATTTTGCTAAACTGTTCAAGGCAGGAGACTTTTCTGCTTCTTTGTGTCTTCAGCCAAGATGGATTCATTTTTACCCGCCTCTCCTCATTTGAAGGGAGAAGAAGAAACAACCCAAAGCCACATGCAAAAAGTTTGAGCAAAGGAAATGTGCCAGCCAGCCAGCCAAGCAATCTTCCTTGGAGTAAAAACATCCACAAAATGGGATCAGCTCAGCAACTTTCTGGAGGTGAATATAGGATAGTAGTTAAGCAGCAAGTACCATGATAAAATTCACAAGATTGGCTGATATCATTAGATCCCCATTTGCTGTTCTTATTGTCCAATTGCCATTTTGAGACTGTGGCTGTTGGATCTGTTCAAAGTCTTGGCTTTGCTGTCTTGTTTGATGGGGCAAAAAGTTTTGCACACAGTTCTCTGTAAGAAAATCAAGCTTTATTGTTTTTATCAAGAGGGACTAAATAATATTAAGGGAAAGACTTGGAGTGAGGGGCCTGCAGCCTCATATCCACCTTTTATTTCAGTGTTCACATTCTTTAAATATTTGGTCGTGGCTGATGGGAGTCATAATCCAAAACTGGCAGCACTAGATACTATTCAACAGGGAACAATGTGCACCCAGTGGAACGGACTAATGACCTGATCACCTTCCTGTACTTTACAACAGAACCCAGTTACTGGATTAACATAAGAGTTTGTACTGACACCGAATTCTAAATCAGCTAAAGAGGTTGGGTTTGCACAAGGTGGTAACAGCTAAAAAACAAACCAAGATAAACACCAGGTCACCCAATCCAAGAACTCGCCTGCTGCCCAAAGCTACCAAGTGGATTTTTGATGTGGGTTTCACGTGCCAGGGGCGAGCGGACTTCGCAGTCCTAACCCAGTAAGGTTGCTTATCCCACAGGATTGGCTTCAGAGGCTCTGATGGCAGGGTCGCGCGGATTCCACGCAAATCAGGGTTTAAGGAACCTAAATACCTGCTAAATATTAGGGAGAGGGAACCCTAATCCCGCCACAACAAAGACATTCAACCCCGTCTGTTCGACGGCGCATCGACCCACTCCAGCCTCGCTGTTCTGAAGGGTCGGGGAACCTCAAGGCGGTGCTGTTTCCTCAAGCGGAGACAAAGAACAGCCGACCGATCCATCGCTTCTGGAAGGGGCGGACTCCTCCTTCTCCTCTCCACCCGCAGGGGCTCCCCTTTTGATCTCCTAAATACAGCGGCGGGGGAGGGAGAAGATTCCGCACACCCCCTTTGGGCTAGCAGCTCCGCCAACAAAGGAGAAGCTCTCTCCCACGAGTGAGTCTGGACGGAGGAAAGAGAAGGGTATTTTCATGACTGGCGAGGGGGCTTGCTCATCCCTTCCTCATCCCAGCCGAGGATCGAGCGGACTTACCGTTACACCACTGGAAGGGGTGCATCAGAGGCCCCAGAGCAGCTGCTTGGCGGAACGAAAGGCGAAACAATACCCCGAAGTGCGCGGGGCGCCTAGGACGATCTGGCTTTACCAGGCGCTCTGCCCACGTCTTCCACCCAGCCTCGGAGCGAGACGCAGCATTCCAATCGCGGGGAATCCTCCTTTCCCCTTGGCAGACTTTCCGAAGGAGATGATTGAAGCTCGGGCGCGGGCGGCTGTTTCGGACGGCTCAATCCGAAGCGAGCAACGGCGGAGCGACCGAGCCGAGGCGCAGCTCCTTTCTCAGGGTTGCGTCCAACACAGGGCTTCCGAAACCGACCCTCCCCCTGGTTAAATCCCGCCCCATCTCAGTCGACCATCCAATCGGGGGCTCTCGACGAGAGGAGCCGATTAGCATTTTCGCTTTTGAAGTAGGCAAGCCGTGGTTCGGGATTGGCTGGCTTGGAACGTGGCTCCAGCCTATAGCGTTGCGAACCAAAAGAGGAAGAACGAAGAATGGGGATGATAAGAAAGAAAGAAAGAAAGAAAGAAAGAAAGAAAGGAGGGAGGGAGGGAGGGAGGGAGGAAGAAAGAAAGAAAGAAAGAAAGAAGAAAGAAAGAAAGAAAGAAAGAAAGAAAGAGAAAGAAAGAAAGAAAGAAAGAAAGAAAGAAAGAAAGAAAGAAAGAAAGAAAGAAAGAAAGAAAGAAAAGAAAGAAAGAAAGAAAGGATTGATCAGTCGTGTCTGAGCTTAGGATCGCTCGCGGTGCAGGTAGCCTGGACGGAAGGCAGAACTTGGCTGATGGAGAATCCCGATTTTATTAATATTTTTAAAGGATCACATTTCCAGATCTTCATCTCAAGGGACCAGGCAACACTTCCTTTCTTTATTAGATTTCTATTCCTCCTTTATTCTGTCCGAGACAAAGAGGGTTGCATCCTTCACCTTCTCCCGCACAATTACAATACATTACCCGCATCCCATCAATTGACTCAGACTGCTCTCCCTGTTCTCCATAGCCTTTTTTTCCCCTGGATGTGGACACACTTCCAAACCAAGTCCAGGGTTCCTTTCCGCTGCCATTTTTTAAAAAAATATACAATCATAACTGTTGTATTTCCAGGGGACTCAAGATGAGGCCATAAGATAGAAGTTTGCAAAATCTATGGATTAAAAGTGAAGAGGTGGAAAGGAAGCTGCCAGATCTCAAAGGAGCTGGTGGAAATCACGTTGCTACAGGGTGCCACGGAGATATTTCTCAGACCTAGTCAAGAAGATGTGTGACATGGTCTTTCCTGCTGTTGAAAGAAAGGTCCTTCTGGGTTCAGCTCCAAGTGGGGAAAAAGACACTGGAGACATGGAGGCTGCTTGGAAAGATGGTTTATTGGTGGACAGGACCACATGGCTTGAGTCCTGAACAGAAAAGGTGATCACATGCTTCAATATTGGGGAGAAGAAGAGAAGGGAGGACTGAGATGCTGAGTCCCTGGTTTTATGCCCTCTCTGGCCTTTGATCTTGATCTTGTCTTCTAATTGGTTGTCAGACTCCCATGGGGCCATGCAGGGGCAACTCTCTAGGCTGCGTTTTGAATCCAGGTTTGGTTGAGTTCTCAGATGCCATGTGGTGAATTGGGTAAAGGGCCAATATTATCATGCCTTAATCCCATCCCCCTGGAGCTGAAGGGGAGAACTCTTTATTATGTAAAGGGACTGGCTTGGCCACCTTAATGGCCCATTGACAAAGTGGGTGGAGGCAGGAAGCTACAAGAAGCTATGCTCTCTTTAAACATGTTTCTTCCTTTTCACATCCAGGGAAATGTAATATTCTGCCTTTTCGATATTTCCTAGGATATTTCATTTTTCCGGGAGAGGGCTGGGTGATACCTTTCCACACTGCAAATAAGTTCACACAAGACTAACCGAATCCTCCCAAAGCAGTGGACTACAGGGTAGAAAGGAGTAACTGCCTGAAATGTCCTGAAATGGAAGATTCTTCACTGCAACAAATGATGACAGATGCCACATGTGAAAGCCAAACTGTTCACTGAGATCAACCCCTTCATAGAAGACCTTGCACTTTCCTCTACCTAGTGGGCTGCAACTGTAATCCACCATCAAACAAATCTGACCTGGTTGGGTCACACTTTGTTGAGCTCAGCTTTGACAAACAATGGTGCCCCATCTAATGAGCTTCAGAATAAACATGGAGAAAGGTCATCACCATGAAGCCTTGTAATTCATTAAATCCTTTCCCCCCTGTTTATATTCTATTCCATTGAACAACAAAGATGATTGGGGGACTAAAACATATGAAGAATGCTTTCCGGAATTAGCTATGTCTAGTCTCTAGTTTAATGAAGAGAAGGAGTAGGAGTGACATGCTAGCAGTCTTCCAATAACTAGGGGGCTGCCACAAAGAAGATGAGGTCAACCTATTTTCCAAAGCACCAGATGGCAGGACAAGAAGCAATGGATATAAACTAACCAAGGAGAGGACCAACCTAGAACTAAGGATAAATTTCCTGATAGTGAGAACAATTAATCAGTGGAACAACTTGCCTTCAGGAGTTGTGGGTTGCTCCAACACTGGAGGTTTTAAAGAGACTGAACAGCCATTTGTCTGAAATAGTATAGGGTTTCCTGCTTGAGCAGGGGGTTGGACTAAAAGACCTCCAAGGTCCCTTCCAATGGTGTTATTCTGTTATCTTTCTTTGCCGTTTCCAAACCCATTTGGTTAGCCTCATTCTGGAGACTGCGTGGCACTGTCTGGCATCCACTTTCTCAGCCTGGTTGTGATTGCTGCTTATGTATTGTGCAAGACCTGGCTTTTTTGGGGAGAAAGGTGAAGGGAATTAGTGGTTTTGGGACCCATGCATTGGAGGGATGTGCACGTGTGGGAGAACTGAAGGAAGGTTGAAAATTGGATGAATCAACTATAGTCACAAAGGCAGGGAATCTCATCTATCTCTAGACACATGCACTACAAGAGTTCAATAATTTTGGTGGAAAAATCATCATCACCAACTCTGGCAAAAGAGAAAAATAAGAGGAAAGAATTTTGAGGAGATTGGAGTGCAAACATTGCATTAATCATTTTTAAAAACCCTAAATCATAATATCCTGTTTCTCAAGGTCACGACTGAATAGTTTGCACACTGAATCTTTCATGTGGCAAAATTATATTTAACACAAGATGATAAAATTCTTGAGATGGGTTCACTTGCCCTGAAATCAAATCCCTGGTCTCTTATATTTTATTTATTTATATACATATTTATGTCTCATACATTCTAATGTATAGGCAGGTCTCAGATGGTTCATGCAGCATTTAAAATCAATTCACAGTGATATTCATCTACCAACAGCTAAGATAGCTCTGTGTGATTAGTTCTCATTTTGTAAAAATTACCACGGCAAAAAATTTGATTGATGCAGTGACTCTAGAGATATTTTTTTTTTTTTAAAGTTTTTCCTATCAGGGTTTTTGCCCCAACTGTGATTAAAAGCTTATCTAAACATGGAGGAAAGGTCTGGAAAAGACATGACAAGTAAAATCATTGCAGGTGACAGAATTACCAAACCTGAGCTGATTTTGAGAAGTTACCAAGTCAGAATTGGTAAATGCTTAGAAAGAAGACCACAAAGCAGTTGAAAAACATCGGAGAAGAGGGTGTTGGCAGATTGTTTCTGTATTCCTGCTAGAGTATCTGTATCTACAATACAAATAGGAGCTGAACTTAAAAAAAAAACCAATAACAGTTGGAACTTGACTCAAATTGAAGGCTATCTTTCACAGCATTATGAATTCAGGTATTGTGTTTGGTTCTTCCAAAAATTAGGGCTTCAGTAGTATCTTTTGCCACCATGAACTAACATACTTCTCCTACAAGTCCCAAGAGGTACCCAAGAAACAGGCATGTTCCTATCCCTCCAAATATCTCCTGCTCTCTGCTGTGCCTACACAAACTGGATTCATATAGATTTATAGTCCAAGGCTGCAATCTTTCATATCTTGGGCACATAACCCCAAGGTCCTCTGAGAACAATGGGTATTTTGGAACAACAATAAATATGTGACATTGCTTTCAAGCATTTGTTTGAGGAGAGACTTGCCATATGCTAGTGGCAGTGTCTTTGAGCAATGTTGCCATTTCAAACAAAGTCTGGGCTAAACCAGTATTCCATTATTTATTTGCAGCAATATTTCTCTCTCTGTTTGTCTCTTTCTCTCCCTTCCCCTTTCCTTTCTGTTTTGGCAAAACAGGAGCATTGCCTGTGAAATATGAGCTGTGCATTTTTGAAGGAAAACTATAGATTTTACGAGTGATAGATCTCCCTTAATATTTATTTATTACAGCCTTGGGGCCTAGATACAAATAAGATACTGAATAAAAATATATGTCCCTATTTAGAAATTTCTTCAAGACGGGATATGTAAGAATCTGTTTATAGAAAACAGTTTTGTTTGATCTAAAGTTTCTGTTGAACCATCATCACGATGGATTATAAATTCCTGTGTATAGGAATACTCTTAAAACATCCAAGAAGAACTGAGTGGAAAGTATCCGTCTTGACTAAGGTGAAGGCTTTACCAAATTTTAAAATTGGAATGGATAATAAATATGTGTCTGGAAAGGACCTTTGGAAGAAAATGATAAATGTCGGGGTGTGACAATCTCCCTTATTCATTTTCCCATGAATGGAAACTTCCAGGAAACTGCTGCCCATCTACTATAGATGAAAGATCTAAAGGCATGCAAAGTTGGCTATTAAAGACAACAAAGAGGAACTTGGTTTGCTAGCCTGCCCATTTCAACTGTAATTGAGTTAGCCTTAAATTCAGCATGATTCATATTGGAGGAGGCCTACTCAGGATAGTTCTTTTACTCTCAGTGTTGACACATCTGTTTGGAGGGCTGATATGTTGAGTGATGATATTACACTGATGCTTTTCTTCTTCTGCCCTGTCTCCAGCTGTTTGATAGATGTGAAATATCTTCTGTCCCCACCAGTGGTGGGTTTCAAAATTTTTTAGAACCTCTTCTGTAGGTATGGCCTGCTTTGTGGGAGTGGCTTGCTGGCCATGTGACTGGGTGGGAGTGGCTTGCCAGCCATGTGACTGGGTGGGCGTGGCCAACTTGTAAAATGTGGTGAAACTCACTTAACAACGCTCTTGCTTAGCAACCAAAATGTTGGCTTGGAAACTCTGGCATTTGAAGCAGGCAAGTCTTAAAGCTGTCAAGTTACAAGACCCTTGTATCCCTAACCCTTTAGAAAAAAACCCCCAGGGTGGTTCAAACTTGACAGCTTTAAGACTTGTGGACTTCAACTCCCAGAAATCCTCCTCCAGTCATGTTGGCTCAGGAACTCTGGCATTGAAGTGTGCAAGTCTTAAAACTGTCAAGTTACAAGACCCTTGCACCCCTAACCCTTTAGAAAAAAACTCCAGGGGTGTTCAAACTTGACAGCTTTAAGTCTTGTGGACTTCAACTCCCAGAATTCCTCCTCTCACTCTTCATCTTGATGATGTGCGGACGGGCGGGTGGAGGGAGCTGCAACCGGTTCTAAACGGCACTGTTGATTTGTGGAACCTCTTCTATAGAAGAGGTTAGAACTGGCAGGAACCCACCCCTGGTCCCCACCCTCTTTCCTTTCCTTTCCTCTTTCTCTTCTGCATTTATATAATATTTAACTTCTGAGCCAAAAGGCAGAGATCACCTGGTTTTTATTATTTTGTGGACCACTTTAGAATGAGGAGAGGATCATAAAACATTTTCAACAAAGAAGTAACGATTGGAACATCTGATTTGGAACCCAAACAGGTCTAACATTCTGTTTTGAGACCTTGTACCATAGCAATTGAGGATTAGTTATTTTAACATTCTGGTATCAGTATAATCCACTACTTAGTTAAGGTTCCTTGTTACAAAAAAGTCCTCTCTGCAAGGCCAACACTACAATAAGAAGAATTCTCAATATGTTGGCTGTACATAGAAAAGTGGTCATTAGATGTCCTCAGATTACTCTGGATATTGGTGAGTCCAGCCCTTTGAAGAAGGGCTTAAATTTCCCAAAGTGTGCAGTTCCTCTCTTTTTGTGCACAATTGTGCATAATTACTACACGCAAGAAGAACTAAGCACTGCTTGCCAATAGCCAGTCTGGCATTGATTCGATTCTGCCACATGAGAGTTTCATTTATTATTGGACTACGATGCCCATACTTCTAGCCAGGTCCTCTTTTATTTCTTCTATAAATGTACATGATGCTCTTTCAGGAATTTGGATTCAAGGATGTTTTGCAAAATGAAAATATCCTCAGGTGATTGTTATCATCACTGTAATATGACTCCATTGTACTGCTATATCAAAACAACATTCTGGTGTCTAATGGAGCTTTGTCAGAGTTTCAATCAGCTGACTTAAAAAAGCTAGCAAAAAGGTATGAAGGCCACAAAATCAATATATTCTGGAGAAGCTGATTTCATGAGCTTTCTGAGAGATAAGTATAAAACATGGGTACATTTGTCTGTCTAAACAGGGTGAGGCGTTTTCTGTGATAGTCTGGGCTGAAAGTGATATATTTTGTGAGCTGCCTTGCTTTGTTTCCAGAACTTTATTACACATCTTCTGCCATCAGGCAATTAAAAAGGGGAATATGGAGGAGATACTGATTCCCTTTAACTTCTTCCAAATTTTCCAATTTTTGTTTCCAAGTTTAGATTATGATATAAGGCCAATGTCAGCTTTTAAAGAGTCCCAGCCTAATGGGTCTTTAGTCTGGAAGCCAGACAATCAGTATTTAAGATATGCTGCCTTTAATATAATGTAATATAAGCTACTGGGATCAGCAGCCTTTGATCATTCTTTCCTTGGCAATTTTGTCTGGACTGATAACCCAAATTCTTTAAAATCTGCTCTCTGATTGCTATATTTGGTCAATGGCAGTGCACAGGGCTTAAATCTTTGTGTATATCTATTTGTGTATATAACTTTTTCAAGTAGCTTAGGAAGGGGTCTGAGCCTATAGTTAACCTTCTATAACAGGGATGAGGATTTGGTAGTCCTCCAGAAGTTGCTGAGCTAGAGCTCTCAGCTTTGTTGTCATCATGGATGAATGAATGAATGAATGAATGAATGAATGAATCACTCAATCAATCAATCAATCAGAACAGAGCTGGAAAGGGACCCTGGAAGTCTTCTAGTAGTGCAATCCCGTGCTCAAGCAAAAGACCCTATACAACTCGTGTCTCTTTCATCCCTCTGTTGTGGCTCCCTGTCCCTCAAAATATGTGTCACAACTGCCAATGTGTCACACCTGCCAGCACACAATTTATTGAGCTTTTTGACCCCCAGTAGGCCAACCATGGATAAATCCAAGAAAAGAAAAGTTTCAGAAGAAAACAACTTTTAATTCAAATACATATAATAGTTTTGTGGGTGGTCAGGAAATAGTCAGGTGCAGGAAGGATTTTGTGGCTCCCAGTGTTTTTTTTCTGTGGGAAATGGGTCCCAAATGTCTCTTTGAGTGTTTAAGGTTGCTGCCCTATACCATTTCACACAAATGACTTCCAATCTTTTCTTTAAAAACCTCCAGTGACCCACAACTCCTGAAGGCATCTTCTGTTCCACTGGTTAATTGTTCTCACTCTTAGGAAGCTTCTCCTTAATTCCAGGTTGCTTCTCTCCTTGATTAGTTTCCATCCATTGCGTTTTGCCCCTGGCACATATCAGATGGGCTTCTTGCATTGAGGAATATTAATAACAGAAGGACTTTATTTTTTTCAACAGGGAAACCAAATAGAATTGCATTTTTCCATTTCTGTTTCTATGCTTAGCTGCTATCATTAGTTCCCCAGGTTCTACCGCCACTTGGTGTTTATTCTGAAATAGGACAAGCTGCTTCTATATTAAGCCTGGCATTTATGCACATAAAACTATTGCACTAGAGATGCTGATGGTTTTGATCCATCCTCCAGTTTATTTTAAGGCTAAATGGAGCCAGAGAAACTTCAATGTAGGAAAAGCTTTCAGTGCCCTTCCATTTACTTAATACATACCTGCCTTTTGCCCAAGACAGGCTCCCTGATGACCTGACAGATTCTCCAAAGCTAAGCAGGGTCAGACCCGATTAGTATTTAGAAGGGTAGCAATTTCAGGACTGTAGATTAGATTGACATCTCCAAAACTATGCAAGAAAAAAAAGCAACGGCAAGCTATGTCTACAATGCTGCCAAAGAAACTAGATGGATATGTCTCTATAGACATCAGGAGTTAAGCTTAATTTGACAGAGGCTTTTGGTTTTTTTTTAATCCAGTAGGCAGTCCTCGACTTACAATCATTTGTTGAGTGACTGAAGTTACAACAGCTCTGAAAAAAGGTGACTTATGACTGTTTTTCATACTTATGACCATTGAAGCATCCTCATGGTCACCTGACCAAAATTCAGATACATGGTAACTGACTCATATTATTGATGGTTGCAGTGTCTCAAGGTCATGTGATCTCTTTTTGCAACCTGACAAGCAAAGTCAATGTAGAAGTCAGATTTACTTAACAACTGTGTTACTAGCTTAAAAACTGCAGTGATTAACAAGCACTGTGGCAAGAAAAGTTGTAAAATTAATAGTTGTCTTGCTTAGCAATGGGAATTTTGGTTCTATTATGGTCATAAATTGAGTATTTTATAGCATTCTCTTCTGCAGCCTTTCTATTTCTATTAAATACCAGGGGAAGATATCATAAACCAAGTTCTCCTTTCGAAAAAATTTTTAATAGTGGTGTTATAGGGATGTTTTCTCTTTTTGTTTTAATTCAAAGAAATCTTCTAGCATGTTTTTCCATTCGTAAATGTGGCAGAAATTTCTGAATGGTTCTTTCAGCTTGGATGTGAAAAATAAAATCCATTTAGCATCCTTGTGTTCTATAGAACTTTATTCTGATTGTTAAAATATACTGGGGCTTGCCACTTTTTAAAACAAAAGCCAGAAGCAAATAAGGAGGAAACAAATCACAAGACATATCACTCCATGGGAATTTCAGCGTTAAAAACTTCCTCACTATGAGGTTGGGACATTGTCTTGGAAAATGGCTTTGGAAAGCCAAAGGGGAAAGGCGGAAAGAAAACATCTTCCTCTCAGAAACCTCCGCTCTAGTTGACTCCTGAACCTAACCTCCTGAGAACATCGAAAGTACATCTTGAAATTTTAGAGCTGAACTACTGTGGGACAAGATTTGTGGAAGGTCGGGCCCAAATTTGGCTAGTAACGCCTCATGTTTACCAACACAAACTATGCTATCGTGGTTTCCCAATGACTCCTCTGCTTACAGTCTTCTCTTCAGCCTGAGGGAGTTGTCCAGGGCGATCAACTGGCGTAGGAAACCCCGATTGGGAATAATGCCTCGATGGTCCTTGACGGTCTTTATGGCCTCCACCAAGGTCAAGCGGTGATAAATCATGAGGTAGGCAAGGACCAGGGTAGCTGATCTGCTTACCCCCACGGCACAGTGAACAAGGATTCTCCCTATGGGAAGGAGGTCAATTTAAGAAAATGTCAGTATTAAACATCATGAAGAAATCTGGGGCCAAGTGATTCAGGGGAAGTCATTTATTTCAGACTTTTGTCGGCTTCCCTGACAAAGAACATGATACCAAAGAACCTACATCTTATTAGCTTTCCAGCATAAATTTGAAATAATAATAATAATAATAATAATAATAATAATAATAATAATAATAATTTTATTTGATTAGCCGCAACCCTCTCCCGAAGGACTCGGGGCGGCGTACAATCAAAACGGATAAAAATACACATAAGACAAACATATATACAAAAAGAACAGAGACATATACATATGTGCATGGAGGAGAGTTGACTTATAAGTGAAAGACAGTTAAAAACACAATTTAAAATCCCCTTAAATAAAATTACTAAATTAAAAAACCCATCAGGAGCGATACGAAGTTATGGTTGAGCCAGGCCAGCTATTTGGAAAAGGTGGGTCTTGAGCTTGACACGGAAGGAGCGGAGGTCAGTAGTGGTCCTACTATATATTATGTATATATATATGTATATATTGTAGGAGAAGGAGAGGGATAATCTGGGGATAGAGTCAAGAGAGGAATCAACCTGCAATCTATGTTCCCACAAGTGATCCCAGTCCAACCCTTCTTTAATTAACTCTTATCTAGCACCAATTTAGTGCTGAACATTAGTTGACTAAATTCTTGTTATAGGTTATGAGCAATAAATCAGCTTAACTGGAATTTAATGTGTAGTCCTGATTCTTTACACCTGTTTACATGGTCACCCAATTCACAAACTGACTCTTGGCAGTTTCTGTAGAATTGCAAACCAGAAACACAAATCACAACCTATCACCATCGATCCCACGCTACCATCTTTCAGTTTCAAATGATTACAAATGGGATCATCCAATATTCTGACTTTATATCTGGAAGGAAGAATCAACCCTTCAAGGCCTGACAGAACACCAACACATTTGAATTACCCACATCTTAGGGAAAGGGTGAGGGGTAGGCCATTCCAGGTGGCAAGTTCCGAAAGTGAGATGGTACACGTCCTGAATCCCACCAGATGTTTTATAAAGAGGATCCAGAACATGCACATACTGTCAGATCTTGTGGGCTGAGCAAAAGTCTTCTTGGTCATTGACTATTAGCTGTTTAGGCAAGAGCTGAGAATCTAAGAGGATCCCTGTGCTAGCTGCCAGTTCTGCCTGGGGGGAGTGCAACCCCACCGAGAACTACAGATGGAAAATCCCCAGATCCAGATAGTCCTCAACCATTTATTTAATGACTATTTGAAATTACAATATCAGTGAAAGCAGTGGAGGTCACTTATGATTGGTCCTTGCACTTACAATTATTACAGCAGTCATGTGATCAAATTTTTGGTGCTTGGCAACCAATTGTGGGTTGCTCTCGGTTTGGCCTGGATCGGGCGAACCAGCAGTAGTGGCCACAGGAGGCTCCGCCCACCTGCCCGGATGCTTCTGGGCATGCACAGAAGCATCGTGCATGCACGCCAGCGCGCACTGTTGGCAGCCAACATGTATTTACAACTGTTGTCGTATCCTAGGTCATGTGATCATTATTTGTGGCCTCCCTAGCCGGCTTCCGACAAGTGAAGTCAATGGGGAAGCCACTTTTCCTTAACAACCGCAATGATTCACTGAGGACTCGTGGGAAAATGGTTGTAAAATTGGGTGCAACTGGTTTAAGAACCACCTTGCTTAGCAATGTAAATTCTGGTTGAGAGATACCAGCACTGTGCATAGACACGTTCATCATCAGAGGTCCAGTTTGATTTCAAGGAATCCTTACTTTGTAGCTTGCACTCCAATGTTTAAACCTCTCTCACCTCTCCCCATGGCTCTGATTTAGCTAGGGAAAAATGCCTAGAAAGCAAAAAAAAAAGGAGAAGAAAATAGATCTACTAAATACAAATGGATATATTTTGGGAAGTTGCTATAGGCCAAACTCAATCTGGATATACACAACCTGAGAATATGAACTGGATCTCAGCAATGTTGCATTAGAAAGATACTCTATTTTGTAAACAATGGAACATCAATTGATTGTATAGTTTCAATGAGAAACATGCACACATACCGTGTTTTCCCAAAAATAATTTGACCCCCCCCAAAATATGGCCTTGGCCTTATTATTGGGGGGGGGGCTTATCGTTTTGGGGTTGCCGGGTGGCTGCTCTCTTGTGAGTGGGCTCCCGAAGAGCCTGGCACAGCCTCAGGGGCAAACGGCTGTGTGTTACGCTGTCGCAGCAGCGCAACACAGCAGCCATGAGGTGACCACACCCATGAACCACCACTCGGGAACCCCTCTCTCTAGCTGGGCAGAGCGCCACTCACCGACCTAGCGGTTCCCCCCGACTCCCACGGCTTGGCACTTTCGGGATGCCGCTAAGTCAATGAGTGGCACTCTGCCTGGCCAGAGTGGGGAGGGTTGTCCAAGGTGCTTATTTTCAGTGGAAGGGCTCTTATATTTTTGCCCACCCCAAAAATCTGGCATGTCCTTATTTTCAGGACATGTCCTATTTTCAGGGAAACACGGTACTTAATACCTCTTCTAGTCATGAGTTAAGTCACCCTTTCCCATGGACTCACCTTCACTCTTGCTCAGGGCTTTGTGGATGAAATCTGCAGCAGGCTGAAAGTAGGGGCTCATATCGAAGGTGGGCGAGTCGTGTGCCTCAATGCCTAGGTAGCAGATGCCAGTGCCTGCATAATAATCTGCGCCTCCCCGCCACTTGCTGTGAGAAGCATTGAGGATGTGAGTGATGTTCAGTCTGGCCAGCTGAGGTCGGTTGGCTGCTATATCTCTGCATGGAGGAATGATAAAGTAGGGGGTCATTTACAAATTCTCTTGTTCCCAGAATCATTGCTTCTATCCATTCCTTCTCAAGTTTTTTTTTTAACCTGCACTTAGCTGGCCTTTTCTAAAAGAATAAGTGGCGGAGTTTTGCTCAGCCAATTCCTAGCAAGTGGCAGTTTTGCAGTCATGCCTGGGATTGCTGAGGTTCATTTCCTTTTGGGCCAGTTGACGCAGAAGCCCAGAAACCACTGTGCAAAAGATCCTGTCTGATCTGTGAATCCTGCTGCTCTTTGATTATCATTTGATGGAGGAGCCTTTCAGACTGAGCTACGCTATACCTTTTTAATCCAATTGAATGCTGCCCAAATCTTGTGAGAGTCTCTCCTTTGTCCTGGAGATAGCAAATGAACCTCCTGTGCACCCAGCAGCTGTTATGACAATTCTCTCTTCTATCAGTGTCTTCCTCCCCCTGAATTTGCCCTGAGATATCTGCCCCAGTGACTAATGCTAGAACCGGTGGTGATAGAATCATGCTCCCTAATTATGTCGCGTTATATATTTAACAAGTGATTTGTGGCGATATGATACAGGCAGTCCTTGATTTAATAACATTGGTTAAGTAACCAAAGTTATGACAGTGCTGACATGATACGCTCTCACGCTTACAGCGTCCCCAATAATCATGTGATCAAAATTCAGGTGCTTGGCAACTAGCATGTATTTATGATGGTTGCAGCATTCTGGGTCATGTGATCATCATTTATAAGCTTCTTATGTCAGTTTTGTACAACAAAATCGCAAGGAAAGACAGGCTCATTTAATGACTGTGACAAAAAAGGCAGTAAAATCAGATGCAATCACATCTGATAGCCCATTTAATGACCGCCTCATTTAGAGATGAGATTCTGGTTTCAATTGTGATGGTAAGGTGGGAGCTACCTGTAGGTTCTTTCTTTTCCTTTCCCCATCTGAATCCTTTCCCTAATCATTACTACGTTGCCCCCTTTGCTTCTTCCCCACCTCCTGGAAGCGGTCCGTCTCCAGTATTAGAATCAATACGTACTGATCTCCCAGGTAAAGTCCTGGCCAAACCTCATCCACATGGTTACAGGCAGTCTTCCCCGTGTACAGGAGCCTCTCGAGCTCAAAAACACTAAGGATGGGGTGGCTGACGGTGTCATCATGCGTCCTCCAGACAGGAGGTCTGGATGTATTCCTGGAGAACTGAGACATGGGTGCCACTGTGGCCCCCGTTGCATCCTGGGCTGCTACAGGGGGTTGGGCTGGGGCCCAGACAGGATTTCTGCTACGGCCACCACCCACGGTCGGTTTCTAGTCTGAAAAAGAAAGAAGACCGGCATCAGAAGCATCATCTCATGAGATTCTCTTTTAAGAAGATTCCTTCTTCCGCCACCCGCAGTGTTTATTTTTCATTATTG
The DNA here is from genome assembly GCF_964273705.1 of Natrix helvetica. Lineage (NCBI taxonomy): Eukaryota > Metazoa > Chordata > Lepidosauria > Squamata > Natricidae > Natrix > Natrix helvetica. The sequence goes on along the minus strand of NC_138559.1, from coordinate 15,904,379 downwards.
ATTTATTATGAAATTTATTTGGCACCCATCTCGTGTCCAACAACCCTTACAATATAAAACGTCAAAAAAAAAAATTAAAACCATCAGTTATAAAATAGCCAAGCTGATAAAAGTAGATAACATCATTAACACAAGATGGCAAAGGAGAGAGTAGGATTAGATTTTAATTAGTCAACCACCTCCAGTATGAAGTTTCCCCCATTGGGTCTCCAAGCCATCTGGCAAAGCCAGGTCTTAAGCCTCTCACGAAAAGTCAGGATGATGGGGAGCCTGTCTCACCTCAGGGGATAAGATGTTCCAGAGGGCAAGAGCCACGACACAGAAGGATCTTCTCCGGGATTCCTGCCAGACCAAATTACTTGGTTGACAGGGTCTGCAATATGCCCCTTGAGTTACAGCTCAATTAGCCCTCATATCAGTGTGTGTGTGTGTGTGTGTGTGTGTGTGTGTGTGTGTAGAATATTCTAACATAGCAGAGGGCTGGAAAATTTCAGGGGCTGCAAGTGAAGCTACAGCCAGAGGTCACTTTAACATACAAGGGATAGGAAGGGCTGGTGAACTCAGAAATGGTCACTTTTTGTTAATGGCCTAAAGTTCCTGGGAACGGGTAGCCAAAAAATCTACTAAGTGCATAAGTAAATGAATGAATGTTTGGCTAATAGTAGTTTTCATGCAGGGTTCAAGCGCTAAGTTAAAATGTAGGTTCTTTCCACTAAAGAAACCAGCTTCCTTCTACATCACAAGTTTAAATAACAGTAGTCCTCAACTTACAACCACAATTGAGTCCAGCATTTCTGTTGCTAAGTGAGATATTTGTTAAATGAGTCCCCCCCTGCTCTTTCTTGCCACAGTTGTTAAGTGAATAACTCAGGGTTGAAATGCTACCGGTTCTGAACGGTTCGCTAGAACCGGTAGCAAAAAATGCTAAGGTTCACCCGAACCAGTAGTTTAAAAAAAAGTTTTAAAAAGTGAAATAAAAACACGTTCTGTGACGCTCAGCTGTGCCGTGAGATTCTTGGAACTTTTCCCCCCACTTTTTATAGCATTTTTTTTTACTACCGGTTCAGGCAAATAGGTAGTAAAAAAAATGCTTTAAAAAGTGAAAAGAAAAGATGCTAAAGAAGGCAGTTGTTAAGTGGGTCATGTCCCATTTTCCAACCTTTTTGCCACGGTTGATAAGGGAACCACTACATTTGTTAAGTGAATCATGTGGTCGGCTTCTCTGATTGACTTTGCTTGTCAGAAACGCCTTAGAAAGGTTGCAAGCAACAATCCCAGGACTCCAAGGATTGCTGCAACCATCATAAATACATGCCAGTTGCCAAGCACCCAAAGCTACGGCTATGGGGATGCTTCAACAGTCATAAGTGTGTGAACTGGTCATAAATCACCTTTTTCAGCAAAATTATCTTTGAATGATTATTAAAGAAATGGTTGTTGGTCAAGGACTACCTGTAGTTAGCTTGATTTTTCAGCAATCTTTTTGTCTACAAATGTCTTGGATTCTGTAATGTAGTAGAAGTTGTGAATGCCCCAACACTGGAAGTCTTTAAGGAGATGTTGGATAGCCATCTGTCTGAAACGGTATAGGGTTTCCTGCCTAGGCAGGGGGTTGGACTAGAAGACCTCCAAGGTCCCTTCCAACTCTACTATTGTATTGTATTGTATTGTATTGTATTGTATTGTATTGTATTGTATTGTATTGTATTGTATTGTATTGTATTTCTACAGTTCTGTTTCCTAACACAGCCCTGTATCTTGGAAAAGAATCTAATGCTGGAACAGTGGAAGGGAAAGAGAAGAACAGAAGGACCAACAGCAAGGTGGATGGACTAAGTTACAATGGTGATGAGTGAACCATTGAGAGATGGGTTAGGGATAGATCCTCATGAAGAAAATCTATCTAGCTACTAGGAGTTGAAAATGATTTGATGGCATACAATCAATCAATCAATAAAACTGTATATTTCATGTTTCACATGTTTCACACTAGAAGACCTCCAAGGTCCCTTCCAACTCTACTATTGTATTGTATTGTATTATATTATAGTGTAGCACAGTGCTTTATGTACTGGGCTAGAAAAAGGGACTTCTCTTCTGCAAGCAGAGAAGTCCACCAGACACATTAAGTATTGCACTCTCTCCTGGCCTTGGGCCCTGGCAAATGCTCAGTATTGATGCCCTTGTAAGCAATCTCAGCTCCTGCACTTATCATTAGATACATCCAGCTTATAGATGATTGAGGCATTCTTTGAGCATAAAAACAGGAAGTCATAAAAAGAGAATGTTTTTGTCAGATAGAAGAATTGGAACAGGTCTGATCTTCAAAAGATCTATAAGATATGCTGACAACCTAGGCTAAAAAAAAAGAAAAAATCCCGCGATGTCCTTAACATATTGCTAAAGTGAAGGCTGATCAAAAAACTAAATACTTTCTGTTGAATCCTACAGAATGACTATTTTTCAGTCTTGTCTGTTTCCATCTACTAACTATCTTCTTTCAACTCCATGTGGAGTTGCTGCTGCCCAATTTTAGCCTTGTCTTCTGTTAAAACAAACAGACAAGATGAACCTTAAATGCCACCTCTGGACATATCGGTGGGTTTTTCTAACATTTTGCATTAGCTTTAATGAGATTGACATGAAGGTGGGAGGGCTCTTTTCTCTTCATTCCTGAACTGGTGAAGTTGAACGAATCAGGATCTGTGCAGGTTCAGCTGTTGCTTTCCTTCAAAATGAGATTTTGCCAGTGCAGTTATGCCAGTATGAGGATTGCCAGGGCAGAATGTACATGAAAAGGCCTGGCAGGTGCTAACACTTTAGACAGAGAGCTAAGAGCAGTGGAGGAGAAAAGCTAAGAGCTAGGGAGGAGAAGAAATTGTGTTTTCCTCCTGATGTTAACTCTATGTCTTGTAACAATGTTGATTTCTTTTGTGGCAAGACCTGGAGAAGACTTTGAAGAAACCCATTGAATTCCAGGAAGGGGAGACTTCTATAGATCCTGGTGTCAGGCCTGTAGTTATGTTCTTTTTAGGATCTTTGGCCTGCCACATTTTCTTATAATTTCCTATGCTGTTTCATTAGTGTAGTAGTTGGGAGGGGGAATAGAAAGGAGTAGGATTGTAGAATGTATTGTTGACATTCTTTTATAGAAGCTCAAGGTCATCTTTTGTCTCCGCACCTCGACACCTGACCGGAACCAGAGGGGTGTAGATGCCAGCGTGGAAGATGATGATTGGAACATGTGATTGATTTGTGGGTGTGGGGATAGATCATGAACTTTCAACTGCGTGGAATTCCAGGATGCAAGTCAGAGTTGGAATTTTTCCATAGAGGTGCTAACTTGCCTGTAGAATAAGTTGGACCTTTAAGGATGTTTTTGCCTTGGACAATGATTTAATTCTGCATGGTATTTAGAACCCTAACACCTGGCTTGCTATATTTGGTCAGAAATGGCAGCCAGTGATACAAATGCAAGCTTAGAGAGTCAATTCCTGACTTTTTCACTTAATAAAGAATGGCGTAGTAGTGTTAAGGAAAATTCACTTGAGTTCATGAAGAAACACTCTTGAATATTTACTGAACCTGGTTATTAGATTTTCTGAATCCACATGAATCATAAACTAACCAAACAGGCATGGTTCACCCAGCAGGCTAAGCAAAAAAACCAAAACAAAAACAGAACATTAATGCAGACTTATGCAAATTTATCTACCTCAACTTATTAGGTTAAAGATATGGCATCAACATAGCTAGAGGGATTTCAGGTGCTGCATCAGCAAACTTGTGTCCTTGGGTTGTTTTAAATGTAAACTTCCATAATCCTTGATCACAACCAACATTAGCCTAGGCCAGGGAAGTGCAATTTGAAAGGGTAGGCTCATGGTAGGCTCAGGAAAAAAAAAAGCCCAAAATCAGGGCCAAGAAGTCAGAAGAAAAATAAATAAATCTATGTTATTCCTCTCATGTGATTTAGTTTCTTTTCATCTTAAATTACATTAAAAGTCCAATGGCAGCTTTTATAGGTCTTCTGAAGAGTATGACTCAAGACATAGAGTTATCTACCCTTAACTGGACCAAACGTTGTTTGTGATAGAGTCTGTAAAACATCTTTTTGCACAATCAGCTTCCGAATAACAGAAGACAGCTCCCTTGCTTTTCAGTGGGGGGAATCTGGGATCATTCAATGCTCACCTGGGAACTTAGTTGATAATGTTTCCAGAGAATGCGTGAAGTCATACGGGAGACAGATAACTCTGGAATGTGAGGCATTCTGTTTTCTCCCTGTTAAATGACCCCATCCAACCTCCATAGAACCAGAAATGTAAAGAATTCTGATCATTCTCAGTTTAAAAATTGTGCCAAATAATCACATCATGATAAATCAGCCAAAGACTACTGTTGTTACTGAGGATATATGTAATTCTTTCCCTAGTTCCCCAATTACTAGCATTTCTCCACTGTTCCCAGCCGCCTCTTTTCCATGCTTGGAAGACATTCAACGATCCATTTCTCATTTCTCTCCATCAGCCAAAACCAGGTTAATGGAATTGGTGAGTATAATCCACATTTTAGTAATGGAGACCATCTGGAGATGTTGATGTGTGTTTATTTATAAATGAAATCCATGGGCTGCCCAACTCAGAGTGTTTCTGGGTGGTGCATAAGATAAAAACAATCCAATATGATACAAAGAAAAGAAGACAAGGACCCAGAGATCCATACACTAAAACAAGCTAACAAAATTTCCATAGCAACCCAAACTTCCTTACTAAGGGCCTGGAGAAAAAAGGAAGATCTTTCAAGTTTGTTGAAAGTGCAACAGGGTAAGAAAATTTCAAACCTCTGGGAGGTGGTATTCCAGAGGGCCGATGCCATGGCTGAGATAACTTGCCACCTAGGTCTCTTCAGATGACATAGTTTTAATGATAAGTACTACATCATGACTACTTTGTCAGAGTTATCAGACAGGCACAAATCTTTAGGAATATTCTAAACCACTTAATCACACTTCTACAACATAGTTGTTCTAATTTATCAAACATTCTTGGATACTGTAAAGGTCCGTGCTGTTCTCTCTATGTGGACAATGAGAACTGAAACTGGCACATCTCTACAGAAACTTGTGAGTGAATTCTTAATGAAGGTTAAGTGTTTGCTTTTAAAGCAGCATTTTTTTTGCATCAACATTCAGCTCCCAAATTATAACAGATGTCTTTTGAACAGTATCTTCTGCAGCAAGTCATATATTTGTTTATTCATTATTCTAAAGCAAGTTCAAACCAGTGACCATTGCAACATGCCAAGCATTTGGGTGTATCTTCAGCTCCACCTTTCCTTCTGTTCCACAGTGTTGTACGTGCCAGGCATTTCTCTTTTAACAATCCCTGTGGATCATTAGCAGAGAAAAAAATACTGACTTTTTCCTCCCCGTTGTTTGCCTCGCTTCCTACTCCTACACTGCCATGCGTGCAGGCGAAGAAGCCATCTTTCCATCCAGTGCATTACACAAGGTTCTTTTGCAAGCATAGAGTACCTGATTCAGGGATTGTCTGATCTATCTGTACAATCATGGTGTATGGGAGTCCATTCAAAGTTTCATTTTACGTAGGCAGAATAACAATGTACAATTTGGATTAGGGGCATCTTGTCTTCAGTGTTCAATTCAACCTCTGGACAGTCAGAGGTCTTTACCTTCTTCACCCTTCTGCCACCACTTTGCTCCTCCTGCAATGGTCTCTGTCTCCTGGCCCAATGTTCATTTCAAATATATAAGGGCCCTTTGGGCTCCAACAGGCATTAAGGGAACAGGGAAGTCACTGAGGACTGTGAAGGCTGAGATGGTTAGGAATGAAATCAATTCCTTCATGCTTAGAGATAAGGAGATGTCGGAGGAACATGACCTACAAAAGTCCAGGTATCTGTCAAAATGATCTACATTCCTTTCTGAATGAAGTTGTTTAAAGGGATGACTAAGATCACAATTGCTGGACTACCATCCAGGCTCAGATCTTTGTCCCTCTCCTTGACCATCCTTGACCTTTCAACGCAACTAAATCCGTTCAGCCCCAGCGGGATGAAAACATGCACGACGCAGAAAGCTCTCCTTCTCCTGGCAGCTTCTCAGAGGCAAGATAATCAGACATAGACGCCTTTGGCCCTGAGGAGGAGGGGAACGATCAATTCTGCATGCTTGGCAGTCAACAAAGAGAGAAAAGCAGAACATGAGGCAGGAGGCAGCCCAGTTCCCTTACCTTTGTCAAAGCGGCGATGTTGTTTTTGTTTCTCAGGCGGCTGGCAAATCTAGCCAGCCCTTTCTCCCCTTCTCCGTACGGCTGTTGCTGCTGTTATTGCCGCTCCCAATGTTATGGCTGCAAGGAGGAAAAAAGGCTGCAGTCTTCACGTCTATTTTAAGCCCTGGCATGTCCAGGGGCACATTTGTTTCCTATCCAACAATGGATGGGAGAGGGAGGGAGGGAGAGAGAGAGAGAGAGAAGGCAGCATAGAGGCGGTTGCTTTGATTTGGAGACACGTGGAAGCACAGACCACACAGGAGAAGCATAGCTATCCTCCCATCCACTGTGTGTTTCCAAGTGTGTGGGCTTCCCCCAGCTGGCTCAACAGGAGAAATGCCCTTTGCAAAGCATTCCTGGGAAGTTTACATGAAAGTATACAAATGATGGTGGGCCCATTGTCTGACAGCGAAGTGGGCACTTGAAGGTGACCGCAAAGGGCAAATTCAAGCTAGGTCTTGGTTGCTAGGTTAGGTTTGAAGTTAAGTGGGGAGAGCCTGTTTCGGTTAACAAAACAGGACTACAAAAAAAATTGAGAGAAAGGTTGAAAAGTGTCACAGATTTCCAAACAACCTGGAATGAGAATTTCCTTTGTGTTCTTCTTACCCTCCGTCTCAAGGGTGAAATCCAGCAGATTCTGACAGGTTCCGGAGAACCGGTAGTGGAAACTTTGAGTAGTTTGGAGAACTGGCAAATGCCACCTCTGGCTGGCCCCAGAGTGTGGTGGGAATGAAGATTTTGCAATATCCTTCCCCCAGGAGTGGGGAGGGAATGGAGATTTTTGTAGTATCCTTCCCCTGTCACTCTCACCAAGCCACGCCTACAGAACTGGTAGTAAAAAAAAATGTATTTCACCACTGCTCAGTCTGATGAACATGACATTATTTTAATTTTTGCAAAGGAATATTCAGGTGAAATTATCATGGCTGAATGCAGAGATCTTCCACTAGCATTTAGTATAAGGTGAAGAATGCAGATTTTCTCTTGTATAACTACAGTATCTCTTTAAGGTTGGGCAGCCTCTCTAGCGTTCAAATCTTCCATAGAAATATAAATAAGACAGAACGGTCCCTATGGATCTTTTTCAGATCAGTAAGTACAAGCTTCTGTAGAAACTGAAAATTGATGGAGAAATGTGCAATTAGAAACCAGCTTTTGTTATTTTGCAACAATAAAATTTGCCATCCCGTCATCCCTAATGTTTCTTTTCATTAGGCTACAAAATGCTTATTGTGCTAAGTGATTTTGGACAAAACCTGGATTTGTATCTTTTCCATGTTCTTAATATGGCACATGTAACATAAAAGATTTTTAATATCCATGTTGACAATGACTTTATCATACAACAAATATCCATGACATCTAAATCTCATGTTATGAGCTTCTAACTCCAAAAGCAGCATCCACTCTTCCATACAAACCAAACAGTAAGCTGAAAAATATAATCACAATTCAGGTAAATCCAATGCCCCTCTTTCTTCTGCATCTTGTAAACACCCTGTGTATAACTTGGCACACAATTTTTCTCCTTGCCACACACGTTTAGGTATATCCTTCTGCCATGGATTAAATGGTGCATCAGTTGTCAAAAGAGATATTGTCGCAAATAAAAACATCATTCTAGGCAAGATATTCCCCCCAACAATGACAGTTGTAGTTTCTCCCATCTTAACATGCTTTTTAAAAATGTCATTCCATGCCTTAACACTATTTTGAAATAACATACATATTTGTCATTGTTCTTTTCAGTCTTAAAACCTCTTTTATTCATCACTTCTGTTTGATTTTCTTTTTTTCACATTTTCTGTGAAAAAGTATTCAACTTCTGCTTGCATAATCTTTAAATCTGCTAGTGCATTAAATTCTTTTAATTTACCCATTCATATTTTAATTTTAAAGGATCTTCTAAAACCAAAATAAATAAGAGAGGCTACTGTAGGCTACTGTAGGCATCACTGTCCTGTCCCTTTTTCTGTAACATTTGTTGGATTTCTGTTAACAATGATTTGTGCTTTCTCTGAAGTGTAAGTTGATCTTACCTATTTTATAAGGTTATCTCCAAAATTAATATCTTCCAAAACCTTGAACGAGAAAGCCCAGTTTAAAGTGTCAAAGACCTTCTTTGCATCAAAAAAATAATAATGTGGCTTGCTTTTCAATATGTTGCTCCAAATATTCCAGAATGTCCAACATATTTCTAACATATTGTCCTTGAATGGTCTTTTAGGCAAAAAACCAATTGGATCTTCATTATACAATATATTATACAATATTTTCAGTCTATCAGCTATAATTGTTGTGAACAACTTGTAGTCATTCTTCAATAATGATATCAGCCTAAAGTTTCTTGTTAAAGTCAACTCTTTGGAAACTTTAAACAAATTAAAGAAAACTTTTGGTAATTTGACCCCCTGCCCAGGCAGGAAACCCTATACCATTTCAGACAAATAGCTATCCAACATCTTCTTAAAGACTTCCAGTGTTGGGGCATTCACAACTTCTGGAGGCAACTTCTGTTCCACTGATTCATTGTTCTAACTGTCAGGAAGTTTCTTCTCAGTTCTAAGTTGCTTCTCTCCTTGATTAGTTTCCACCCATTGCTTCTTGTTCTACCCTCAGGTGCCTTGGATAATAGTTTGACTCCCTCTTCTTTGTGGCAACCCCTGAGATATTGGAAGACTGCTATTATGTCTCCCCCTCTAGTCCTTCTTTTCATTAAACTAGACATACCCAGTTCCTGCAACCATTCTTCATATGTTTTAGTCTCCAGTCCCCTAATCATCTTTGTTGCTCTTCTCTGCATTCTTTAAGTGACTTTGAAAAATCAAACTAATCCAATCAAGTTTAATGCTAACCAAACATTGCATATTTGGCAAATACATTCAGTTATTTAATCTGAATGTATTTGGGGTGAACACCCTTCAAATGCTGTGGGAGTATGAATGGATTTCCAGAACAAATTGCAGACTACAAGACCATTTGTGCTTTAGTTTGAGATGCAGACAGTACAGGCTCATCTCCACCGATTGCACCTGTGTTCAACACAGAGCATAAAAACATCCTGTAGAAAGTACAGCCCCACAACACAGCCCTTTCAGCAGTTTCCAAGGAGGCTCCACACCCATTTGAATTACTCAGTTGACCCTGAGGACACAGACCAACCTACAAGTGGTCTCAACGACTCTCTAAAAGAATGCAAATGACCACTTGTCTGCAAGGAATATAAATCCTTCCATTCCACACCATGCAGTCAGAGTTGAAGAAGTTTCTTGGATGAGGAGCGAAGTCTCTTCAAAGAAAAGACCTCCAACTCTGTAATTCTATATTCTAAAAACAATAAAATCCAAGCTGCCTCTTGAAAAAGCACCTTGGGACAACCGTGACCTGGATGACTGAGAATCTCCATAGACATTCAGTTATTTAATATGCCTGGAAAAATATATGAGGCAGACATGACCTCTAATGGAAGATAATAAAATGTCTGCTTTGTTAATGCTGGGTCTGATCAATGATGGGAGAGTGTGTTGCAGCACAGATGCAGTTAAATGCAGAACGAGTGTACAATCTAAGATCCACTGTAAGTCAAAGAACTTACGCTGTGCTAATACCACAAGTGAGAAAATTATGGCTTCTAAGCCTTCTCTAATTCTGCACTTGAATTTTGGTATTCAATTACCCCAGATCCGTAATGTGGTTTCCTGTCATTTTCATATGGGGAAAATAACGCACTAAAAATAATGATGTCAACCTTAAAATAGGCACAGCACAATTAAAACAGAAGCGAGAACAAGAAAAAAAAACATTTCCATTGTCAGTCATGTGACGGGCACCATCATTTTACATACTAAGCAAAACGTTAGGCTGCCCCCTGGCTACCCAAAAATTATTGGTCTTTGACTTACAGCATTGCACCCTGTTGGGAGCTATTGAAAAATCCTGCACCCTGAGCTGAAGTATAATTAAGCAGAAGTAAGAACACTAGGATGATTATAAATCCAGCTTGCTTTATTAACTGTATTTGTAGGCACCATTCTAATCTGTCAGATTATCCTGGGTGAGTAATCCTAGCCAGACTGGCTAATCCCCTTCTGCTCTATGCTTTTATTTCTCTGGTAGAGTCAAAAGGCTGCTTTTCTGCACCTTGGACTCTTGTCAGCATACTGCTTATATTCAGGGGGGAAAAAGTTTGTCTAATCCTATCACTCAACTGTAAATCTCCATTTAAAGCTAAGAGGCTTTGAGAAATGAAATTAGGTGGATAAATGTTTTGGCTTCGTGCTGCCAGCTAGCCAGCCAGCCACTTGCTGAATATTTTCACTGACAGGCTTGTATGTTGGATTTTCACTGGATGCTAACTAGGAAAGCTCTGAAAGAGAACCAGCGCCTGCCATTCTCACTGGTTAATGAAAATGGAGGCATTTTGGAATGGCTGGGCAGCTGCATGTCACCAAATGTCAATAGCTTGCCTCCAGAATGAAGGGAAGTCAGGTAGGTGTGAAAATTAAGAGCTATTTCTGTCTCATCCTCCAGCCTTCTCAGTGATGAATAGCTTATCCGCTTTCAGGGAGGGTAGAGAGATGGCTTGCGGGCCATCTGGATCAGGCCATTGTTTTAATTAAATGTTTCTTCTTGGCACGCAGAGGTAGGTCAGGCAGCCAAGAAAGCTCCCCCAGAAGGAGAGAGAGGGATAGGGAGATCAAGAGATAATGTACCCTCTAATGCTGGGCTGCTTGTGTTTCTTAACAAGTGGACAATCCATAATTCTGAAGGAAGAAGAAATAAACCATGGAAGAATACCCGAGAAGATGACTGAGAATATATGTAGGTCATTACTTCCCTTGACCAAGATAAAGCATAAAGACACTGAATATCCATAAATGAAAAACTCATGGATCTGGAACAAAATCATGCTTCTATGTAGTGTAGCAATCTTAATTAAAACATCTGCAAAAACAACTGTTCCATTTGAACGTGGGCCAACCCAGATAAAACGGCTCATTCTTTCCCAAGATTATTGGTTCCATGGCTGAACCTTTCTTACTGTTGAGAAGATTTTGCTAATATCCTGGGATTTTGTTCCATTTGGATGTCCTTGATGAGGATCTCTTCAAATCTGTAACCCTAAGATTATAATTCCGGGTCCTCCATTTTGTGGTGCTATAGACTATATGTGGTAGAAGAAACCCACCATTTTCAGTTTTTGAAAGGCCTCCCAAGTGATGTTGGTGGAAATGAGCAGCAGAAATACCTTTTTAAAAAAAAGAAATCAAAATTTCTTGCCGTTCTTGCCCTCCCCAGGCTTCAGGAAAGCCTCGGGAGCTTGGGGAGGGCAAAAATTCCCCTCCCCTGTGTGGAGGTCACTTGCGCATGTGCGGTGGTGGTGGGTTGCTCACACATGCATCTAATCTCTAAATGAATCAATATGTTCAATAATATATCCCAAGGCAACTGTCAAGGTCTATATTTTCTGATAGGAATGCATGAATCAGAGAGAAATAATTTCAAATGGTTAATTTAGATTTGCATACAAATTCTGACACATAATTTGATTCTGGTTTGGATGTCCAAAAGGGATCATTGAATTGAATTGATTTAGAATCCCAAATAGATGAGAAGAATGCTCAGAAGTCAACTGATCATCAAATCAATGCTTCGAATGAATTTGATGTCTGCAAATTTAGTCTGCAAATCCAGTTGGGTGATTCAGATTTTTTATTTTATTTAGGCAACTTCAGTTTAACAAAATGCAAAGCACCAGTCTCAGGGATGATCCATATATTCAGAAAAAAAAATCTGTCCATTGATTTTTCTCCCTGCTTTAGAATCACAGCACTTTACATAAAGCAGTAAAGTTTTCTCTTGTAGAAAACAGGGATGTCTTGTTCAAAAAAGATGATTGAACTATTGAATAGTTTCTGACGACTGTCACAGCAGAGATCTTTTGGTATATAAGATATAGTTAGAAAGCCAAGTCTTTGGAGCTACTATTCAAGAAATAAATCAGATCAAGGAGACATCCATGCATTTCACATACAAGGCAGTTCAAATGATACCTGGGTTGTCAACTCTCGAAATGACTCTAGCTGAAGCCATATTTTTCTTGCTTTGGTTACTTACTTGCCATACTTAAAGAGGAGAGGGGGACTTATGGAATGGGAATGTTTCCCTCCGATGTGCCAGACATAACAACGATAAGGCTCCTGAGAACCAAGGCCAACTTAATGTGCCCTAGCAATGATATAGGGGAGTGCTGAGAAGTCCACCACCACCTGCTTGGTTGGCTAGCTTGACCTGTGACACAAGGGGGTGGACAGTATCTATTCTTCAATTATACCAAAAACGTGGGAAGTATTCAGTGTTGGTTTTACCTCTGACCTTGCCGATATGATGCACCCAATAAACAGGATTTTTGAGGAAGCCAAGGCCTCCGAGTCTTGAATAATCACTCGGACCCATGACAATGAGAAAGCACTCTTATGCCCCAAGTAGCACCTGGGGCTTCCAAAATAATGATTTTAAAAATACATGGCTGAAATACATTGAGCTTTCGGTGTTCTTGTTTGCGTTTTATGAGATTTCCTGAGAGCATGTTCCATGCTCTCTCAAGATTTCCACATTCATGAATGGCAAAGCCCATCTCAGAGGACCTTGTGTGAAATGTGAAGAGATCACTAGGCGAGATAGCAGGTGTTGTGATATTTTAGAAAATTTGGAGAATCGTTTTCATACATGGGGTATGAAAACACTGCCAGTCCCCATTGTATTCATTTGGCATTACTTATTCTCTAAATTTTTCATGTCAGTATTCTCAGTTATTTCCTTGAGGTTAAATTCTAACAGAAAAACCACATGCTTTTGAGGACCTCCTCAAACAGCTGAAAAAAACAGAGCAGGCATGTATTACAGCACACTTGATTCCCCCATCATGAGATTATTGGATCCACAAATTAAACGATATTTTTAAAATGGCTAGGATCATTTTAGATGAACTGCATCTTGCAAGATTCTGATGTTGTCACTTGAAATCTTGCGAGATTTTGGTGAGGAGCATCAAGTTCTCTTGGGATTTCAAGTGGCTATTTCAGTTTTGTTTTTAAATGGACATCTCTAGATTTACATTCAACAGTGCTCTAATTTCTCTAAGCACTGTGCCCCATATCTTTGTGCACTATCCCATCACATTTGTTTATATATTCCAGACTCTTTCTTGCACCTCCAACAAATATTTGTATGTTTACCATCTATTTGATTTAATTTACGTGATGTTAGGTACCACCTCCATATCTCTTTATATCCATTTTCCTTAACTCTAACTGACATATTCTTATATAATCTTCTATTCCAAATATTTATCCAATCATTATTATTTATTTCTCCCAAATCTGATTACCAAATTAATTTTAAACCTTTTGCCTGCTCTTCTAATTCAGTTAATATTCTATATATTTTCCCTATTCTTCCTTTCTCTATATATTCTTCGTTCAATTCACATTCTTTTATAATCATTTCTAATTTTGTTAACTGTCTATCCTTCTCCTTGAATCTTTCCTTTACTTTTATCCATCTCTAATTGTATTAAATTCAACCAATTTAATTTAATATCTGCTAAAATGTTTTTAAATGTGTTGTATTCTTTCTTTTGTTCTTCCGGTCTTCCCATTTATATATCTGATTTTCTTTTAGTTTACTAATCCATTCTTTCAATTCCATCTTAGGGGAAAATATTTTAAAACAATTATGCATTAGTGGCATTACAGCCTAAAACTCAAGCAATCCTTGGATCATTGGCTGAGTCCTATTCTCCCTCACTAGATATATTCCTCTCTAGATATAATTATCTAGAAACTGCAGGCCAGTTCCAATTACTCTTTGAAATTTACATTGGGAAAGATATGTGAAAGACATATGCCTATGGAGATTCTCAATCACTCACGATTATCCCAAAGATGCTTTTCCAAAAGGCAACTTTTGCTTTTTCTTTGAAAACATTTTGCTTCTCATCCAAGAAGCATCTTCGGTACTTCTGAGGCTTCTCATCTGAATAAACTTCTTGGATGAGAAAGAAAATGTTTTCAAAGAAAAAAAAACAAGAAACTCCACTTGCCCTTTGGAAAAACATCTTTGGGACATGTGAAAAATACAGTTTTATTGATTGATTGATTGATTGATTGATTGTATGCCATCAAATCATTTTCAACTCCTGGTAGCTAGATAGATTTTCTTCATGAGGATCTATCCCAAACCCATTTCTCAACGGTTCACTCATCACCATTGTAACTTAGTCCATCCACCTTGCTGTTGGTCCTTCTGTTCTTCTCTTTCCCTTCCACTGTTCCAGCATTAGATTCTTTTCCAGGATACGGGGCTGTGTTAGGGAACAGAACTGTAGAAATCTTTGGAGAAGATCCCAAACTGGAGGCAATTCAATTTCAATTTCAATTTTATTTGATTTATAGACCGCCCCCTCTCCCCGAAGGGACTCGGACAATCTATTGTCTCCTTTCAAAAGGAAAGCAGCCTCCAGTCTCCAAGATTCAACAGTTCCTGTGCTATGAATCCACTGCAAATATGTGTTGTTAAACCCAGTTTATTTCTAGGTTAACTTTACCACACCAGCTTTTTCTTTGCTGATGGTGTACAAAGTGTGACCACCAGGGGCCGCTCTGATTATACAGAAATCTCATTTCTGTTTCAGCAGTTTAAAATAAAAATAAACAACTATGTCCAATAGGAGGAAAAAAAAACAAAAGTCAAGGAATTTTTTTTCCAGACATTTCTGTTTTCTATTCTCAAGGCATACCTGCTATGCACACCGCTGGAAAATAGTTTTTGGAGAGCTACTGTATTTATGTAGAAACTGTTATTCTGCCAGGAGCGTTTTAATGCCTCTGCCCTTTACCTAAAGTTCAGGAGGAATCCCAGTGGGAATATGTTGAGAAACAGTGGTGCTGCAGTGTCATAAAGTCAGATCTCTTGAAAGTAGCACAGCTTCTGTGGATGGTACAGTTTGGAGAATTCAGCAGTGAAGTGAGTAGCTAAAGGTCAACTATCACAGATGGTGTATTCCATGCTAACTAAATATTTCAATCAATGCTGATATGGAAGAACCAGTGGAACATAGCTGTTGTGCATTGAAAATGATCCAAGAGATCCTTAAACCTGCTTTTTTTTAATTCATTGATTGATAGATGGGTTGTTTTGTTCTTCTCCTTCCCTAGTTTTGACGCTTCTGTTTTTCACTATGGAATTGGTAGAATTCAGGTATGTGCATTTGAGTGGAACAGCTCTGCAAAATTATTCTTTCATGGGCCGGTGTTACAAGCTACTGTGATATAATTTTAGATTCATCCCACATTTCTTCAATTATATAATCCAGAATGGCCTCCTTCACGTTTTTCCTCAATCTTCTATCAAACGCTAATTGCTCAACCTTGTTCAACTTCAAGAAAATGCTGCATCATGAATTCTTGAATAGAGTCTCAGATCTTTGTTAGATGGTGAAGCTTACCAGTCTCTTGTGATGTCTTCTTCTCATTCACATACATAATACTCTTTATCTTCTCCACAGCCCTGCAAGTTACATTTATCGCAGTAGTAGGTTTCCCAAATTTTTCACTACCTGTTCGGTGGGCGTTTCTAGGTGGGAGGGCATGTGACTGAGTGGGCATGGCCAACTTGACATCACTCATGCCCATGCCCACTCAGCCACATGATCTCCACCAAGCCACGCCCACAGAAAAAGTTAGGAACTTTTTTGGAAGTTTTTCTTTACTGTGCAAGGGTTTTCCCTGCACACAACGTCTGAGAGACGCTGGCAGTGGGGTGCAATTTGGGGGTGTCAGGTGGGGCAGGGGATGGGGTGGAGCAGGGCGTGGTGGGGCGGGCTGTGAGATGCGCATCTTACTGGAGACTGGCAGCTCCGGATCTTGCGGCTTTTTTGGCTTTTTCTTTTAAAAAAGCCTCTCCAGACAAGCTTCTGATGTTGCTTTGGGAGGGGAAAGTTGGGCAGTTTTCCCCCCACTCCTGCCTGGGCACCTGCAGCCTCGGAGCCTCAGAACCTGCAGCCTTGGAACAACGCCTGGTCCTTGCACAGTAAAGAAAAATTTCTCGCAAGTGCAAGACAATTAACAACTTGCTCAACCTAAAGCAGAGGTGTCAAACTCAATTTTATTGAGGGCAAGATCAGCATTTTGGCTGTCTCCATGGGTGAGGGGTAGTGGTGTAACCAGGGGGCATGGCCTGCTTGATGTCGCTTGCACGGGTGGGTGCCTATGGATTTAGGCAGGGTTGGGGAGGGAATGCAGAGGTCTCCAGTGGGTGGTGTGGTGAGCGGGAGGCTTGTCCTGCAGGAAAAGGTGAAGTGAGGCAGGGGGTGGGGCAGCTACAGCCAGAAACCCATCAGCCACAGTGTGCTCTCCACCCTTTGTGTGCAGTGGGAATGGTTTCTGGATGTAGACACAGCCTCCCATCCCCTCAGCTGGCACACGCTGCAGCTCCAGAGCCCGTTGCCAGCACGGGGCTGGCTGTCCAAGCAACAAGCCCTGCAGGAAGTGGGGGAGGGTGTGGCATTTTCCCATCTGCTACCAGACTCAGTACATGGTGCCTGACTGGGCTGGAACAATCTGGAAATATCTTCAACCAGAAAACCAATAACACAAGTAAGTACTTGAGTATATCTCTTTTCATTGTGTTATTCTTCTGTAAAGTGTAAGCGCATTCACTTAAAGTCTTCCTTTCTGTGTCTGTTCTTTGTGCAGGCCATTCATTGGAGCAAGTGAGGTCAGCGATGTAGAAGACCAGCAAGGCAGTCATCTTCCCTCTGTAAGTAGCAGTTTTATTGCTTTGTGTGCTAGTTTCATCCTTACTGTAATGCATGCAAATTGAAGAGTTCATTTCTGTGTCTCTTCTTTGTGCAGGCCATTCATTGGAGCAAGTATGGTCAGTGATGTAGAAGACCGGCAAGGCAGTCATCTTTCCTACGTTAAATAGCTGTTTTATTGCTTTGTGTGCTGGTTTCATCCTTAATATAGTAGTGCATGCAATTAAAGTCTTCCTTTCTGTATCTCCTTGTGCAGGCCATTCATTGGAGCAACGTGGTCAGTCGGTGATGTTGAAGACACACAAAAGGACATTCATCTTCCTTTTCTATTATTTTGTGTGCTGGTTTCATCCTTAATATAGTAGTGCATGCAATTGAAGAGTTCATTTCTGTGTCTCTTCTTTGTACAGGGCATTCATTGGAGCAAGTGTGATCAGTGATGTAGAAGACCGGCAAGGACAGTCATCTTTCCAATGTAAGTAGCTATTTTATTGCTTTGTGTGCTTGTTTCATCCTAATGCAGTGCATGCAATTGAAGAGTTCATTTCTCTGTCTCTTCTTTGTGCAGGCCATTCATTGGAGCAAGGTGGTCAGTGATATTGAAAACTGGCAAGGACAGTCATCTTCCTTCCTGTTTTGTGTACTTATTTTAATCTTATTTAAGTAGTAAGTGCACAAAATAATAAATTTCCTTTTTTATATCTTTTTTTGTAGATCATTCATTGGGGCAAAGAATTCAGTGACATTGTCTTGGCCACTCCTACCCAGTCACATGACTGCCAAGCCACTCCCACCCGGGCACATGACTGCCAAGCTGCTCCCACCCAGTCACATGACTGCCAAGCCACTCCTGCCCAGTCACATGACTGCCAAGCCACTCCCACCCAGTCACATGGCTGGCAAGCCACTCCCACCCAGTCACATGTCCGGCAAGCCACTCCCACAAAACAGAAGAGGGTCTAAACATTTTTGAAACCCACCACTGGTGAGATGGGTGGTATAGGAGTTGACTAAGCTGAGCGTGAGGGATGGGTCAAGCTCATCATTAGTCTTGAGTCCCTTTACACCCACAAGAGATCTAAATCCAGCCCATCTTGAATTCCATTGACTCTTATCTATTGCCAATTTGCTTTGACTGTTAGTAGTTCAGATTCTTATAAAGCATATTAGCATACCATAAACCTATATTCATTTGAACTGCCTGGATTTCCTGCACTTGCCAGGCGGTCTCCAAATTTGATACACAAATACAATATAAATAAATATTATATCCAAATATAAGGCTCGGAAAGCCTTGGTTGAAATCCAAAAGAGGCTTTGGAAGTTCATTTAGACCAGGCTTAGTTTGATTACAACTCCAAGAAGATCATATTATGGGTTATAGGATTTGTAGTCCAACTCCCCTATGAGCCACTAAGATGTGTTAGCATTAGGCAAGATTGCTTTTGAATTCCATTTGCTTCTCCTCTAAAGAATTAAAGCCCCACCACCATTTTAAAAGAAAGAACATTCTTCTTTCACGTTTATCTCATCCGACAAGATCCTGCTTACCTCACAATTCATTTTACTCAATAGTCAGCCCCTTGTGCCGGGGAACATTTTCCAGCAGATGACATTTTTGTACCTTAAACAACATTTGCTGTAATAACACTCTCAGGAATAAAAATCACCTAGTACAGCACCTTTTCTTCAGTTCCCCCTCCCCCCCGAGTGGAGCACAAAGAGAGATTTAAATGTCACCAGAAAAGCAAGAGCACGTCCATCAAGAAATAAGCTGTTTTTTCTTCCTTAGGGATACAGCAGAGCTGTGATCATGACTGTCATAGCTTGGGGAATAAAAGCTCAGAATAGCCACACTGAAAGGGATCAGGAAGCATCTTTCCAGAAAGATTTGGTGACTAATTGTTCCTCTAACCCCTTCAGGACAAAATCCTCTGTGATTCTTCGCTGGGCATGGACAGTATAAGTAAATGGGAGCTGCTTAGGGACACCATTCTCTTGTGCTGTTCCCGTTCATCACAGCAGGTATGGATGGAAAATCTTTGCAAAATATATCCTGTCTGCTGACTTCATTGCCCAAATCCTGCTAAACATTGCAAATAAGTATATGTTTGCTTTATGAAGCTCATCACGTTTAACCCCCCAAAACTAATGAAGCTTCCAAACGTTTCCCTTTTCAATTAAGGCAGAGTGGGTTCAAACAGAGGTCCATTGCTCTGCATGCATTAAAAATGATCCTGACAAAGAAACTCAGAACCATAAGATAGGAAGATATCTGGCACATCTGGGAAAACCCGAATCTGAAAGCTTCCCGGTTTCCCCCACCCAGTTGAAAGTTCAAGGTCTTGCCCCCGCATCCACAAGTCCATCACGTGGTCCAATCTTCCACTGCCATGCTGGCAGTTCAGGCCAGGTGCAGAGACAAAGGATGATCTTGGATTTATAAAAGAATGTTGTTATGGCTAAATATCATCCAACTCCATATAATCCACCCACCCATTTTCCCACAATAGGAAATGCATAGTAGAATAACAGAAAGTGTGGCAGGCCTCGGATCCAAAAGAAAAGACCCAAAAGACAACATCCTGCTTAGGGTTATGGTTAGGGTTGGGGTAAGGAGAAGGCAACTAAATGATGTTTGCAAGCCATGCCATCCAAAACAGTTTCCCAGAAGGATGTGATGGACTGTGCCCCCCAAAGAAGCTATGGGGGACAGTTTTGGCAACACAGAGCTTTCCCAGAGGGAGGACCAGATGAAGAGGCTCTGCAATCCCGAGCTGGAAGAAAGAGGAGGTTGAAGACTCTCAGGGTAGCCACATCCTAGAGTATCTCAAAATAAGAGAATGAATGAGTTGGAAGGAAACTTGAAGGTGTTTTAGTCCAACCCCTGGTCAAGCAGGAAACATTATACTATAGGAGCCCTGGTGGTTAGAATGCAGTACAGTGGTGCTTCAGTATTTTAATGCTTCAAAACTCGCCAAATTTGACACTCAACACATTTTGATGTGAATATTTTGTCAAGGTACTTGTAGTTTCCTTGGTATTCGGCGTGCTGCACAATGGAGAAGGGGTCGACTGTAGAAGGTGGAAAGGACGTCAGCCATGCTGGGAAGGTCAGTCAAAGGGTCATGTGGTAAGTCACAGGTTTGTTTGGCACTCATAGTTTTTAGCACCCATTGGTCCTCCCAGAACTAATTAACGTTGAGTATTGAGGTACCACTGTACTGCATTCTATATATTTCAGACAAACTTTGCCCACAGTCTGACATTTGATTTTCACTGGCTCAAGGTTGATTCAGCGATCAGTAAAATGAGAACCCAGATTGTTGGGGGTCAATATGCTGACTTTGTAAACCGCTTAGCAAGTGCTGTAAACTATTACGAAGTGGTATATAAGTCTAAGTGCTATTGCTATTGCTATTTCAGACAAATAGGACTTTGGCTATCAGTTGCATCGGTGATACCTGGAGCAGGGCTTGTAGAAGTGCATAAGGCAGGGAACTCCAAGTGGGAGGATTGCTTCCTGAAAACGCTAGAAGCTGCCCTGCAACTGTAGTTCTTAAGGTGATCAAGTAAGAAAGTGCTTGAGTATGGGAAGAAAAATGACATTTCATTGAAAAGAAAGATGGAGCCAAATTAAAACATTCATTTCAGTTATTTGCTTTGCAGTCAAAAAGAATGAAAAACTATATTTAATTTATGATTGGGCCAAGTGGACCTTTTGTAATATAATTCTGGAAAATCATCCAGAGGACTATTTCCCATTCCATCTTTCTTCTTAGTTTGCCTTTTTAAATACTATGTAAAATAAATAATGTTTTTTTCCTAAAATGCATTTCTAAAAGTTCCATTTTCTCTTACTGTGTTCCTTTTCTTACACAGTTTTTAGGAATGATCTCTTCATTCTGAGTTGATCTACTATAAACCAAACTGTACTGCTAGAAAATAATATTTGTAGCTCAGGGTCCTTGCTGTTCTTTGAGTTTGATTGTTTTCTTGCAAACATTTCATTACCAAACTAAGTAACATCATTAGAGCTAGAAGAGAGTGGAGGTTTGCTCTCATTTATATACTCTATACTAGAGAATACCAAGGAACCCACAAGCTAAACTGTTCTTTTTTAAAAAGCTGAAACCTAAAGCAAATAATCATGTTTTCTAATCTGAGCATCAATACAATACAATACAATACAATACAATACAATACAATACAATACAATAGTAGAGTTGGAAGGGACCTTGGAGGTCTTCTAGTCCAACCCCCTGCCTAGGCAGGAAACCCTATACCGTTTCAGACAAATAGCTATCCAACATCTTCTTAAAGACTTCCAGTGTTGGGGCATTCACAACTTCTGGAGGCAACTTCTGTTCCACTGATTAATTGTTCTAACTGTCAGGAAATTGCTCCTCAATTCTAAGTTGCTTCTCTCCTTGATCAAGTAAGAAAATCAGAATTGCAGGAGGATGGTCTCCCTATGTTTTTCAGTAGGTAAAAGCAGGAAGTAGGAACTAGAACAGCTCTTCTGATTTCCATGGAAATCAGCCAGCCCACTGCTTCAGATATTAAAAATTAAGTAACAAACAAAATAAACAGATTCCAATAATAGCAAGTGTTCTTTTCAGGAGGAATAAAAAAGGGCATCTTACTCTGACACTCTCACAATAGGGAAAACAAACTAAAATTGATAATTGAATTTGAGAAAGGCCAAGGCTTGTCAGCAGGTGTCATATGAGCCACTTCTGAGTGCTGTAACCTTTAAACAGAGGAAATTCAGTCCAGGTGGGAAAAAATGTCCCCTTTCCCATCAGTGACTTTTGTAAACGAATGATTTTAGTCAAGAGTAAAGGGAAAATGATGAAGGACAACTCTGGCAGGTTGGATTATAGATCTCTGCTGTTATTGTGTCTGTGTAGTGATAAGGAAGAAATGAAATAAATAAAAGATCAACATCTCACCTTTGAGAAGTTGTCCTTTTCAAGGACAAACAAATCAGGATCGCTACCCAGCTTCTCATCAGGGTATAACACAAGCCTAAGAAAAACAATATAACTGAAGTATATCTGGGTGTGTGCAGAATGCATTCTTGCTGTTAAGCATCCTTGATACCCAAACCAAGGATTTGTTTTGGAAGGCGAGTAGGACAGCTTGATGACACTTTGATGATGTTGCTCAAGCATCCCGAAAATTAGGCTACCTCATACCTTATTCATTTCTGCTTGCTTAAGCTCTCCTGAAGAAGAATTCACATCACCGGCAGCATGAAGCCAGAGGATAATCAAAAGATTACCTCCTCAAGAAAATAAAATGAAGGAGCAGATCTGATTGCTAGTGATCTCTTTTCAAGGCCTACTTGTCCGTCCTCTGAGATTACTGAAACCTAAATTTCTTGGGTGTGAAAAGGGGGTGTGATGGCTCAGTGGTCAGCTGGCAGCTGAGCTTGTCAGCTGGAAAGTTGACAGCCCAGGTTTGAGATTCAAGTGCTGTGCAACAGGATGAACTCCATTACTTACACCAGCTCCTGCCCACCAGTTGGAAAGCATGAAAATGCGAGTAGATTAATAGGTACCACTTTGGTGGGAAGGTAACAGTGTATAGTCAGGCAGGCCACATGACCATGGAAGCATCTTTGGACAACGTTGGCTCCTTTGACTAAGAAACAGAGATGAGCGCTGCCTGTAGAATTGGCCACAACTGGAAAAGGGAAACCTTTACCTCTAAATTATTTTAGTGCTGGGACAGATGAATTTAGAGAGCAAACAGCACAAGCAGTCTGTTTTTCAACCTTGGGGCAGCTGATTTAACACCCTCGGACAATTCTGCAGCAGGCAACCACGAAGGAAGCACCTTCAGCAGTAGCAGCCCTCCTGTTCTATTTATTTTCTATTGGGAGAAAAAAGTTTTTTAAAAAAAGCATTTGGCCAGAAAGTCAGATCAAATCTTTGACTACAAAACTCCACTGCCCAAACAAGGTCGGTGAAATCCCTTTCAGTTTTTTTAAGTGGGAAGGGGATTTTTTTTATATTAAAAAAAATCCACTTCTTTCGCTCTTACCATTTTTCTTCATAAGATTCTTGCAAGTGGCAAGAGCAATTTATTACGGGCATGGAAGACCTCAGGAATCTCCTGGAGACTGATTCACATTCCCACAATTGCCTTCTTTGCACAAAAGTGCTTGTTCCTGTCAAGCTCTCTTGCGTTCTCTTTTGCAAAGATGAGGATGGATGGTGAGGGAAGGGTGTGCCCATTAATCACTACCACCCTGCAGAGAAGCAAGATTCAATCCAGCCTCCTGATCAGATTTCATTGGTGCCCTCGTTTTTCATGCCACTTGTTCCAGAGGTGTGTGTGTGTATGTATGTGGACTTGCTAATATTTTGAGAGAATTCAGGACCCGATATTAAACGGATTTACCACAAGAAAAGCCTTCGCTGGAATAAGTGTGTGGGAGTTTATTTCTGAGAATATACAGGTAGTCCTCAATTTGCAACAGTTCATTTAGTGACCAAGTTACAATGGCACTGAAAAAAAGGGACCCATGGCTGTTTTTCACACTTACTACAGTTGCAGCAACCCAAGGTTCACATGATCAAAATCCAGACGCTTGGGAACTGACTTACATTTATGACTGCTATAGTATCCCGGGCTCGTGGGATTACCTTTTGCAACCTCCTGACAAACCAAGTCAGTGGGAAAGCCAGATTCAGTTAACAATCAGGTTACTAATTTAATCAGGTTACTAATCACCTGCAGCGATTCACTTCACAGTTGCAGCAAGAAAGGTCATAAAATGGAGCAGAATTCAGTTAACAAATGTGTTCGAAACAAAAAGTCTGGGTTCAATTGTAGTCATTAAGTCGAGGACTACCTATATTTTTTTTCTGATGGTATGACAAATGGGGAGGGGGACAAACGTAAATCTGACAGGGAGTCGGAATCCAAAGCAAAGCAAACCCTTGAATGTACACACAGTCTTAAGCTGTTGGTTCGGTTTATTTTATTCCCTGATAGACTAGTTGGTCAGCATCTATTCTTGCCATGGAAGCATGTTATCCTTCACCCAAGCAACATGAATAGAAGCTCTACTTCTGTGCTAAGTGAGGAACAGTACCAGGAATGTCAAGCTGTACATTATCTGCTTATCGGCAGACAATGTCTTGTTTTAATGGATGATGGGCCCAACCCTCTGGAATGACCTCCCCCCAGACATTCGAACTACCACCGACCTCCGTTCCTTCCGGCAAAAGTTAAAGACTCACCTATTTCAATCAGCTGGCCTGGCACTTTCTTAGTTTTACCTCCCAGGGATTTATTTTATTTTAGGGTTTGGGGTTTTAATTGTGATGTTTTTAGGTATTTATTTCTTAGTATAGCCTATCTCCCCCTCCAAATGTATTTTAAATGTAGCTTAATTATTATGATTGGTTTTATTGTATTGACTGTACACCGCCCCGAGTCCCTTTTTGGGAGAGGGGCGGTCTAAAAATCTAAGAAATAAATAAATAAATAAATAAATAAATAAATAAATAAATTTAAGTTTCTCAATTAAAGGTTAGGCAAGTAATCTGAAGCTTGAATTATTCTTTTTACTCACAGTAGAACTGTGAAAGAAATGGTTTAGTGCAAAGCACCCAGGCAAAATAAGTATTGACTTCAAAAGGTTGACTAGCAAGACATGATTTGAGCAAAAATGAAGATGAATGTGCTCGTAAGGCCTTTACAAAGTCCAGGTTTTCAGTTTAGGAAAGGGTTAGTCTTTTATTGATGGAATTTCAGTTTGAGACCAATCTCAAAGTCTTATGCCAAAAGCATTCTAGTTGATATCTGTATCTATCTGGTGAAAATTATTCTCGATCAGATACATGGATTCTTAGGAGAAGAATCTTGAGTAGAAATGCTAATCTTTATGGAATTGTAACTGTGTATTATCATCCAGGATTATCACAGGATTAGACGTGGTGGGGATTGTTTTTGCTATAAATTCTGTGCTGGAGATCTGGCTGTTTGGAATTGGTTTTAGAAAACTTTTCATCCTATTTGTGAGAGCTGATTTTCCATCTAGTAGCTATTCCCCAAACAATCAGCAATCTCTTGCCTTCACCAAAGAGACCAGACTCTGCCTTTTTATGATGAAAAACTATGAGGGAGAAGCAAAATCTTGCAGCCTTACTTTACTTATAAGTAGGTTTCTCATTCGAAACTAGAGTACTTGCTGGAATCCTTGTATTATTACATTGATCTCCTCCCTAATAAATGATACTAATCAAAACTCTTGGGGATTCTGCTTCTTGGACTATTTTCAGTCTAGCTTGTTATACAAGAAGTCTGATACTTTTTGTTTCTTTTCCATAGACTAGAATTTTCTGAAATGGTCATGGCGTAAAGAATATGTGATTTTGTTTGTAGTATCATACATATTGCATGGGAATATGTTTCTGAATTCATGTTGGAAAAGAAAGTATGAACTTGGAATTTGTATATTTAGCAGGCAATCGTTCACTGCTATGTTTAAAAGGTGCCTTGTCTTTGACAAGACCTGAATGTGAATCAGTGGTGATTTGGACCAGTTCAGCCAAACCGGTAGCGGTCTGGCTGCCTGGGTTGCTGGAACCAGCAGCGACCCAGGCCTGCTATGCCCCCAAATTGGTTCCCCGGTTGGCGCCGTTGGTGCCACCATCTTGTTTTTCAATTCTGCGCATGCACAGAACAATTTTAATTGTACTGTGCATGCGTGCGCAAAGCGCACACACGAGCAAACTGGCAGTATTGCTGGTCGCAACCCACCCGATGTAAATCACTACAGAATGATATCTACCTGAGCACTTGTTGATATCTGCTAAAACTTGGAGTAACCAAACTAAGCCTGGCCTCAAGCTGGACTTGTATGAAATAGACATTAAATAGAGATTTGTTGTCATCCAATGCTTCTTTTGCTGCTTATCATAAATTTATATTTTTAAAAATTTCTTTCTTTCCCCCTTTTCCCTGGGCTTTGTGTTTTCTTCCTTTTATCTAACATCCTTTCAGTATCTTTTGTTGTCTTCCATCAATTTAAAACACAGTTTAAAAGCTGCAGTTGGTTTTTTTCTTTTTTTTAAAAAAACATTTGACATTTTCCAAACATTAAAATCACAATTACACTTTTGCAGCTTTCTGTTATCGGTATTTCTTTTTTTCTGATTTCAGGTTTTCCATTTTCCATTCTATTTTTTATACATGTTCTTCTTTGTTTCATACTTTCTCATTTTTACAGTATATACAATATTTCCATCTCTATTGCTTTCTAAATATATGCCCTCTCTTTTCATTGTGTTTGCTATGTGTTCCTTATGCATTGATTTTACATCTCTTTTCAAGCCAGTTATACCACCTGTTCCATATCTTGTAGTACTCTGTTTCCTCTCTATCTCTTAGTTCCATCGTTAGTTTGCCCATTTCTGAGCATTCTAAGACCTTTTTTATGGTTTCTGCATTTGGTGGAATGCTTTTTAGTTTCCAACTTTGGGCGTATGAAATTCTGGCAGCAGTGATTATATGAAGCATTAAATATTGGATATCATTACTAAAATTGTGTTTATTATTCCTAGAAGAAACAGCTCAGGGTTCATGTCAATTTTTTGTTCGATTATTTCTTCCAACCATTTTTGAATTTTGGTCCAGAATTCTTTGGCTTTCGGACACATCCACCACATATGATAGAAGGTCCCCTGTTGGTGGTAACATTTCCAACAGTGTGGAGACCTATTTGGGAACATTTTGGCCAATCATTTGTAAATGTTTTCCTTATAAGATGCTGACATTGTCAATTTATAATTTCCCCCCATACTTTTCCCCAGTGTTCCAATTCAATATTATACCCGAAGTTTTTAGCCCAAATTATCATTGTTTCCTTCCCGGTTTCTTCCATTTTGAATTTTAAGAGACGATTGTATGTTTTTGTAATCATTTTTTCTTCTGTTCCTGTTACTACTTTGTCCAATTCTTGTTCGTTTTGAAATCTGTACTGTTCTAAGTCCTTTTTGTATCTTGTCTGAATTTGTATGTACGGCCACCAGCCCAATTTAATTCCCTGTAATTTTAACTCCTGATTTGTTTTAAGTTTTCCTTGCCCATCCAATAACTCCTTATATGTCAATATCCTATTCAAATCTATTACATTGGGGTAGATAATTGCTTCCATGGTTGATATCCATCTGGGAATTTTTGTGTAGAAGTTTCTTTTGATTTTCATCCATATTTCTAGTAAGGCTCCTCTTACCTGATGTCTCTGGAAGTATTTATGGGCTTTACTATTTCTCTCCCAGATAAAAGCATGCCAACCCAGCTGTAAATCATGACCCTCTATTGTCAATATTCTTTTATTTTGAAGTATTATCTATTCTTATTATCTATTCTGAGCCATGTTACCGCTGCTGCCTGAGAGTAAAGCTCCCAATCTGAGAGGCCAAATCCTGCTTTGATTCTAGAGTCTTGTAGTAATTTTAATTTTATCCTAGCTTTCCCCCCCAGCCAAATAAATTTTAAAATTATTTTATTTAGTTCCACAAAAAAAAAAAATCCCTAATTTTATTGGTACAGTTTGGAATAGAAATAAAATTTTTGGTAGGACATTCATTTTTATGGTCACAATTCTTCCAATCAGCGATAATTGTAATTTAACCCAATTTTCCAAGTCCTTTGGTATGTGCTGTAATAATTTTGAATAATTGTCTTCTTTTATAGTAGAACATTTAGCCATTATCCAGATTCCAAGATATTTCACCTTTTTAACTATTTGCATTTCCAATACTCTCTCTAATTCCTCATTTTGCCTTTGTGTGAGATTTTTAGCAATTATCTTTGTTTTATTTTTATTTATTTTTAAGCCTGCAACTTTACCAAATTCCTCTACTTCTTGAATTAATACTTTCCCTGTTTCAAAAAGGTCTTCTATTATAAAAACCATATCGTCCGCGAATGCCTGAGTTTTGTATTCTTCTTTTTTAATTTTTAACCCTTTCAGTTCCTCTGTTTCCCTAATCCAGTTGCAGTTGATTTCAATTATCCCCCTCTCCCTTTGGGATTATTGTTTAAAAAAACATACACATACAAAATAACAGAGGTATCCCTTTGATGGTTTCCATGGTAAAGTATTAAATGCCTATTTGGGAAAAACTTGGGGCATTTGTATAGCTCTCACCTTTTATGTCCTTCCTCCCAGTACACAAAATCTCTGGGGATGCTGATTAAAAAAATGCCAGGCTGCCACCATCAAGGCTTAATACCAGCCTATAGGACATGCCAATAAACAGGGGTGCATGTGTGAAGGGGAGGTGGGAGATACAGCAAAGCAGAAGCAACTGTATTTTCCTTTTTCTTTGGAGAGGTACAAATTAGCCTATTTTCAGTATATACAAATTTGCATGTGTTTATCTACATGTTTATTCCATCCCCTTTCCTCAACAGCCTATAATTTGTATACAGGGAATTAGCATTTAAATGCATATTTAAAAATGCATTTCCTTTTGCATATTTCTAAGTGTAAGTGGCTGTATTTTCCCCCATCGACTTGTGTGTTGAGAATCTACAGCTCAAAAATCTGTTTTATTCAAAGCAGGGAGAGTTACTTGCAATAACTCTCCTGTTTATTACATTTTTCTAGCTGAGAACATGACTCTGCCCTCAGTGCTTGGTAATATGTTTCCCACGATACTTCTACTCCTTCAAAAGATATCGTCTACAGAATATGATGCAGAGCTATCACATGAACTAAGTAGGACAAACTTTCTACTCCGATGAAACAGGCTCCTCCCGGGATGTGGTGGAGGTGGTGATGAAGGAGGAACTTGTGCCACTCATCAGGGAGTAATCTGTACAGACCGCTTGACCCAAATCTGAGATGATCCTGTTTTCTGGGTGCACCCGAGCCTCCATCTTGGGGCTTAGGGCCACCAGAGGAGATTGAAGCTGACAGAAGATCTGGTAGGACCGTAGCGTTTTCTGTGGGCAAGAATATAAGCTTTGTCCTATGTGAACCTTCTGATTTGCATAGAGGAGGAGCCAGAAGGAGGTCAGTGACCAGCAGGGTTTCAATTCAAACCAACCAAGTGGCTCTCTACCTCCTTGGCCGAAAGGTGCTTTTTCAAAAGGCAACTGGATTTCCTTTGCTTTTGCATGAAGACATTTCGCTTCTCATCCAAGAAGCTGCTTCAGTTCTGACTGAATGATAGAGAATGGGAGGATTTATATTCCTTGCAATCATCTGGTCATTAGCCCTCTTTCTGAGTGTTGCTGAGGCCACTTGGGGTTTATCTGTGTCCTCAGGGTCACCTGAAATGGGTACGGAACCTTCTTGGAACTGTTAAAGTACTATGTTATAAACAGGATATAGGTGGGATTGTATCCCTCCCCCTCTGTTGAGAGAGGGCTTTTCAGTCTTAATGTAGATGGTCTCTTTGACTCCCATTTCAAACTAGTGGTCCTCTCTGTTCAGAATGGGATTTCAAAATCTCCTTCAGCATTTCTTTTTCTATAGCTGCAAAGAACCAAGCCTCTTCCTATAGCCACATTTTCCTTTTGATTCTGGAACAAACTTCCTGAGCTCAATATTCCTACTGGTGTTCATCTATATATATAAATGCTAAAAACACTCACTTAGAATCACAAAATCTCCAGAACTGTAAAGCCTACAAGCTTGAAATTTGGCACGTATGTTCCTCTTGGCTTCTAGGTGCTTGCTAAGAAAGGATTTTTTTTTTGAAATGACTATCAGATCATTAGTATTTCTTATATTATTATTAACACGCTCTGATGCTAATTAGTTAGACATTCTACTCCCCCTTCCAACTTGAAAATAACTCTGGAGAGGATGGGATAGGATAGGGGAGGCTTCTGTGGGGCAAGCCTGAGGGAGAGAAGGGGATAGGATAGAAGACATTTCTGTGGGGCAAGGCTGAGGGAGAGAAGGGGAGAGGAGAGGTCGAGCATAACTGCTCATTAATTTTTAAGATGTAAGTGTCATGGTTTTGTAGCGGAGCATGGGTATTCAGCTAATATATTCATATACAAGGACTAGTAATCTCTGGAGATGCTGGTCCAATTTGTTTATCTGGAATAAAGGATGTATCTCAGTATCTCCCATTGCTTTGACTTTATAAAACAATCAACTTGGATTTGCAGGTCCAATGATGATGGATGGTTCATTTCCTATCTATTTCCTACTTTACTGAATTTTTTCAAACATTATTGTTTCTAGGGAAACAGTAAGTAAAAGAGAAGAGCTAACTACTGGAACTAGATCACTGTAGCTGCTCATTACACCCACAGCTCAGTACCACAGCCAGTTTCTTTTTTATGGATAGCAAAGTATGGCCTGAAAGGCAGCATGGAATTCTATTTTTCCCATTGTCGTTGGTGACAATCACATAATTAACGAAACACTGGAGGTGGCCATTTAAAACAAACAATGCACATCATGGGAGGAAACAATATCTGGGAATGAAAATAGAAAGAGCTTTGTTCACGTAAATATGGTTGGGGCAACCAAATGCACTGAAAAACTTGAGGGATTTACAGAGAAAATGGTGAACATTCTAAAAATCTGACTCCAAATTCTACCAATAGGACATCATATTCCATGAAGGAAACAAAGTATGCAAACTGAATATATCTGCATGAAAGGATTTGCATCTGTGGTTAATTGAGAAACAATTAACTGATGCCAGAATACATTTGTTAGCCTTTTTGATGGTGCATGTTTCTGCTTCTGTTGCAAATGCAAGAAATGGATGGTACTTCTATGAGACAGGAGGTAAGAGAGGAGTCTGAACATTTGGTAGCTTCTAATTTGAAAATTAATTTGGTGATCCTCCAGGCTTTAGGGAAAAAACCTAAAGCATAGATGCTGCACAATTCATCTAAACTTTTAGAGAAACATATTTATCCCATGTTCTCTTCAACAGCACCAATGACAGCCTTCTTAATTAGTGTAGTTATTTAAGGAGAAACTGTATGGTCCCTGATGCTAAGGCCACAAACAGCTGCCAAAGATCACTCTTACTATAACAATATTTGCATCTTTTTCCAGTTATTTGAGATAGGGAACACATCTTATTTCAAATCCACCTGGATCCATATAACTTCCCAAAATCAAAGTTCTAATCACGCTTTTGTTGTTTATTCCCAAAGAATTTTTTTTTAAAAATCCTTAAATTTGTATTTTAAATGTTTTTGGTTATGGACTGAAGAAAACTCATCTGGCGCTGGAAAACCTGTCAATCCACAAGTTTCAAATAGCTGAAAAGCAGTTAAAAGACAATAGTCAAAAGTGATTAGAAAAGATAGTATGCAAAACCAGTGTTCTTTCTGAAGGCGTAAAATGCGGTTTTAGCAACTTCATTTTCTAGAGTTCTAAACTCAGAGGAGACTGCTGTCTCACACTCAGCTGTGTGGAGCATTTATGGATGATGTCAAGTCCTCTTCTTTTTGCAGGAATGAATTTTGAAGAGCTTCCACTTGCTGGCTGTTTATTCTGTCATGGTCAAGTTCACCATTTTGACCCTGGAAGTCTCCATACTTCAAGATTGCGTAATATTAACATTTTGGATGGACTTTGAAAAAGAGCTCAAGTATATTTACTTTACTTACTGAGTTGTGCAGGTTATAATAGAATAAGAATGGCCACCAGCCTAAGTCTGTAATTTGTCATAAAAACCACCATGTTGTAAGGAATCCCTTTAGGTGTCTTTTTCTTGAAGCACAGTTTCCATAGTACTCTAATGCCTTTCATAAGTCAAAGAAGGCGATATCAAAGTAATCAGCAATCTTCTGGCAGAAAGTGAAAGCAGTGATATGAAACCAATAACCGTTCAGGTTCAGCGATCAGGTAGTAGGAAGCTGATGACTTTCTCAGAGCAGCTGTAATTACTTGGTGTGAATCCTCCTGGCACACGGATTTCTTCAATGTCTTCCAGAAAAAGAAGTTGTTTTGGCATCCCCAACATGCTCCTGGAAACTTTATATAAATATAACCTGCTCTCAGTTCTATATTTTTATTTTTCAAATTTGATCATCCCTTAGCCACTGTGAGATGCATTGAGATGTATCAATTGGAAAGAGAGCAGATTCAAATGTCAGTGCATCTTGCTTGCTACAGAATTATGTATCCAGAGGTGGAAAAGAAACATGCCATGGGATTCTTTTTACCTGAAATGCTTGAAAGGCCTACTCTGATTCCATTGCAGCAAAAACAGCAATAGACAATAAGACATGCTGCCAGATGATATTGTAAAAAAAAAAATGATGACCGCATTTATGAAAGCAAATTGCAATATAGTTAGAGGAGGTGAATACAAAGAAGTGCATATTCAAAATCTATGCAATTTCTTGGATTTTTAGCAATTAATTTTTTTTATGGAAAAATTGTGGTATGGAATTACATGTAATGATTATGTGCCACAAAAAAAAAATCATTTTTTTCCTAGTAATTCTAGAATCCTCAAATTGAGGTCTCCAGATGATGCTTAGACAATATTACACAATGTTTTGTCATATAAATTTATTTTCCAAATTATGAACCTGTAGCCCAAGCAAAATGTGGCTTTTTATTTATTTATTTATTTATTTATTTATTTATTTATTTATTTATTTATTTATTTATTTATTTATTTATTTATTTATTTATTTATTTATTTATTTATTAGATTTCTAGTCCGCCCCCTCTCCCCGAAGGGACTCGGGGCGGTGTACAGGTACCGAATTAAAAAACCTTACAAATAATCATAAATATAGTTAAAAACGAATTAAACGTTAAACCCCTGTACAAATTTATAAAAATTAAAAACTAAGCCTAAGACCAAAATTTAAAAATACAGGCTGGGGTGGGAGAGCTGGAATTAGGCCAAGCCGGCTAGATTGAACAGGTGGGTTTTGAGCTTCTTACGGAAGGAGCGGGGGTCCATGGTTGTTCTAATATCAGGGGGAAGGTTATTCCAGAGGGTCGGGCCCATCACAGAGAAGGCCCTTCCCCTGGGCGTCGCCCGCTGGCACAGCCTAGTGGACGGCACCCGGAGGAGTCCCTCTCTGTGTGAGCGAATCGGCCGAAGGGATGTATGGGGCAGGATACGATCCCGCAAATAACTAGGCCCTGTGCCATGGAGCGCTTTGAAGATGATAATCAGCACCTTGAAACGCACCCGAAAAGCTACAGGCAGCCAGTGCATATCTTTGTTATGGACAACAAAGATATCACTACCTACTGGATCTTCAGTTAAGAAAACCAAGTCTCCCATTACTGTTGGTCAAGAGGGTTAGAAACTCAGTGATATCATCTTTATTTATTTAAATAATTTATATGGGTGGCCGTCTCAAATCAAACTCACATCAGAGTTCTCTACTCTTGGTGGGATACCCAGGTATCATGACAAATGACATCTTCCAATCATAAATAACATATCAACATGAAAAAAATTACTTTCTTAATTAGGTTAATGTATTTTATTGATGACTGGTCCATGATTCAAGGCATTTTTAGTGATTAAATCAAGTATTACATTTGTTCATGTGGTGTGGTTCTATAGCAGAGTTATTGTTTGAGTCCGTTCTTCAAATAAAACATTGTATCTATATCTCTCTATCTTTTATCTCTATCTCTACCTCTATCTTACACACACACACGTATGTATATCTATATATCTACATCTATGTCTAAAAAACTGGACTATGCCAATGGTTTGCACAGAAGTGTTATGAAGTAGCATAAAGTATAAAATATTTATTCTAAATTATTGTTTGTGGGGGACTAATGTAGTAGAGAAAACTGCACACATGTCTTCTGGAATTGACCTGCAATAGTTTCAGATCAGGACTAGATGTCAGCAAAGAGAGATAGGAAATATACTTTGCTACCCACTAGTGGTCATAAGATTATAGCAGCCCAGATTTGTTAGTCCACCCCAAAAATGGATATAAGAATAAGGCAAAAGAAATACTTCCTTGAGTTGCTGACATAAAAGGCAAATGTTTGAAAGACTGCAAATAAATCCTGAGTGGAGGGAAAAACAGCTTCCTTTATCTGAGAATTGTGTAAACATTTAAAGCAATTGAACAAGCTCTCAAGTTTTATACCCCAAGAGCATTAAGAAAGGGAAACCTTTGTCTATTTATCTTTTACCCATTTGGTATATACAAAAGCAGTTTTCACACTTCTGCAAACTGAATTAGGGAAGGCTGAGTGATTTTTTTTAAAAAAATTCATGTCTTCTAAAACCAAGAGGACCTCCTAAGCAAAAGTTACTAATAGCTTCGGGTGATGTCTAAAACCTTCATTCACCATGATATCAAAAATAGTTTGTTTAAGATACACATTTGGGGGAGGCAGTGTACAAGTTGGGATTTCAGGATGAATATAGTTTAATGAGATGCTAAAAATCAACAGAGGAAATGGGGAGTTCCTATTCAGGCTGGAAAGAGCTGACACTGTATAAAACTCAGCCCTTTCTGGAAAGATTTCTGGGACAGCTGCCTTATTCTAACCAGATTATACAAACATTGGAGTTGACAGCCATGAAAACACAAGTGAGAGCTCATTTATTAAGAACTGTAGAAGAAATGATGACAGAAAAATATTTGCTTCTGTTGATAGAAGTGCTTCACGTGGGCCATCAAAGATCTGGAAAAAAAGAAATTGTAGAATGTCTATAGACATTCTCAGTCATTCAGGTCATAGTCCTCCCAAAAGTGCTTTTTCAAGAGACAACTGGACTTCCTTGTTTTCTCTGAAGATGTTTCATACCTCATCCAAGCTTCTTCAGCTCTGACTGGATGGTGGGAATGGAAGAATTTATACAGGTGAACCTCGAAAAATTAGAATATCATGCAAAAGTTCATTTATTTCAGTAATGCAACTTAAAAGGTGAAACTAATATATGAGATAAGACTCATTACATGCAAAGCAAGATAGTTCAAGCTGTGATTTGTCATAATTGTGATGATTATGGCGTACAGCTCATGAAAACCCCAAATCCACCATCTCAGAAAATTAGAATATTACATGCAATCAATAAAACAAGGATTGTACATAGAACAATATCGGACCTCTGAAAAGTATAAGCATGCATATGTACTCAGTACTTGGTTTGGGCCCCTTTTGCAGCAATTACTGCCTCAATTTGGCGTGGCATGGAAGCTATCAGCCTGTGGCACTGCTGAGGTGTTATGGAAGACCAGGATGCTTCAATAGCGGCTTCAACTCTTCTGCATTGTTCGGTCTCATGTCTCTCATCTTTCTTTTGGCAATGCCCCCATAGATTCTCTATGGGGTTCAGGTCAGGCGAGTTTGCTGGCCAATCAAGCACAGTAATCCCACAGTCATTGAACCAGGTTTTGAAGCTTTTGGCAGTGTGGGCAGCAGGAAAATGAAGTCAGCATCCCCATAAAACTCGTCTGCAGAAGGAAGCATGAAGTGCTCCAAAATCTCCTGGTAGACGGCTGTGTTGACCCTGGTCTTCACGAAGCACAGTGGTCCAAAGTCCTGTTGTTCAGTGGTCCAAAGTCCTCTTTTCTGATGAGAGCAACTTTTGCCAAAAGCACCAAAAACTGGTTCAATGACCGTGGGATTATTGTGCTTGATTGGCCACTTCATTCTTCCTCCATACTCTGGGTCCTTGGTTTCCAAATGAGATGCAAAAGTTGCTCTCATCAGAAAAGAGGACTTTGGACCACTGAGCAACAGGACTTTGGTAGAGGTGGATGATGGGGGGAGAAACCCTGGAGGCGAAAAAGGGATGGCGAAGGGTAGGAGGAGAACAGTCCTAGACCCTTGGGCAGGGGGTTGGATTATAAGATCTCCAAGGTCCCTTCCAGCCCTGTGATTCTATTATTAAAGTACATTATCTTTAATATACCCCTGAGAATAATTTCAGCCAGCGACTGCAATTGCTTGTTATGGGAGATGCTTGAAGCTTAGTGATTTTCTTGCAGGCATTTCATTACCAAACTAGGTAACGTCACCAGTGCTATATTACCAGTTTGGTTATGAAACTTCTTCAGGAAAACCGGGAAGCTCAGAGAGCATCAAGGATTCTACAGTTCAACCCTGAGCTACAAATGTTCACTTCTACTATGCCTTTAGGGTTGGGGATTTAGTACCATTGACTTATTTGCTGGCAAATTTCAATAGCACTGCTCTGGAAGGGGGATTCCCAGCCATAAGAACCAGGATTTGGGAGCTGCATGCCTCCCCTGGACCAGCTGTTCCCTACATTCAATAGAAGACACATTGCTAGATTGCTGTGCAGTAGTTGAGAAAGTCTTTTAAGTATTTATTCCATACCTTTTAGATGATTTTAAAATTGGCACAATCAACTACAAAAGGCACATTATTAGTTCTGATGGTAACCTCTGCTCCTCACTTCATGCAGATTTTTGCAAACAGGAATATTAAACATCACCATCCAAGTTGTTTCCTTACTATATAATTTCCCTTAAGGCAACTAACACTACTTCTGCCACTCTAAGATTTGTGAGTGAGAAGTAGTGGGTTGTTACTCCTCTGGCCCACTTAATTACATTCCCATTTCTTTAGGAATGGAGCTGACATGTAATTATTTTCATGATTAACACACTTGTTCAACTAATTGTAATTATATCTTATAATCACAGTTATGATCATTCATTACTCACCCTGATCTCGTTTAGATGTTTTCTTTATGGAAGTTTCAAGAAGTTGTAGATCTGATAATTCACTTGAGTAACCACAGTAGTAAACTTTCTGAAATTCCATCATACCCTCCACATTAATAATGGAGATGTTAGTAAATATCAGTATAAAATGAATCTTCTGAAGCACAAAATGGAGAAAACATAGGAATTTACATTGATCAA
This sequence comes from Natrix helvetica, assembly GCF_964273705.1. NCBI lineage: Eukaryota > Metazoa > Chordata > Lepidosauria > Squamata > Natricidae > Natrix > Natrix helvetica. Next base: position 15,867,410 of record NC_138559.1, on the reverse strand, counting down.
GTGCTGGGCCAGCAGAAACAAAGTCTTAAAGTGCTGCAGATTGTCAGTGGTTTCCTTCTCCAGCACATGGAAACATCTACCTCCCTACCTACTCTCTCTCCCTCCCTACCTACTGTATTTCTCTCTCTCTCTATCCCTCTACCTACCTACCTACCTACCTACCTACCTACCTACCTACCTACCCACTCTCTCTCTGTGAATGCATGACAGTAGTTTGGTTCAGGCCTTGTTGAAGCTGAAACGAAAGTAGGCCATGAGAATGTGACCTTTAACATACATAATGCTTGCATAGGTTGATGGTTAACTGTAAATATCTAACTGTGTATAGGATGTTTGCTGACCACAATATTTAACTAACCGTTTATCTAGCTTAGCATAGCGTTTGTATAGGTTGTTGGTTAACTGCAAATATCTAACTGTGTATACGATGCATTATTAGGGATGTTTTTGAAAACCCCTTAACTGCTACATACCTATTAATTATTTTCTTGTGGAAAATTGCTGAATGTACTTCTTTGTATCTGTCCACTCCCCCGCCCTAAAAAAACTGCTTAATAAAAAGGTCTGTGCAGAACATGTCAGGAGGAATGTAGCCATACATCCTCCAAGCACTGTGCTTGCCTACCTCGAACTAACTCTTTGTGTGGTGTCTTAATTTGCAGCCTTCGTCCACGTGTGGACCCTCCAAATTCCCGGTGAGGACCGGGGCTCGTTCTCCCACCCAAGGGAGAACCCTGAAGGCCCAGACAGGCGAACCCGGGCTCAAGTATGTCGCGAACCTTGCAGCGACATCTGGGGGCTCGTCCAGTCCTGTATTAGCGACATCTGGGGGCTCGTCCAGTCTTGTCTTGGCGTCTTCATGGGCACGATCGTTGTCTAGCGGTGTGCTCTCCTTCACTCCTGTGAACTTACCCGGCCGGACGCGCCACTGTGCACACGTAAGTCATGGGCTCCTCGGGCTCAAAAGTTTCTGCTCATCACCGAGAGGAACTTTTCGCTCTCGTGAAGCGTATTAATTCTCTCCAAAAGATTAACAGCATCACTGTCTATCCGCTTTCTCGAAAATCTATCGCTTACTCTCTATCCTAATTCTCCTTCAGACGATTCTTCCGTTTCTTTTGTTCCTAATCCTTCTCCTTCGGACGTAACCCCGAAGGTTTCACCACCTCCTTATGAGGCCCCCAAAGTCTCAGTCGCTTCCTCCGCTCCCCTGGCGGAGACTTCTGCTTCTTTTCCTAACGTAAGATCCACGGGCTGGCTCCTTTTCTGCCTTTGTTGCCTTGTATGTATGTATGAAATGAAGGAAGTTCCTACTAAAGGTTTGCCTTCAACCTGAGTAAAAACCCTCTGCACATTTTTCTGACCAACCTACTCTATTAGTCCTAAAGTAAAAACCTGGCCTCCAGAAGGCAGTTTTGATTTAGATTTTGTCAACAAATTTGCTGATTTTCTGGCCACCATCAGATGAATCAAGGGCCCCACCCAGATGCAAGTGATGTGTTAATGAAAGTCTCCATACATCTTGGATCTTTAAAAATATGCCAGCATGAGCCAACCTAGAACCCTGGGTGAATGCAAACAATGTGTGGACAAACATCTCTGTACATTGTTTTTATACATCTTGATATTTAAAAATGCCAGCGCGTGCTGGGATATCAAGATAGAATTTGGATCTTTAAAACTTAGCCTGCGTCCGCTGGCAGGTCCAAATTAAGAAATGAACACCCCAGGGCAGAGACAGGCATTAACAATCTAGTGTGTGATCATCTCCAGACATGGAGGGAAGTTGAGATCCTTTAATAATAGAAAATGGAGCTCATTGGCTTATGTACAGCTCCTTGAAGTAATTGTAATAACTGCCTTGCATGAAGAAAGAATGAAATGGGATTTTTATATGTGAAATTAATGATTGTAGTGCAAATGTGAGTAGGTTAATGGTAAAAGTTGGTATGAATGTAGTTTGATTCCCTTTTATATAAAGAATGGTATGTGTGTGTATGCATGTGTGTTATCATTTCCAAATTGTTTGGCATGAGCAAGCATGAAGGTTTGATTGCAGTATGAATGTGAATATGTGTCTCCCATGTCCCAGGGAGTGATAAGTGAATGGCTCCAGAGGTCCACGTGATTGCCTGTGTGAATTTCCCCCTCCTCCCACCCACTCTTCCTTCTGGGTCATTCTTTGGAAGGAAGCAGGAGGAGCAGGGAGAATGAGTGTTTGCTCATTTTTACCATGAGTGTGTGTATGAAACGCCCCAGTGATATCTGTGAATGCCTCTAAGAGCAGTTGGTCAATGGAACGGCTTGCCTCCAGGGGTTGTGAATGGCCCAACACTGGAGGTCTTTGAGAGGATGTTGAATGGTTATTTGTTTGAGATGGTATAGGTTTCCTGCCTAGGCAGGGGGTTGGATTGAAGGACCTCTAGGGTCCCTTCCAACTCTGTTATTGTATTGTATTGTATTGTATGAATTGTAGATAGTTTTAATAAAGTATGACTGCATAAAATGTTATAGTCTTTTTTGTTCCAACCTTTTTTGTTTGAAAGGAGTTATTTTGCTAATTAATTTATGGCAGCTATTGGGAAATCTTTGTTTGGATTTGTCCGTTTTTGTCTGCCGCTATTTAAAGTTTTTTATTTGATTTATTTTTTCTTTTTTGTGTGCCCTTGCCACAGTTCAAAAGATTAATGAGATTTTGAGCATTCCTTTTGTGGTTTGCGTAACTTGTCAGCTAATTCTTTTGATGTTTTTTTTTTTAAAAGACAACAGACTCCGTTTTAAAATGTCTTGCCATTTTTTTAGGCAGTTAAATTAATAACCTTGGGTTTTTTGTAGAAATTGGACTGATTTTATTAACATTATTTTTTCTATTCCAAAATTTGATTTTTTTATTTTATTTTCAAAATAATTTTTTTTCAGTGTCTTTTAATTGACTATGTGGTCTGTATGACTTTTCTGCTTGCCTATTGTTCTCAATTCTTTGCTTTCATAAGACTGTTTTTTGTTTTTTTTTTTTGGATGGAAGATGAAATTGTTTATAAGGACTCTTATGAAAGTTTCCTACCTTGCAATATTGTTGTTTTTGTAACACTACAAATTGTTTTTTGCTATTTTATTTTTTCACATCTTTTTTTAATAAGCTTTTTAACTATATTTCTGACTTTTATTATGTGTGTCAATTTATTTTTAATTTTTTAGAAACTATGTTTTTTTTTCTTTAGATTTATTTTTGATTATTTTTTTTCTCATCACAATGCCTGGGGACTGGCACAATTTTGCCATATGCCACTCAACCAGGCCAAGCAAATTGTTTTATTTTGTTCCTAGTGTTTTGGGGCATCCCCCTCTGGGGACAAAGAAGTTAATTTTTATGATTTGGCCTCTAATCACTATGGCAAATGGATGTCACCTATGTTTTCTTTTTTTTGGCTCCTTAGAAATAAATTCATTTATTTAGTTAGGGGGTTGGACTAGAAGACCTCCAAGGTTTTTTCCAACTCTACTATTGTATTATTATTGTATTATCTATTTTTAATTTTTGGCCACATTTTTTTATTTTATTTTTCAGCCTTTATTGCCTTGGGCAAACTTTTTTTTAAAAAACTGACAATGGCCTGGCCTATTTTTCATTGGCCTTTTTGTAATTTTGTACTAATTGCACCAGTTTTAATTTTTGGGGTTTTTCCTTATAATTCCACAGGTTAAGCCATTGTGGAACGTGTTAATTGGTCCTTCAGGGACTGTTTTTTCAAACATATAAAAAAGGAGGGATTTTGGGTACCTAGTAATTTGGTGTACCCCAATTTGGCTAATTTGGCATAGGTAACATAATAGATTTAAAAAGTTTGTTTGCCTCCCCCGCAAGGGGGACGAGGATATGCTGTGCTTGTTTTTACAGATTTTTATGGATTCTAGTACGTGATGTTTGTCTAGACAAGAATATTGTCGTACCAGTTCCCAAATCCAGTTCCAGAGATGACCAAGATGACTTTACAGACAGCACAGTGGCCAATACGATCTTGCCAAAACAGCTGTCCAGTGATATGAAAAACCAAAAACCAACAAAGCAGTGCTGAAACAACGACACGACAACTTATGTGCTGCCATTTTTGCCAAGTTTTTAGTCATCATTAGTCATCATTTGTTTATGTTTACTTGTTTTGTCATCTCACCAAAAAACTCATTTGAACAGTGACTGCAATAAAAATCTATGGGTGCAACTAACATTACACACACTGACTTGAACTGTACATGAAACATTTGCTTTTTATATGCTTGGATCCTGTTTGAATTTTGCCTGCAGTAATTCAACACTTCATTGGTTCGAATTATAAGACTATCTTTCATTGAGGATTAATTGCTTATGATCCTCCCTCTGATGCAATTGCTTTGTATATATTGATAGTAGCAGTTCCTAAAAATGTAACATGTGTTAAAGTAGTTAACTGTATATTTTTAAGTAATAAGCCTTATTGTCTCTTATTTCTTCCTCCTATTTTGCTCTTAATAACAGTCATGCCTTTCCTAATGCTGATCCGGAGTGTTGGATGTGCCTTTTTTTTCCAACCACCATTTTATGAGGCCATAGGTTCTGCAGTACCTTTTCAATCTATGGTTGCTCTCCAGAATTCTCTTACTTCACTATCTGAAGTTGTTTTACAGAATAGAAGAGAATTGGATTTGTTATTTTTGAAACAGGGCGGCTTATGTGTAGCTTTAAAAGAAGAATGCTGTTTTTATACTGATAGTTCAGGCATTGTGCTTGATTCTATGGCAGAATTAAATACCCGATTGAAAGATAGAGAGTCAGAACGCTCCAAGTCTCACACATGGTATCAAGGAATGTTTAACTTTTCTCCATGGCTTACAACTTTGCTTTCAGCCCTTATAGGTCCTTTGATTTTGATTTTGATTGCTTGTATCATTGGTCCTTGTGTTATGGGAAAACTGCTCAGGTTTTTGCGTACTCGCCTGGGTGATATAGATAAAGAAGTTGATGCTACTCGCAAAGATTTAAACCTACTGCAAAATTTGTTACCCTCCTCGCTTGACACCTGCAAACAACCGTTGTTAACATTTTTGGATTCAGACTCCGATACAGAAAGTGAGCTTCAATTCCCGGATAAGGTGAATGGTTCTTCTCACTGCGTGCCGGAGGGTGGGCTGTTAAAGGAACGCATAGCCTTGGAGGGATATTGACCTCCTTTTAAAACAAAACAGAGGAGATGTGAATGCATGACAGTAGTTTGGTTCAGGCCTTGTTGAAGCTGAAACGAAAGTAGGCCATGAGAATGTGACCTTTAACATACATAATGCTTGCATAGGTTGATGGTTAACTGTAAATATCTAACTGTGTATAGGATGTTTGCTGACCACAATATTTAACTAACCGTTTATCTAGCTTAGCATAGCGTTTGTATAGGTTGTTGGTTAACTGCAAATATCTAACTGTGTATACGATGCATTATTAGGGATGTTTTTGAAAACCCCTTAACTGCTACATACCTATTAATTATTTTCTTGTGGAAAATTGCTGAATGTACTTCTTTGTATCTGTCCACTCCCCCGCCCTAAAAAAACTGCTTAATAAAAAGGTCTGTGCAGAACATGTCAGGAGGAATGTAGCCATACATCCTCCAAGCACTGTGCTTGCCTACCTCGAACTAACTCTTTGTGTGGTGTCTTAATTTGCAGCCTTCGTCCACGTGTGGACCCTCCAAATTCCCGGTGAGGACCGGGGCTCGTTCTCCCACCCAAGGGAGAACCCTGAAGGCCCAGACAGGCGAACCCGGGCTCAAGTATGTCGCGAACCTTGCAGCGACATCTCTCCCCCTACCTATCTACTGTATTTCTCTCTCTCTCTCTCCCCCTTTATTTACCTACCGACCTAGTCTCTCTCTCCCTACCTATCTACTCTATTTTTCTCTCTCTTTCTATTTCTCTCTCTATCCTACCTACTTACCTACCTACCTACACACTCTCTCTCTCCCTACCTACCTATTGTATTTCTCTCTCTCTATCCTTCTACCTAACTACCTACCACTCTCTCTCTCTCCCTACCTATCTACTATATTTCTCTCTATATGTCTTTCTATTTCTCTCTCTATCCCTCTACCTACCTACCTACACTCTCTCTTCCTACCTACCTACTGTATTTTTCTATTTCTCTCTCTCTCTCTCTATCCCTTTATCTACCTACCTACCTACCTAACTACTCTCTCCCTCCCTCCCTACTGTATTTCTCTTTCTTTCTCTCCCTCTCTCTCCCTCTATCTACCTACCTACTTTTTAAAAAAATTGCCTCTTCAAAACCTTGGTGCGTCTTATACTCTGAAAACTACGGTAACTCAAGAAGAATCGAAAAAGGAACAAAAGCAAGTTAGAAATGAATTACACTAGCCATTACTACTTTGCTTGTCTGCAGAACTCACTCCAACTTGCTCAGCATATTATAGTTATTTTACTTTGTGATGCGTAAGCATAACTACCATGGCTCTGATAGCAGCATATACGTACATTCTATCTACCACTTTGATCAGTTAAGAATGAATGAATTACTCTGTGGAAGGAACACACAATACTTGCTTATCTGTATATGTAGAAGAAGTGGCTCTTTGATTTGACTCATGTCCACCATGTCCACCTTTATTCGGGCTTCTGGCAATGTAGGTGATTCCTACATTTTATATAAATGTAATGTTTTTGCTTTTCCTGTTCTTAAATCATGGATTGTATGACTTCTTTTTTGCCAAAATCTTGGTTTATCAGCATAATTTTAAGCACCATCCTTCTTAGATCCCTGGTGGGAGCTACACCCTCATTTTTAATGGTAATGAATGCTTTCCTCCTTATTTTTCCTCCATCTTCCTCCATCTTAAATAACATGTTTTACTGCAGCCATATTGGACTTTGGTGACATTAAGAAAATATATTTTCATTAGAATTATCATTTGATTTATTTCATTGCAGTCTGTTGGAAGGTGCATATTTTTCCTTTTATAGTCTTATGTATTGGGTTTGTTTTTAGAAATATGCATCTGCTTGATCGTACATTATGTGGGGGTCTCAAATGTGCTTTGTCTAAGCATCTAAAAATGAAGAGTGAATTGGACATGTGTAGGTAGAACCATCACAGCTCAAATTATTACCAGTATCAAATTGTGACTCTTTGGGGATGTAGTGCTGGATCGTAGCTATAGCTTTAGGTCATACTCTATGGGAATTTAAACAATTCCAGTAGGACCAACTAAAGTTGCAGAAACTCTCTGTCCATCCCTTACCCTCAGTTGTTTTATTTCCCTCCATCCCCTTCCTCCTGTTTTGCCATTAAAAAGAGCAAAAATGTTGAAATCTCTGATCTGCCATGAACTTGATTTAGAGTCACACAAGTAGCTGGTATACTAAGAATTGTAATGTGTAATGCATATATGTTACTAGCATGGTGGACATGTCTCCTCTTACCTGAATGAAATGAAAAGCTGTTGAAGGCATGATCATCTTGAAGATGATCCATCCACGTTTGGTTTAAAGAAGAATAACTCTAAGAAGTGACATGGAAGGAATGGAAGGATGGATTTTTTGTTCTTCAACCACTTATCCCTGGCTTGCAAATTATTGGCACACAAGTTGTTTTTAAATGTCTGTAATTAATTCTAAATGTTCATCATGCTAGGTAATTACCATGGCATATTTATGAAGATGGATACACCTTTATTTGTTCTTTTGTTTTGAAAATATGCAAATGACCATTCTCCTTTTGGTTGATTACAGTAAGCTGCAATATAGCATAGGTAACCCAGAAGAAAATGGCACTTAATTCCAGATCTTTGAAAACAAAAACTATCCAGAAAAAGGTGTCCATTACTTCCATTATACCATGAATTTAAGATGACGGTTCCATTTTAAAGGCAAATAATTATGGGAAAATTTATTTTATTAATCTTCCTTTCAGTAAAAAAAAAGTCCTAAAAATAATTACCATATTTTTGGAGTATAAAACGCACCTTCCCCCCCCCAAAAAAAGAGGGTGAAAATTTGGGTGCGTCTTATACACCAAATGTAGCCCCACCAGAGGCCAAAAAAGTGAGGCATGGAGGCAGCGATGGTCTGTGGCCATCCCTGCACCCTGGAACAGCTGATTGGGGGGGGGTATTCTGGCAGTCCAATCCACCTGCCAATCAGCTGTGCTGAATCAGGCTAAAATAAGTGCTGAAGCTGACCTGGCTGGTCAGAGTTTGCAGCAGCAATCACATTCAGAAAGCACAGTAACTGATTCAGCAGGATTCAAAATAATAATAATATACAATACCATACCAAAAGCAGGTTTTCCAAGGTTGCAGCAAATACAAGCAAAACACAAGCAGTTTCACTTTCAGTTCTCGGCTAAGGCTGTCTCCTTCCTGCCCCTTTGTTGCTGACACAGTAAATTTCAGAATCCAAATAGCCCTCATTGGCTGACAGTTGCTGTGCCTATTCATTGGCTGACCTTGTTACCATGTGTCAGCTGAATGCCATGGATGCTGGTAGGCAGAGGCAGATTTTTAAAATTATTATTTTCCTCCTCAAAAACTAAGGTGCGCCTTATACTCCGGAACGTCTTATATTCTGAAAAATACGGTAGTCTCCTAGGCTTATACGATGACACTTATTGGTAGAGATTCTCCAAGAAGATGCCAGAGATCTAAAAATGAAGATTCTGCATGCACAACAGATGTCCTATCCCTGAGTTAGGGATACTCTCATTTCCTCTTAGTATAGTTTCCAGAATGAGAAAAAAAATACATTTTTGGGTGGTGGTGGTGCAGTTGCACATCCATAAATCTGATCCAGTAGTTCATAATTGGGAGCAGCTTAATATTAATGTCATTGATGAACATTTTCTGTTCTTGTGTCTTCCCTGACTCAATTTATTCTTCTCTCCAAGACAGGGAACCTCACCTTGCTAATGTGAATTACCTGTCATGGTAATAAATTAAAAATAGCATCTATAATAATCCATACAGCCAAGCCGGTAATTCAGTTTAGGAGCTCTGTCAGAGTCAGTTGAAAAGAATAGCAAATCCTCCTAGCCCATATTTCTTCCACTAATTGGCATAAGCCAGAGAACTTTCAAGTACATTAACTTGCTTTGTTGCTGCTTGAACAGGGCTCCTTTGTCTATCTTCATTTACAGAGCACAACCAAATAATTTTATTGGGATCTCCCATTGAAGGCACTCCAAGAGCTGCTTTTCTTTCTTTCCTATTGCTTGTCCTGTTCCAGAAGAGAGGGCAGGAAACAATGGGATTAAATTAAAAGGAAGTACATTTTGATTGGCTATTTGGAAATACAATCCCAGTTGTTTAACATTAGAACGGAACGCTTTCCTTCACTTTAGATATCTAGACCAAATTTAGATAGCTCTGGTTTATAGCAACAGCAACAGCAATATCACTTAGACATATATACCACTTCACAGTGCTTTTACAGCCCTCTCTAAGCTGTTTACAGAGTCAGCATATGGCCCCCAACAGTCTGGGTCCTCATTTTACCGACCTCAGAAGGATGGAAGGCTGAGTTAACCTCGAGTCAGTCAGCACGGAACTGCTGACAGTCAGCAGAGTTAACTTGCAATGCTGCATTCTAAGCACTGCACCATCATGGCTCATTAAGGAAGTTCCTGCAGTGGACTAGATGATCTCCAAATTTCTTTCCAAACCTTTGCCATTTTTTTGTCATCTCAAATCTGTTAGCTCAAAAATATCCTGATCCTCCAATGGTTGACTTAATACCACTTTATAAGGCCTTGGTAAGGCCACCCTTGGAATACTGCATTCAGTTTTGGTTGCCACGATGTAAAAAAGATGTCGAGACTCTGGAGAGAGTGCAGAGAAGAGCAACAAAGAGGATTAGGGGACTGGAGACTAAAACATATGAAGAACGGTTGCAGGAACTGGGTATGTCTAGTTTAATGAAAAGAAGGACTAGGGGAGACATGATAGCAGTCTTCCAATATCTCAGGGGTTGCCACAAAGAAGAGGGAGTCAAACTATTCTCCAAGGCACCTGAGGGTAGAACAAGAAGCAATGGGTGGAAACTAATCAAGGAGAGAAGCAACTTAGAACTGAGGAGGAATTTCCTGACAGTTAGAACAATTAATCAGTGGAACAGAAGTTGCCTCCAGAAGTTGTGAATGCCCCAACACTGGAAGTCTTTAAGAAGATTTTGGATAACCATCTGTCTGAAACGGTATAGGGTTTCCTGCCTAGGCAGGGGGTTGGACTAGAAGACCTCCAAGGTCCCTTCCAATTCTACTATTGTATTGTGCTTCCTATCCTTTGTCCCTGAAATATCCCACCTGGGAATTCTTTATGAGAAATACTAAATTTACTTTCAAACCCGACTTCAAGATTATTTTTTATTATTCTATGTTGGGCATAACATCTCTTAGTGAAATAATGATTTTAACTGTGTGTGCTGCTCTGAGTCACGGATCAACTGGGAGACTATATAAATTGATCTAATAAATAAATAAAATGCAAAAGAAGGCATATTATGCTTGGCACTCTGTTTTTCTCTTTGTTATGGAAAAGCAAAACTGTCCATTATGGTATTTAAGGATATGCCACTTTTGTTTATTTCTTATTTTTAAAAGACGAATGCACTAAGATTTGTAGCTTGGTGAATACTTTCCAGTCTATGCAAATTTTTCTTTGCAGTTTTGCCTTCTACATGCAGATTTTGCAATATGTTTCATTAATATATTTTGTCAGATAAGTTAATAATGATCTTTCTCTATTATGCATTTATTTATTGGTGTGTTTCAAAATGTGAGGTACTAAAATTTCTAGAATAATTATATTGAATTACTAGGTCATAAATACAAAATTGAGAGTCAGTTTGGGTTAGCAAAGACACCAGGCCAGAAACTGGGAGACTGAATTCTACTCCTTCATTAGGCACAATGCCAGCTGGGTGACCTTGAGTGAGCCAACCACTCTTTCTGAGCCCTCAGAAGAAGGCAATGGAAAACCACTTGTGAAAAACATTGCCAACAAAACCTCAGAACCATGTCCAAGAATTAACATTGATTCAAAGGCTTTCCAGGGGCATGTTGTAAATTGCAACATTTGTGGCCAGGTATCTATTGCTTATATCTATGAACCACTAAGCACATTACTGGTAGGACAGAAGTAATTAACAAAATTACTGCATAATCAAATAGATAAACAGCTTTATAGAACCATAATATATTGCTAAATGCAGATTTTCAGTCTGTATGGAGGAGAGCTTTGATTTTATGTAGTATGATGAGTCAATAACATCATGAAAACTGGGGAAGGATGGAGCAGGCTTGATCTAGTTCTCCTTTTGAAGAGTCTTTAATTGTCACTCTAAATCCATCATGCAGTGATCTGAGAACTTGTGACAGCTGAGCTCTGCATAAATCAGGAGGAAAAGCAAGAAGGAGAAAGAAAAAAACATTGAGCAGCAAAGCAAGCATTTGAAAGAAAAAAAGAAAGAAAGTAAGCCACTCCATACGCATATTGAGCTCTCACTGTATTCTTTTTTTGGTATGTAGCAGTGGTGGGTTTCAAATTTTTTTAGAACCTATTCTGTAGGTGTGGCCTGTTTTGTGGGAGTGGCTCAGTGGTCATGTGACTGGGCGGGAGTGGCCAAACTCACTTAACAACGCTCTTGCTTAGCTACCAAAATTTTGGGCTCAATTGTGATCATAAGTTATCTTTTTCCTTCCTTCCTTCCTTCCTTCCTTTTGTCTCTCTCCCTCCTCTTCCTTCCTTCCTTCTTTCCTTTCTCTCTCTCTCTCTCTCTCTCTCTCTCTCTCTCTCTCTCTCTCTCTCTCTCTCTCTCTCTCTCTCTCTCTCTCTCTCTCTCTCTCCCCCATCTCTCTCTCTCTCACACACACATCTCTTCCAGTTGGTGAAAATTTCTGTTTTGCCAACTGGGAGCCTGGCAAATAATCCTCACTATCCATTTAAAACTAACCCTATCACCCTATGCACATTTAACTGGAGTGAGTGGGGTGGGGTGGTGATTTTCATGGCTCCTCTTCCTTTGCTGGAGTTGGGAGAAGCCCGCGCAGCCTGCGCTTCCTTCTCTTTGACAGCCGCCTGGTTTCCAATTGGGGAGGGGAGGAGAAATCCATGTGTTACAGAAGAAGAGAAGGCCGAGCTTCTGCTAAGGACTGCCTTTCCTTCCTCTTTAACACATGGAGGCAGCGAGGGGGGGGGCAGGCCAGGGGAGGGACCATTTCGGTACAGGGCCTCCAGAGGCCCCTATATGGGAACGGACACAAAATTCTTTCAACGGGTAGCTTGTACCGTACCGTCTGAAACCCACCTCTTGTATGTAGCCCTCAGCAATTCACCTTCATGGAAATTGACTTCAGCAGAGAATACATATTCCCAAAATGACTGGTAAGGAAAGGCTAATGAGAGAGTGCAATTACTTTAATTTAATGTGCACAAATGTTAAGTAGTTATGGCTTTATCATTCTCTGACACCAATAATGCTTAAATTAGCTGGTGGAGTTTTCTGGCCATGGTGAGGATCTCTGTAGCTTTAGCTTTATGTTTTTTGTCTTCCATAATTTGCAATTCTAAATAAAATCTAAAAAGTATCCTGAACAAGAAAAATGTTATGCATGCACATATACATACATGTATACCTTAGAGAAAATATATGTGTATATAAGAAGTGCAAGACAAAGCAATAGAATTCATAGCAATATACGTTTGTGGGATCTATGGGAATAATTTAGGCATGTGTGGCTGCCATGGTGACTGTTGGCATGGCATTGCCAGCTTGTGCTGTATCAGAAGTAGACATGAGATATAGATGTGGAATAACAAGTGCTTAAAATTCTTTCAGACAGATCTTACTTTTACTTAAAACATTTGCAAAACAAAAAAAAGAACCCAAAGAGCATGCATTATTGTGTTCAAGGTGTTTGGAAGGAACTGGCAGATGAGCTCTCAGAACCACTGAACTGTATCTTTCAAAGATCCTGGAGCACCAGGGAACTGCCAGAGGACTGGAAAAGAGCTGATGTGTTTCCCATCTTCAAAAAAGGGAAAAAAACAGATCCAGGAAACTATAGACCTATCAGCCTGACCTCAATACCAGGAAAGATTCTGGAAAAGATAATCAGGCAACGAATCAGCAAACACCTAGAAGCAAACAAAGTAATAACCAAAAGCCAACATGGGTTTGTCAAAAACAGATCATGCCAGACTGATCTAGTGAACCAGAGGAATATTGTCAATATAATTTACTTGGACTTCAGTAAGGCATTTGATAAAGTAGACCATAACCTACTACTAGATAAATAGAAAAATGTGGATTAGACAGCATCACCACCAGATGGTTTGTAACTGGCTGACCAACCACACTGAACATGTAGTCCTCATGGAGGGAGGTATGCAATGGAGTACCCCAAGGCTCTGTTTTAGGCCCAGTACTCTTCAACATCTGCATCAATGACTTGGACGAGGGAATAGATGGAGACATCATCGGATTTGCAGATGACACCAAGATGACAGGAATAGCCAAAACTCCAGAAGTTACACAAAATTGTCTTTTACAACGTCTTACCTGTCAACAACTTCTTCAGCTTCAACCACCGAGGCCCTTAGAATGACTTTAGGAGAGAGAGAAGAGAAGAAGAGCTTCAACCAAGGAAACAGTCAGATAAAAGGCAAATTAGCCCTGAGAAGGTGTGTGGATGGGGCAAGCATCTGAAAAAGGACCTTCCCTAGTTTTTTGAGCTGTAGAGGTGAAGGAGCAGAAATAGGCTGTCAGACTTACCTGTCAACGACTTTTTCAGCTTCAACCTCAATAATACACAGGCAAACAATCAATACAAATTCAAGGTAAACCGTTCCAAACTTGATTGCAGAAAACAGAGTGGTCAATGCCTGGAACGCTCTACCTGACTCCATTGTTACGTTCTCTAACCCTCACAGCTTCAACCTTAAACTGTCTACCGTGGACCTCACCTGATTCCTAAGAGGTCCATAAAGGGGGCATGCATAAGTGCACCATTGTGCCTACCGTTCTTGTTCTACTGTCCCCATTTATTGGTACTCATTTCCTTTATTCATATCCATGTTTATACTTATACCTGTTATCTTGTACACATTTGACAAACTAAATAGAATAATAAATAAATAAAATAATTCTGTTAGAAAAGCCATTGAGTTCTTACCTTCCAATGCCACTGATCCAAGCACATGTGGCTCATGCCTGCAAAACGGCATTTCTACAGGCAAAAGTTCTTTTATTTGATTCAGTAATTCAGTCTGTCATCTGACAAGATCACAACAGAATTTCTTTTCCTGCAGGAGCTGCCAAGATACAGATTGTGCAAGGTCTTCCTTGCATTTACAACCACACCTGTCTCTCCTTGGCAAAAACCCTCTCTCTTGTTGAAGAGGTTGCTTCCACCACAGTAAACTTGGTTGATGGTAGGCCTGCCCTGTCAACCTCTGTACGCTCAGCCACATTATCGCATTAACTACCTTGCTATAATGTCTTTCTACCAGAGCAGCTGAGCCAGTTCAGATGTAATGATGATGACAGGTAGTGAAAGTGATATAACCCATCCGAAAGGGTGAAAGGCTGGGGAGGAATAAGGGCAATCTGCTGGATTTTCTGCTGATTCTTTTTACAGCAGCATAGTGTCCTAAAATATTGTGTCCAGTATCAGTGCAAATAAAGAGGGAAGGGCAGTGATGGCCTTTCAGGGTTTAGTGTCTATGGCCCAGACAACAGATTTCCTGATATTTGGTGAGCAACTGTTGTTAAGTTTATCTCCTTTCGGAGATTAGGGTTGAGTAACAGAAGGTAGTAACGAATGTGCCGCTGAATAGTCACTCACAGCCACCGAAGGTAAAACAAGGATAGCTTTACTTTCGTTAACAAAAATAGGATAAACAGTCTCCAAAACAAGCTATAAGTAGTCTTGAATTATATGTACAGTCTATGTTACAACATGTTGATTTACAGATGCTCAACTCACGATTCACCATGTAGACAGGTAACTAATATACAGAGTAGCACCATCCAATACACTGTATTCAATCCCAATACCAAGCACGGAGAACATACAGGAACAACCAGGAACAATCAGGAGCAAACAGTAATAGTTCCTACTTCCTTTTATGGCTTCTTAAAGCAACAGCATCCAATTACATCTCACTTGCATTAAGTAACAGATACATTGTTACAATCATGGCTTATGCACATACATACATACATACATACATACATACATACATACATACATACATACATACATACATATATATATATATATATATATATATATATATATATATATATATATATATATATATGTTTTCGTAGATTTTCACGGGTGTAGGTATGCTGGTTTTGTTGTATTCGGGTCTTTTCCCGTGTAAGGTTGAGATTGTCTTTGCAACGTTTCGGCAGGATCACACCTGCCATCTTCAAGCTGTGGGCTCCCTCTTTATTTGCACTGATCCTGCCGAAACGTTGCAAAGACAATCTCAACCTTACACGGGAAAAGACCCGAATACAACAAAACCAGCATATATATATATATATGTATATGCATATATGTATACGCATGTGTATTTGTGTTACAACCCCTGGTTCAAATCCCCGTAAGGGTATGGCTAGCTGATGAGAGCTAAATAGCTTGAAATAGATCTATACTAGTCTCCCTTTATTTATTTATCAGCACAAATACAATATATACGTACATACATATATATATTGCTAAGCCAAGACTAGGGTTACATCCCTAACAACTGTGACAAGGTAGTCTACTATGTGGTCCACATGCAACTGAGCAGGGTTTTACCAGGTACCTGTCTTTATAGCCAGAGGACCTGACTTCTGATTAGTCAGGGAGATGAATTTTTTGCGAGAAGGTAAAAAGCAAATAATTTACAACTGCTACCAAATAATTTACAAGTGCTTTGAAGCCACTTTTTAAATAATCTTTTCTATTTCTATTCTATTTTCATTGTTTCTTGTCTAATATTTGTATTATTTCTACCTTGTTAAAATTTTCTTCAGTAAAATTATATAAAAAAAGCATCTAAATTAAATTTCTTGCCAGCTTTGTTCAAGAAGCCAAACTTTTGTCATCTCTTGCTGTTGTTTCACTGCAAGCATTACAAAGTATATTTCAATTTTGAAAAAAAAAATCAGAGGGAAAGATAGAATGTTTTTTTCTGCTTAGCTAGGAGATGAAATTAAAATATTCCAATTATCACTTGGTGATTTCCAATTAATGATGCTGCTAACATTCAGCTGTCACTCAATTTGATTGACATTCCTGAGTCTCATTTAGCTGTCAGGTTTTTAGAATGTGGAGGTATCTGTTTTGGGAAGAAATATTTTTTTGCTTGTGTTGCGACCACCAGTGATTATTGACAGTGGAACTATCAGCTGTCTAAATAAGGGTGAAAAAATATCTCAAATCCAAAATGCTAAGTGATGTTGAACAAATGGCCATTGAACTAGTGATGTTGAACTAAGGCACACGTATCATAAGGGATGAAAGTGAGAGTCCTTCTACTAATATTACTGGGACTCTGAATCCTTTGAATCAAGGCCCAAGCCTAGAAAATTTATGCCTTTCTGCTGGGCTGAAAAATGCAATTTTTCTGCTCACTGGATCAGGTCTCTCCAGCTATTCTTGGCTTTCCTAGGCACTTGCCTCCAGTAAATTGTGCCTCTGGTAGCGAAGTTATTCAGTTGATCAAGGGGTTGCCGGTTTCTTTTCGATCGTCAGACTTCGGATCTCTGGATCCATGTGGGTAGACTGAGACTGAGACTCCTCGGATGGGATGTTGTTATTATATTTATTCTTAGGACCTGATCTATGTCTATTTTCTTTGTTTTGCTACTTCTACTCCTATCACTATTATAGATTTTAAGTCTTTTCCCTACTACTACTCTCTAGCAATGTGGCTAAGCGTCTGCCTTGGGCTGACATCTTGGATGAGTTGTCTTGTCATCAACTATGTATTTATAAAGTTTATGTGTGTTTGTAGATTTTCAAAATGCCAAGAGTAACTGGGGATGTTTAAAAAGTATTCTGGACTATATCCTCTTAGACATGGTTAAGAGTGATCTTTTTTAATGTTAGTTTTCTGCTGTATGTGCTTGCTTATAACTGAAGAGCTGATTTTAAATACCAGTAGAAGAGTAGTATCTTGGCCTCTTACCTCAGTCTTCTCTTCTCTGGTCTTTCATTATATTTTTATCAATATTTATGGACTCAATCATAGTGATTCTATAAATTAAGAATGCCCTCTTGACTTTCCTTGGGTCAAATCTACATTGTAAGATGTAGACTTGGCCTAAGAAAGAATCTATAAATATATGAAGTTTTTCTTACTCTGAAACAAATCATTATTCTGTCTAGTCCAATAGTGTCTATTGGGATCAGCAGTAGTTTATGCATATGCTTTTGCAACTACTATTAGGCTTCTTTTTCTTTCAATTACTGTATTTCTGTTTTCTGACTGGAATTCAGGTGCTACTTATATCTCTTTTGAGAGATTCTAACTTAAAATACCACCATCCAGTTCTTTTTGTAAATATATTGTGGAATCTTCTCACTGATGTAATGTTCCATATTATCTTGACATACAGTTAAAGGACATTTCACCATTAATCTAAAGAACCAGTAAATAATTCTCTTCCCTCCCTCAATTTGGTAAAATGGTTACATACAGTAAATACCTTAATAAGGTAAATTGATCTATATATCCACTAATATATGGGAACTGGACATGAAAAGATAGCACCAACTCAATGTTGAAACTCTAAAATCATCCTAGGGTAATGTTATCCTAAGCATCTTTCAAAGCTTTTACTATGGAATTCACAAATGGTACAAGATATTTTCCATACACTTTAAGAAGACAACAAAAAATACACTTACCATAATATACAGGAGAGAAAAGGCATAACAATAGCTCTGACATGCAAGAAGTAAGGAACCATTCTAATACATTTCCAGAATTATAACAGTAGCATGATTAGATAAACATTATCACAAAATATACTTGATGAGATTCAGTTAGAAACATCAGATGACTTAGCCACCAAGAAAATTTATTCATGTATTTAACTGAAATTGACCATCATGTCTAAAAATAAGTTGAACCAGTCCTTACTTTCTTGAATTTAAATCCTGGACCCTTTCCCATTTTTTTCTTTCACACCAGTGGTGGGTTTCAACATTTTTTGGAACTTACTTTGTGTGTATGGCTTGCTTTGTGTGAGTGGCTTGCAGGCCATGTGACCGGGTGGGAGTGTCCATCATTGTAAAAATGTTTTAGGAAGTGTTCTCCTTAATTTCTTATTTGGCTTTGTAGTTTTATAATCCAGCTCATTGCTTACTATCACATTAAAGTCCCCTAGTATGAATATTTCTTCATATTCATATTCTATTATCTTTTTGTGTAATTTTCTATAGAATTCTTCTTGATTCTCATTTGGCATATATCTAATTTCAATTTCTCTAATTTGTGTAATGTCCTCTTTCTTTTCATGCTCGAATTTAGTCCATTTATGTTTAATGAGATTGTTTTTATTTCTTCTTCTTCGTCTTAGTTATTTGTAGTTTTAGTTGATCTAGTCACTCTCATCTCTATTTGTTCTTTCATCTCTTTTGTTCTTGCTCCTTTTCTTAATGCCCTTTCTTCTTGTTTCTTGCTTCTTCTTTTCTCACAGTTCTTTCTCCTTCTCTTCTTGTAGTTTTGAACCTCCTTCCTCTCTCTGTCTCTCTTCTTGTGATCCAAAATATTGTTCAAAATAACTCAGCCTTCTTTGTTGTATCCAGCCTGTGTCCTTGTTCCTGCCAAGTTGCTAGTATTCTGGTATTAACCATCTGAAATTGACTCCCTTTTTATTTGGTCAGGAATTGATATTCTCTTCTTAGATCTCTCACCTTTCTTGGCACTTGTTTGAGGACTATTATTTCCCTAGATTTATATTTTATTGTAGCATTCCTTGCAGCTGTAAGATCTCTGTTCTCAGTGTTTTCTTAGTGAATCGTACATGCACCTCTCTGGGTAATTTATTTCTTATAGTATATCTTTTAAAGCATACCCTGTAAATCTCGTCAATTCCACTTAGCATCTTTTCCTTGCTTTCTTCCAGTCTTTCCGCTAGAATGCCTACAATTTTTTTCCGCTAGGTTCTCTTCATTTTCCTTTTCAATATTTTGAAATCTTAGATAATAGTCAGCTTTGTCCATCTTCCAAGAGATATTTATATTTTCTTGATTCTTATCTGTTGTTGTCAATCTATAGTCCATCTCCTCCACTTTCTTCTCTGTTGTTTCCACCTTTTCCTCCACTTTGGGCAATCTCTGCTCATTTTTTCCCATTATCTCTTTTACCTCTTTCAGATCTTCATCCACTTTGTTTATTCTTTCTTTGAGCCTGTAACATAGTCTTTAACTCCATACTGGCTTTGTCTTATTTGATTGCATTGTTGTATTTGATGCTTTTTATGCTGTAGGACTGGAGGTTGTTGCTGTTGAGGAAGAATATGCTATCTTCTTCATCTTGTTGGTTTATTTTGTAATCCAAATGTAAATAAACAAAAAAAAAGGCAGAAAAAGGGAAAAAATATCCAAATTTTGAAGGTTGACTCTCCAAGTATCCAGCTACCCGAAATCCATCTATTTCAAATCTGTTGGATCAAGCTTCAGGGTTTTGTTACCCTAATCCAATTGTAATAAAAAGTAAAGAAAAAAAAGAAAAAAAAAACCAAACTCCAACAAAAAGAGCAAAACATTTTTAATTAAAAATTGACCAAATTATAAAATAAAAAAATCTTTAATCCCCCTTATTCACTTCAGCTCTAACCTGAAGAGAAAAAAGAAAAAGAAAAAAGGGAAATCCCAATAAGTAGAGCATGTCAATAAAAAACAAACAAAAAGGGAGTTGATTTAAAAAAGGAATCAGGTACAAATCCACCTAAAAATAATAATTTCCGGTCCTAATACAAGCAAAAGCTCCACAATTCCAAAACAATTCCAAAGCTCCAAAGTTGCAGTCAAGAAAGTGAGAAAAAAACCCAAAAGCACAGAAAGTAAATCCACAGCTGGTGGTTTGTCTTATGAGGCTGTTTTTTTTATCACCACTCTGTTTATCAAGTCACTATGCATTATCCAAGGTCATTATTCCTTGCTCCTCTCTTTTTTCTTTCTAATATATTCTCTCTGTTGCCACTAGATGGCACTGTTGTTACTGAAAAAAAATAAGTAAGGAGAAAAAAGAATCCAAAGGCAACCCCAGAGTTCCGAGTTCTTTCAATATCAACATTTAAAAGTTTCACTAGCAATCAACTCTGTCCAGTCTGCTTTCTAATTCTCCAAACCACTCTCCCAAAACTGTTTAATAAATCCTATATCTGTATTGGCATTTGCTTCTTCACCGCTGCTTCTGGGAATGGAGAGATAGTCACAAATCCACTCTCCCCCCTCCCTTTTGCCTTCTCTCTTTTTGTTCTCCATCAATCAGAGAGAAACACACACAAAAAGTTTTGAATACAGTGTACCCCAGGTGAGATATTACGATCTCACCCAGATGCTCCAAATCGCTTTCTTCTCTCCCTTTGTATGGCTGCCTCAATTCTGACAGCTCACAATGGCTGTCTTCCTTGCCACCAGGTCATGGAGCTATTGCAGATGTTCCAGGGGGGTTGTGGCACTCCCATTCATGTCTACCCATGACTCCGTTCCTCACTGTCCCTACGAGACAGTTCTGACTTCCACAGAGGTCCCAAAGCGGTAGGATATCACTGCTCCTTCGGATCCCAGAAGTTTCACGTGCATAATGTTGCAACTCTGGCCCCTCCCCCCTGGAGGTGTAATTTAAGGTTAGGTTCACCCATAAAAATGTAACCAGTGGTCTTTCCAATTCCTAGCTGGCATAAGATTTTGATTAAGCTTGATAACAGATGTTCAAGACAATATTCAGTGATATATATGGCAAGAATTTAGAGTTACAGCAACAAAACTCAGATTTTACTTATCATCAATCTTGGAATCAAAATACATTATGTCTTAGTCCAGGAGTAAGAACCTTAACAAGCTGATGACAGAAGGTTCAAGAAAGAAATGAAAATAATCCTTGGTTCCCCATAGAAATTGCTGTCCCATACCTAGAATACTATTTTTTACTATCCAGGAAAATATTGCTGCCTTTGATTCTGAAGAGTTGGCTTAAGATTCAGTAATACGGAACACCCTGAAGATCACAAGATCTTGAATCCTTGGACTGATCTCCTACCCAAAAGATCCAGAACCTGAAAGGTGCTCCACCTTAAAATGTAACTGATAGGACTCTAAAATAGGACTGTGTGAATATTTAGTTCAACATTAATCACATAGTATTAACATTAATCACATAGTATATACAGTAAATGGATTTGAAATTACTGAGAAGCTTTACTCATAGGTCTACATGTGTTTAAGGGGCTAAACTGATATAGACTAGATTTCATTTGGACATATGATCTGAACAACTCAGCTGTCTGAACGTTCAAACTGAATAATACTCAGTTTGCACCCTGCATAAAATTTTGTATTCATTTTTGACTAAATTAGGGTCCGTCCCCCCATTGTAACAGCAGAGGCTTTGTAACAGCTGTCCTGAATCTTTGTAGTTCTCAACGTACTTCCCCGTAGTAAACATTTCTTCTGGCTCCCTGTGGCAGCTGTCCAGGGTCCTGAATCAGCGTATCTTCCTTTACTGGTTTATCTTCTGTTGCCTGTGGTCTTGTGGTAAGTGAGGAGCATCCATCTCTTGCAAAACTGGCATATTTTTAAACGACTACAACTGAAGAATTGAGTCTTTCTGCTTCATCTGAAAGATAACAAGTTGCCCTTTTTCACAGGAAATGATCTAAGAAGAACAATCAGATAAGGGTGAGAATCAATCAATCAATATCTCTCCCTCTCCCTCCCTCCCCTCCCCCCCTCTCTCAGAAAAGTGAATGCTGGCAAGACCTTGAATACACTGGTACACTAAATCCTCCAACCAATGCACAGCTTATTTGTTAATACCTTCACAGTCTTTCTTCCACCCCGTTCTACTCTAAAAATTGTATTATTCTGAATGTCCAAGGGATTTATATGTACTTTGGCCCTTTAGAAATAGAAGCTGTGATTTATGGTGATTAAGCTATTTGTGCTAAATTTGATCTTCACCAGGTTTAATTAGTGTTGAGATTCACACACATACATTTTAAGGAACATGATCTCTAAAATTAAGGTGGTGGTGGGGGAAACCCTAAAGTCATAAGCAATGTGGCCATTTGTGAGGTTGAAATCTTGTTAGTGATATGCCCATTTTAATTGCCTCTGATTAACAATGTTGCTATCTGCCAGAGTAAGATGCCAGTATAAAGTTCAACTAATTCTGATTGAATACTCTTCCTGCTCCTCTTAGCAAGGAGACACTCTTGTATTATGATCTTCAAGGCAGTTTGCTTTTAACTGAAAGCAGACTTTCAAAAAGTCTACCTTGTTTTTCAATTTCATTTTTATGCATACAGAGTTGAAAGGCAGAGGGGCTACATTGATAGCACACCAGCTTGAGGACTGCATGCAAATGCTCTAGAAACATCAACTTGTGCCTTTGAAAACAGATATAAGCATTTAGTATATGCTTCTATGTTATATGGGAAGCGGTCTTTGGCTACAATATATTAAGGCTGAATTTACCTATGCACAAACCGAATATGGTAAATTTCATTTTGGGTTACAATATTAGATATATCTAGATTCTGTAGTTAGTAAACAAGAGTTATAGCTTAGAAAGATGTGCAAACCCAGCCAATATTTTTAATTCTATGAACTACCAGTATGATCAAACAAACCATGGCTGAGATGAGTGTTGTCAGCCAATACTTAATGATTCACAATTTAGCATTTTTGAGATCAGTAGGATTTCATCTTAGGGAAATATATCTTTAAAATATGTTTTTCATGTTCATGTTCATAGTTTGTGATATGTTTATTACAACAAACTTAAAAAAACACACACAAGCAAAATAAAACATCAGAATAATTTTTAAAAGATGTATACTTTTTTAAAGGATGTATAATTTTTAAGAAAAATAATGTTATGGGTTTTTTGTTTTTCTAGAGGTACTAATCATTGTAAAATGACAAGCTCTGGGAGTTACGGTTAAATTTCATTTGGTTTTTAAATTAGAGGCTACTATGAAACAAATGCAATGAATTTCCATTTTTGAAAATCTGTAAGCAATTGTTTTTTAATTGTTGTGAAAATATTGATTTTATGTCACCTGAAATTCTGCTTTTTTTCTATTTCAGGTTGACTACTTTTCCAATGACAATTATTTAAGCTCCAGACACTTTGAAAGTGTAACTTCTTATTCTTAGCAAGCCAGTTATTTTTTAATACAAAAAGATGTGTTATGAATACTATGAGAGATTGGAAGAATGGCAGCTGAGCAGTTATTAGTAGTTTCCTCTATAGACCTTTACAGACAGCAACTCCTTGTTTCATATAATTTGCATTAAGAATTTAAAAAAGGAAATAGAAACTAACAAGAACTAAAACAAAGTAAAGAAAGGGAAAATAAAGAAAAAGCTTTAAAGCTCCTATTTAAAAACAAAGTTCCATGATTTTTCCAGTTCTTTGTCCAGCAAGCAAAAAAATTCCTCTGATTGTACTTCTTTATTAATCTTTAATATCCTCTGAATTGGTGTATGCATTTGTATCCAAAACTTTATAGCTTTTTTCCAATTTCTCTGATGAGATAAACCAACAATAACATCATTTTATGAACATTCTCCTTAAGGTTACAACATAATGTAAATTTCAATCCTTTCAGCCACATACAGTATTTCCCATTGTTTCATCTGTGTGTGTGTGTGTGTGTGTGTGTGTGTGTGTGTATGCAACTCTCAACGAAGTTAAATTGGGATCTTGGAAGATTCAACTCATAGGTGAAGTTTGAACCGGTCATTCTCTGTTTTCCCTGTCTCATAAGTTTGTTAGTTTGGAGAAAACAGGACGAGGAAGAAGGTGTGTGGGATATCTTTGCTGCCTTGAATTATTTGTAAAAACAATAAAAAGAGGATAGAAATAAATAAAAAATAAGTGAAGTGGATGGAATGTTATTTGTGCAATAATTAGAAGTTTGTGCATTTGGAATATATTCACCTTCCAGTTTTACACCAATTTCTCTTTTTGTTTCAAGTCTATCACAATGCTTATAAAAGCTCTCATATTTTTCCAGAATTCAGAAGAAAGAGGATTCTATTCTTTCTATGCTAGCTAACTATCACAGCAACTTAGATGTCATTTTTCAGTAATGTTTATCACTAGGATTATGAACATTTAACAGAAGGAGAAAATTCTAAAACAAGTTACAAGAAACAAACATTGTGTAGAAATTATGTCTAAAAATAGAGCCTTCATTGGAAGAATAAAGTTGTGTAAGACTAGTGGAAGTTATATTTTAAAAAAAACAATAGAATCTATCTGGAACAATTCACATGTTTAAATCATTAAGGTACATATCAGGTAAATATACATATCATACATATGAAAGGATGTTTTTAACTCACACAATATACATTATAAGACAGGGTGAAAGTACAAGCCCTCTGCAAATTGAGAAGGTAAAAAGTTACATTTGTAAAAAATAAATGTTTTCCTGTACTAATCAAGACACTCAAATAAACATTTCTGGAAAATGTATTTGGGTTTTAATTCCTAAATTGTGATTTTCTTAATGTTTGATTCTCTTCGCTCACTGACTATTCTTTCCAGTGAAGGGGCAATGCGGAAACAAGCTTTTGATATTGAGAAAATTTAAAATTTATATCCAGTCCTGAGGTGAACTACATTGGCATATGAAAAATTCCTTCCTGAAGTTCTATAAAGGTGCTTATCCTGCTCATAGACGACTTAAGGAACAATGATCAGGCATTGTATAAATTTTATACTATAAAACATATTGATATGTTTTACCTATTATTTTCAGGTTGGCATTAATGCTCCCTGCACTCGTGAGGAAAAGTCTAACTTTATACATGGGCAAGGAAGAAAAAAAAAATGCTATTCTCTTTGAAGGACTGGAGGGAAGATATGCTGATGATGCAATAATCATCAGATGCCTTAGGTGGTGCTATTGCACTTATTGTCTAAACTGTCACTAGGTGTGGATAATAATTGCCTTAAAAACAAAGTGTGCTGAAAATCTGTAGATTAAAACAGTTTGCAATCGAATCTTTACCATCAGATTCTGAGCCTGTTTCCTTATCAAGCCACCTCCCAGTTAGCAATTCACTCTTCTTTGTACAGGGACATTTAGCACAGGACTTGATGTTTCCTTGCTCAAATCATCATGTATATATCAGGCAACAAATTAACGAGGCACTAATTTTATGTCTAGATGGGCTATTTCAGAGCACCAGTTCCTGTACTAGGTATAAAGCTGATTTGAAATAGAGGGGCATTTCAATATTTACCTCTGCAATTTATACTTACATTCTAACAAGTCAATACAAACCCAGTTTAAGCTACTACTTGGATGTCATATACAGGTAGACCTCGACTTACAGCCACAGAAAGTCAAAGTTAATATAGTGCGCAATTGAACCATGGGGTTTATAATCAATTTGGCCAGGTGCTTTGCATAAAATTAGACTTTATTTATTGGAGAATGGATTTGTAGACTGCCCCTCTCCCCATCTATGTGGTTGACCTTTGAAATGAAATAAGAGGTGAAGAGATGGGGATCAGTTTGTTTTAATGTTGTGCAATTAATTACAATAACTGCAAGCAACACGTTTAATTTAGTTGCAGGCTTCTCCGTGGCCTGTTTAAAAACAATTTTTTAGATGGTTCAGCCTATTTTGTGGCGGAGGCTACCACATGCTGCTCAAATGATGATATTGCCCACAAAAACATTGTAAATCATGGTTATGTGAACCGGGGTCAATGCAAACATCTGTAAATGTCGGCCAGTTCCTGAGTGCCTAGAATGCAATCACATGATAAGGGGGAACCAGCCATTGGAACTTCAGAACTGGGTCATAAGTACCTTTGGGGAAGTCTGTCATAACTTTGAATGCTTATTAAGCTACCAGTCATAAGACTTCTTTTGCTCCTCGATCATCTTGAATTTAAGTACAAGGCAATCATGATCCACCAACCCACCAATGCTGATGTCAATTTCTGTTTCATCAAGTTGGATTAGTACTAGCTCTGGGTTTCCTTCATTGTGTTGCTAGCCTAGCTTGTCTGTAAATTGTTCTTTCATCTCAGCCTCCTCAAGGAACAAGAATGATCTCTTGAAACAGTGAACAAAGTATACAACGCTACTTACAGTTTCTCTCTTTTTGGGACACAGTGAGGCAAAACTAGAAGCCAGTGACCAGTTGTTTTCCTTTGATTACTTTGGATCTTACTGGCTAAGGCGCCTTAGGAGCAAAGAATTGGATAAACTAGCAGTGATTAAAATTTGGCATCGGAATCGCCTCCCCCCACACTTCTGTTCAATTGTGCCTGACTTTTGGAGACTGCCTGGACAAATCCTTGCAGTTTTCTTGGCAAGGTTTTTCAGAAGTGATTTACCACTGTTTTCTTCCTAGGGTTGAGAGAAAGGGGCCGAACAAGCTATTGTGGACTGGTTCACACACAATCGTAACCATAAAATATACACCACAAATATATTGCTCTGAGCCAGATTTAAATAGAGCAAAAATAGCATAATATTAATTTTTGTGATATTTAGTTGTCAGCACACTGCTTGGCTAGATTTGCATGTCGCCTAATTAGTGTGTTATCTGAACCTTGCTCTTGCATTGCATGAGTCAAGCCAATTATGACTTATTTAATAAATGAAGATTAAGCCAGCTATGTCTTAACTATGGTACATACTATGAACTCCATATATTTCAAGGAAGCTGTGCTTATGCCTTTTGTTTTGTTTTTTATGCTTCCTTTTGTAATACCTAACATCTACCTTCATTTTAACACAGTAATATAGTAATAACTCACATTATTTTAAATCAGGTAGCAACTCTCAAGTAATATTTAGTGTATGATAACACGATAAAAGAGAAGTAAATATATATACACAGTCCACATAAGTAAAACTTCTACGGGGGTATGGCAGTGGCTTCCTAACTGGATATTATTAGTATTGTATCGAAGAGAATTCAAAGAATTAACATCTATTTGGAAGATGAGTCAAAGATGTCATGAACACGATGTGCAGGCAGGACACAGATGTAGTCCTACCTTGGAGTACATATAAATGATTACCAGAAATCTCTGTACTGCAGAAACGCTTGGCATTTTCTTAATGGGAATAATCTTTGATCTAATAGACCTGTCTGTACAGTTCAGATCTTCCCCAGCTGTGCTGAAGATCTAGGTCTGTGGCATTGTGCCAGTTCCCCATTGACAAATGAACTGTTCAGGAGCTTTTAATTTGCATCTTTCATTATCGTTTGTGTGTGCTGAGGTTTAATGTGCAATAAATGTAAATGGGTAATGTATACTCCATGTTTTATTAGCTCTCGTTTATGTCTGGCATCCAGTGCGCTTTGGTTCGCCTCAAAAAGCATTTCATCCTCTGTCTACGCTCACTCATAATTTCCTTTTCAGATGCAACTCTCTTAGTTAATTTAAAAGGGGGAGATTGGCCTTTAGAACCTGGTATCATTTGATCGTTTGGAAAACAGCCTCTGCTTAAGGCTATCCACAGGGAAATAGTGAAATGGTGTGAAATAGTGTGAAATAGTGGATATGGCAGGCCAAGTGAGCAAAAATCCCGGCTTTTTAAAAATGTGCATTCTGACACACATAAAAAGCAGGTGAGGCTATCACTTTGATTTTTTAAAACCCCTCTGCAGCCTCCCCTTTCACACAAACATCAGAGATTCACTAGTTGGATTTGTAGCCAGATTCAGAAGTGAGATTTGGAAAAACTAAATGTTGATAGCATGTGAAATCCAGACTTGGTGGTGGTTTTTGTCTTAATAGAATGGGATGAAATGTTCAAGCAAAACTGGCTCTTAGGGGACTGGAGGCTAAAAGAATGGTTACTGGAATTAGATCTGTCTAATTATCTAAATATTCACTAAATATTTAGTGAAAAGATGGACTAGGGTGACTTTATAGCAGTGTTCCAATATCTAAGGGCCTGCCACAAAGAAGAAGGGGATCAATCTATTCTCCAAAACACTTGAAGGCAGGACAAGGAGCAACAGATGAAAACTAATAATAGAGAAAAGCAATCTAGAATTTAGGAGAAATTTCCTGACAGAATAATTAATCAGTGGAATGATTTGCCTCCAGAAGCTGTGTATGCTCCAAAACGAGATTTTAAAGAAGAGATTGGTCTGAAATGGTGTACTGCTTGAGTAGAGGGTTGGATTAGAAGACCTCCAAGGTCTCTTCCAACTCTGTTATTCTGTTATTGGAAGAAAATGAATATTTCCCAGTTTCAGAGAAATAAGAGCAGAGATGCTGGACAAAGGCAATTCCTATTTTTTTTCTTTTTAAGTGAAATAATTCTGAAGTTCAAGAACACTAATTCTGAAATTCGAAGTCCCATCTGCAACCATCCTGGATGTACTGACCTCTGCCAGGAGTGCATATTCCAGGCTTGATCCTATGAGGAAGCAGTTTACTACAGGTAGCAAATACAATCAGCTCCTTTGCCATCTACTTGGATTAAGCAACGGTTTTCTTTATGACCCCTTGCAACGTGCAACCATAATTCTGTGGACCAGAATTTTTGTTGATAAACAAGACAGTTGTTAAGTGAGGCCAATTTTACAATATTTTTGCCACAATTGTTAAGGGAATCACGGCAGTTGGTAAGTGAATCATGTAGTCTTTAAATGAGTCTAGCATCTCACATTGATTTTGCTTGTTGGGAGCCAGTTGGGAAGGTTGCCAATGGTAATCACTTGACCCTGAGATGCTGCGATGGTCATAAGCATGAGGACTGGTTGTAAGTGGTTATTTTTTTCAGTGTCGTTGTAACTTAGAACAATCCCTGAATAAATGGTTTAAATCAAGGACTCCTCGTACTCTTAGGGAACGTTATTGGATGTTGTTGCTGTTGTTATTTGCTTTTCAAAAAGATCTGCCACTTTCATTAAACCTTGCTTGTTGACTCACCTGTGCAAAAATGCCATGTAACTAATGCTCAGAATAATGGCAGCAAAATAAAGCAAATGGATTCATGAGGATTACCTCCAGTATTGAAGACTTGTGACTTGGTGGTAGTCCTTACTTACAACCACAATTGAGTCCAAAATGTTTGTTGCTAAGCAGGAGAGGTATTCAGTGATTGCCCCCATTTTAGGACCTTTCTTGCCACAGTTGCTAAGTGAATCACTGCAGCTGTTAGTAACACTTATGAAGCGAATCTAACTTCGCCATTGACTTCGCTTGTCAGAAGGTCTCAAAAATTGATCACATGATCCCAGGACACTGCAACCAGCACAAATACATGCCAGTTGCCAAGTCTCTGAATTTTGATCATGTGACCATGTGGAGGCTGCGACGGTCATAAGTGTGAATAGCAGTCATCGGTCACTTTTTTCGGTGCTGTTGTAATTTTGAATGGTCACTAAACACATAAGTTGAGGACTACCTGTACTAACTGGGTAAGAAAACAAAAATGGGGAAAAAAGTGTTTGAAATGGAATGTTAGTTGGCTGAAAGGCAGAGAGGAGAGCAAATTAGACAGCGAGGCAGTGGCCTGGAGGTATGGCTGCTTGAAAACTGAGTGGAGAATGGATTTCACATTTAAAAAAATGATTACCAGGCAAAATGTGGAAAGAAAATTGGGATACGCATGTTCTATGTAGCTCAAGAGTCTGCAATTTTTCGTGAGGGCCTGTCAAATTGGGTAATTGCTTGCTCAGCATCAGAAAAAGAGGTAATATATTACCCAGGAACAAGACAAACAAGAGTGATTTGAAACATGGAATGTGTAGAATCCAGAAGAATCCTTACTTGTAATAATCAGGATGTTCTTAGGACATACTGTACATGATTAATTTACCCGATTTTTGCATCCACTCAAATGGCAATGGGTTGGCTGAAAGGGAATTAATTATACGTTAAATATTGCCTCTCATCATAGCAAGGAAGAATGAAATCAGACACTGTCCAGTGCTGTTCATACAAGACTCCTCCTCCTCCTGAGTATGTTAAAAATTCATACCTCTGGCAGAAGAAGAAAGAGAAATTCAATGGTGGTTTTTTTCCCAATCACGCTGTTTAACAACATTTTCTTTGCTTACAACTTGTAAATTTTCATGGCAGACTTGCCTTGGGAGAACTGAAGGAATACAGACAAACATGTGGGCATGGACACCAATGCTGAACTAACTATACTGAAAGCCTCATGCATATTCTATAGCCTTTGATGGAAAACATTAAACATTTTTAATTTAGCACATCCATTTGAAAATCTAATTTTTTAATGCTTTGTAACGGTAGACACTTTTTCACGGTCCTGTCACTCCCCTCGAAGAATTATGAGAAACTTGAACTGCAAAAAGCAAATTAGAAAAAAAATCACTGTTTCAATTGCTCTAAGAAGAGAGGAAATTAAATTTTGATTAAAATCACTCACACATACAATTTTAGGTAAACTAATTTAGCAATACTGACTATTGCTCCCCCCCCAGCTTTTATGTTCTTTTTATAACACTTAAAAACCATTTGTTGGGCAGCCCTTCTCAGCGACTTGATATGAAGTGAAAACCTGCTAAACATCTCCCTTCTTCACTCTTTATTCATTGCCTCGTCTTCAAAGGATGAATCACTTACTAGTTTGTCAATGAAAAGACACCTTTCCTTGGGGTGTAATCATTAGAGCCATGACAACATGTCTAAAAACTTCTTATTTTATTATAAGAATGCACAGCTTCTTTTATTCTCTGTTAAAGAAGGACACTTCTATAAATTTACTCTGAATACTTTCTAACATTTTAATCTTAGCTGCTCTCCTCCCTCTACAAAGGTTTGTGTAGGAACAAGTAAGAAATCCACCAAACACATTTGTTTTCATGAAGATGAGAATGCAAAGAAATTTGATCTATGGACAGATAATAAATGGTATAGATTGCAAGATTTAATGGCCAGTGTGACGAAGATACAATGCTCTGAAACTCTCTTTTCAGAAGATTTAGAACTATCGAACTGGTTCTAATATCTTGACTTAAGCAGGACTGTTCTAAAGCAGCATTTTTCTACCTTAACAACTTTTGGACTAAAATAATAAATCACTTGGTGATCATGAATGAAGACAAATATATGTGTGAGAGGATAATATTGCAACATCTAATCTAAGTCGGTCACCAGGACCAGAGGTTTAGTCTTCGAAACTTGGGGACTTGTGCTGTAGCCCCTCCTCAGGGAACTTACTATATAATATAGGAACTATCTGAAGTTCCCCAAGGATGGACTCCAGCATGAATTTGAAAGCTTGGAAGCCTAAATCTCTGGTCCCAGTGACCAACCCAGATTGGATCCTGTAACTTGGTGATGTTCCTGATGCTGTTTCTCCAAGCAGAACAGGACATTTGAAAGGACTGAGACAGACTGTGAATTGCAACTCTGCAGCTCCTGAGAGCAAAGGATTGGAAATGGAAATGAAATTTAGTTGGTTGACTTGAAGCAAGTATTCAAGCTAGAGCAGTGTTTCTTTTCAGTATACGTGTTGGTGAATTCTGGGAGTTGAAATCCACTCATGTAAAAGTTGCCAAGTTTGTGAAACTATGTTCTAAATTTGACATTGTTCTATGCCTCTATTTGTTCTATTCAACCCATCTATGACTGAAGAATAGAATTAACCTTTATGATTACCACTACCAGTATTATTATATACTTTATTCATTAAACATGAAACTCAGTCAACTGAATATTCAAAAATGCATCACAAATACCATTGACTGTTGCTAATGGTTGATACGGGTTGCTGTCAGCATCCTAGGTATCAACCAAGTACCTTCTTAAAATATAAGATGTTCCAAGTAGCACAGTTTTTTGCAGTTCCACTGGTGTTATTGCAGGAAGCTGCAATTTGTTGATGTATCTTATAAAATTCTTGGACATGGTACCAAGTACCCCGATGACAATGGGTATCACTGTTACATGCTTCATCCATAGCTGTGTAGTTTCGATGGCCAGGTTGCAGTATTTTGTGATTTTTTTTTCAATTCTTTTTCTTCGTCCCTGGCATCTCCTGCTACCGCGATGTCAATATATTGTATGTTTCAGGCCTCTACAACTGTGATATTTGATGTGTTGGGTTCCAAATGACGATCTGTCTGTATTAGAAAAGTCCCACAAGATCTTCACCTTCTCATTTTCAATAACTTTTTCCACTTTTTGTACCCATGACTTTTTGGATACAGGTAAGTTATATTTTTTACATAATGAAGTGGATTAATTTAGCAACTCAGTGATGTCTAGCCTTGTACTCAGTTTGTGAAATTTTGCTGCATTCACATATTAAATGTGAAATAGGTTAGACTTTGTTGTTGCAAAGTCAGCAGTTTGGATTGTCAGTGGATTTTTGTAACTTCGCTTTCATGGCCTTAGTTTGTAGTGCTTGTTTTTGAGCAGCCATTATTAAACTTTCCATTTCTTTCTTGATGGTTCCCATCTTAAGCCATGTCCATGTCAAGTTGTCATCACATTTTCCTTCAATGTTTTTTGAGTGCTATCCATGCATAGCTTTGGTTTTCCATCTATTTAATCTCTCATCCAGCTGTTTTTCATTATTATTATTATTATTATTATTATTATTATTATTATTATTATTATTATTATTATTATTGTTGTTGTTGTTGTTGTTGTTGTTGTCAGCCAGATGTTTAGATTGAATTATACACCTATCAAGTCTTTCCCAAGGACCTGGATGAAACAGATGTTGTTTGGTGGTGTTCAAGTTATTGACACAGGAAGTAAGCTGTTCCAAGTACAGCTCCCTTTTACAATTGACTGATGGTAATTTTGTCAATGCCAATGGCCATAATAAAGATTAAGATGAAATTTGACTGAATTTGAATACTTTGTAACACCAAAGTTTTAGAAATGTTTAAATAATTGCTAGATCTTTTGCATAGGTTGCTGATGTAATATGACTCAGAAACTAAGCATTGTTAAAGATAGTTGATAATAGAATTTAAGTTAACATGAAATCTAGCTTTTGGACTATAATTCTACTTATATCACATTGAAAATTTGGATTTCCCTTAAGATAGCATGTTTTGTTAAATAAGGATAGATTTCCTCCTGATTAGATAAGGCTGTGGAATGCTTCATTTTAACATCTGAGTATTTGTACTTAATTCATTGATGAATTCAAAAAGTCTTTACACTTCAAAAGGTTTTAACACTTTTTAAATGAAGAATAATATGGACAAGTATGTGAAATACTGTGCCCTTCATTATGGCCTCTAGGCTGTATAAACTCCCTGTTTCAATGGTTTGCTCCCTATTTCGTGTCATTTTGTCAGATAATTAATACGATTTTCTGTTCTGCCTTGCATGCATATCTTATGCTGCATGCATATCTTATGATACTGCAGGCATTTTAAATTTCATAATTAATCTCTAGTCTTGCATGTTTTGGAAGTCTGCAAGCTTGTGACAGATGGGTCTCATATAATTCTCTAGGATTCTCCAGAAAGAAGATAGCAGTGTGGTGAAACTACTGTATACAATAATGCACAAATGGGTGGAGATGGTGGTGATGACAGAGACAAATACAAATGAGTAGAAGAACCAGTTTTATATGAGAACCACTGCGTCACAAAATTTAATGCTAAAATTGGTCACCGGGAGGCATAATGAATATTAGATATGTTCTACTCTTTGGGCAAAACAGCCTCCCAAATCAAGTCCCTACAATAGCATAATAGAGTTGGAAGAATCTTCAAAGTTCGTTTGGTTTGTTGGAAAAACATATCTGATAAGCAGACATCTTTTAAAGAAAGACTTTGCCATCTTTTCAATCTGTTCAGAATCAATCTATTCTACAATTGGACAGCTTGTAGCATTAGGACTGTTTTTCTTCTTCTCTTCAGCCCTTCAAGTATTGCCATTTTAACTTCATCCAACTACTATCTTCCAAGCATACTTTCAACTTTGTGACAGTGTTCTTATCTCTGAATTGCCTCCAGAAGTTGTGAATGCCCCAACACTGGAAGTCTTTAAGAAGATGTTGGATAGCCATTTGTCTGGAACGGTATAGGGTTTCCTGCCTAGGCAGGGGGTTGGACTAGAAGACCTCCAAGGTCCCTTCCAACTCTGCTATTGTATTGAATGCTTTTAAGAGGGGCCAATTCATTCATTCTGCTGATGGACATGAGCAATGTTCCTGGCTGCAAACCTATTAGCTTTCCACATTCATGTGTTGTGGGATAGAAGAATGCTCATTGCAATAATTAGAGCACTAGGCTTGTGTGCTAATCCAGATCTCTAATGTGTGCCCTTTTTTAAAAAAGTAACAGATATAACTTTGGGACCATCTCTTTCGAAGTTAATTGTGGCCAAGGTGAAATCATACGTATATACGAAATCACTCTAATGTTTTAAAAGCACCAGTTAATCCCTTTTCAAGTCTATATATCCATAAACAAGTTCATAAAGAACTTTTAAATGTATTGAAGAATGAATTGATGCAGACTTTCTCTTCCCCAAATAGCACTTTATGTGGTGATAATAGGGGTAATGTTATATAGTAATAACAGGGATGATGAGAATCCACAGCTCAGGGGGTCATGAGAAAATCCTATTGCTAGGTTCCTAAAGATTTAAAAATCCTTAACAGCAGGCTGAATGTCTGCTTATAATCTTGAAATATAGAAAAGTTGATTGAAGGATAAGAAAAGTTTAAATAAATAATAAGTTGTAGAGATATCAAAGTGGCTCAGTGGCTAAGACGCCGAGCTTGTCGATCAGAAAAGTTGCCAGTTTGGCGGTTCAAATCCCAAGTGCCACGTAGCTTGTTACTTCTCCCAGCTTCTGCCAACTTAGCAATTCAAAAACATGTAAAAATGCAAGTAGAAAAATAGGGGGCACTTTGGTGGGAAGGTAACAGCATTCCGTGCGCCTTCGGCATTTAATCATGACAGCCACATGACCATGGAGATGTTTTCGGACAGCGCTGGCTCTTCCGCTTTGAAACAGAGATGAGCACCGCCCCCTAGAGTTGGGAGCGACTAGCACATATGTGTGGGGGAACCTTGACTGTTTTACCTTTAGAGATACGTACCAATAGCATTGCAGCCTATAGCAACTTTCAGGAGTCTATAAGGATGAGAGAAAATACATGTCCAAAGTTCATGCAAAAAACTGAAACAAAGTGATATAAAAGACAGCTACTAGAATGCCTTAGTCCTCAGCTGTAACTACTACACATATAAATCTGGTTTCATTTAGAGGAAGGAGATGCTATATTTTTGGTGCCAAATGCTCTGGAAGGAATGTTTGATTATATTCTGAACACCACCTGAAGTAATTTGAAAGGTGTAGTTGCAGAAAATTAAGCTCTGTAAAATGCTATCTAGCAAATTAAAACACATAATTGATTATACCAACTCATCCTCAAAATTAAATGCTGTTAATTGCCAGTGACAGTATTTATTTGGTGCTACTATTTACCAGTCAATGTAAGTTTATAAAGCTGATGTAGGAGGACACTAAAGTTGCTAAATGATTGTTCTTCCCTATGGAATAATGAGAAGTGATATTTTGGGTGGTGCATCTTTTTCCTGGAATATCTTCCTGGAAACTGGAAAGCATTGCCCTTGGTTATCTTTCAGCATAAGCTGTTGATCGGATGTTTTGTTTTTTTTAAAAATTATTTTTATTGAATGTTTTAATATTTAAAAACAGTAAAAAAAGACACAACAAGGAAAAAAAACCACAATAAAACAAAACAAAACAAAACATGGAACATACATAACAATATAGAGTAATTTTACAGCTTTCAATATCGGCTTTCCTGCCTAGTTTATATAATTCTCCCTTCTGCATTGCCTTCCTATTACTATAGCCTTGTCCTATGATGTAACAAGCATAGTATAAACACTTATAGTAATATTCATTATTTGTATCTCCATCTATTTGTATTCTCTATTTCCTGTTTTGGCTTTTGATTTCTAGCCACTTGTATATTTTATTCCAAACATTATAAAAGTCCGATTCTTCTCTTTCTTTTAGTTCTATTGTCATTTTGTCCATTTCTGCACACTCAAGTATTTTCCTGATTGTAGTTTCGTCTGAGGGTGTATTCGTTTCTTTCCAATTTTGTGCGAAGGCAATCTTGGCTGCTGTGAGTATATGTATGATTATATATTGAGATTGTTTGTCCATTTTTTGATCCAGTAGTCCTAGTAAGAATGCTTCTGGTTTGAGTTCTATTTTTTGCTCAGTAATTTCTTCCAGCCACTTTTGAATTTTGCACCAGTACTTCCTTGTGTTGGGGCATGTCCACCACATGTGATAAAATGTTCCAGGCTTGTGATTGCATCTCCAACAATTAGGGGATAAATTTGGGTATGTTTTGGCCAATCTCGACCGGATGTTTTATTAATTGTATTTGTCTTTCATGTGGTGCTAAACTGTATATTGTTTGTAGGTTTAATTTGTTTGTCTCTGAGATTATTTTACATAGGGCAATGTAAAAAGTAAAAACTCTTCCTTTCTCTCCTCCTCTTCCTCCCCTGCCGTCTCTCCCATCCTTCTCTTCTTCCTTACCTCTCTCCTCTACTTCACACTCTTTATCTCATTTATTTGGTGTATTTCAGCTTCTGAGCGAGCTCCATTTTATTTTGATGGTATTTATAATTTGTTTTCAATATACATATTTAAATCAGTGTCCAAGGCAAAGTATTTCTCAAAGTTCCAATTAATTAAGAGAGCCATGTTGGCACATCTGGGAAAACCCGAATCTGAAGGCTTCCTGGTTTTCCCACCCAGTTGAAAGTTCAAGATCTTGCCCCCAAACCCATCACGTGGTCCAATCTTCCACTGCCATGCTGGCAGTTCCACCCATCCAGTTCTGGTCAGGTGCAGAGATGCAGAGACAAAGGAGGACCTTGGCTTTCTAGAAAGAATTTTGTTATGGCTACATAGTATGTAACTCCTTACAATCCCCCCTCCCATTTTCCCACAATAGAAAATGCATAGTAGAATAATAGAAAATGTGGCAGGCCAAAGATCCAGCAGAAAATATGGCTGCAGGCCTGACACCCTGTTTGTAAAGGCTCTTGACGCCCAATGTTTGACCACTTCTGCTTTAGCTGATTCCTGAAAGTCACCCTTCAGTAACAGTAGCAGCAAGGTGCTTTCCAAGATTGAATTAATCCATTGCTCATGGTGAGCATTTACAAGCTTCTTCATGTTTACAGTGACACAAAAGCCTTTAAAAAGTGTGATTTGCCTATCAACAGGTATAAATTGACTTGTCATCCTGTTTTACACCCAAGATAATTGCAGCCTTTTCTCGTGTAAAACTAGTTTTTGAGTGCTGTTCACTAAACTTGTAGATGGGACAATACTGCCATAAAATGGAAGGATATTATCCAGAATCTGTGAGGGCTTTCCATGCTGTAGACCAGAGATATTCAAACCATGGCCCATGGGCCTCCTGAAGCCCTAGATAGCTAGTAATGCTGTCCTACAAAAACATAATGAAAAATATAAGAAAAATAAAATTTGTTATTTACGTACATCAACTATATTATATATTTCATATGTGGCCCCACACAATTCCTCTTCACTCAATGAGAACAGGCAAGACAAAAGGATGGACATACCTGCTGTAGGCATTGCTACTATGGTGAGTCAGTGATGGATACTCCTTGATGTATGACCACTGTTAACCCTGACATTTCTGTTGCTAAACAATACAGTTGTCAAGTGAGTTTTGCTCCATTTTACAATCTTTCTTGCCACAGTTGTTAAGTGAATCCCTGCAGTTAAGTTAGCAACATGGTTGGTAAGTGAATCTGACTTGTCCAATGACCTTGCTGGTCAGAAGGTTGCAAAAGGTGATTACATATCCCAGGGACACTGCAACATCATAAATTTGACTCAGTTGCCAAGTGTCTGAATTTTGATCCTGTGAGCATGGGAATGCTGCAACCATTGTAAGTGTGACAAATGATCGTAAGTACTTTTTTCAGTGCCATTGTAACTTCGAATGGTCACTAAACCCACCATTGTAAGTCAAGGACTACCTTTATAGTAACTTTGTAGTACCTTTGTAGCCATGAAGTGTACAGTCCTGAAAATGTCTTTGAACAAATGGAACACGATGACTTTTAATGGGTTTTCTTTGGTCAGTAGCTGACATTTGTTATCTTAATAGATAGCTCATCATGCAGCTTTTGACCTGATCACAAATAGTTGCTAATGTTCAGCATTTGTCATTACCGTGGAAGACTACTCCATGGGTGCCTAAACACTGTCCACCTCCCCCCCCCCGTTGATGTATTGTCTAAATGAAAGCAGGGAGGAATATTGAATCCTCTAATCATCATGGAGATTTACTGGTTTGGTAAGCATGCTTTCCCTTCATTAGATTTAATAGAACTCTCATTATAGAAATCTGCCTTTATGACAATGTCTTGTTCATTGGCCTTTTCCTTCCTGGCCTCCAAGAACTTTCACCAAACAAGACATAAAGGGAAACTGTATGACAGGACATCAGAACGGCCCTAACAGATATTAATTTCTGCTCATTAAACTCATCTTAATAGTGCATTTTAATAGCTTCTGTATAACAATTACGATTCCTTCCTATTATTGCCTCATCTGTGTTTTAATATACCAGCCTTAATGGCAGGGCCAAGTAGGATCCTTATTAAGCTCTTTTAAGGTTTGTAGACAATGCCATAGTCTATCTTCGCACTCATGATTGCCCAGGCAGTGCCCAGCTTTTAATCATATTTTGTTAATGTCACACAGGGCATTGAAACTGATTTGTGAAAGCTGACTTGAAAGCCAACAAAGCAGATTTTGTCTTGGGCAAGAAGCTGCCAAGTCAGATGTAATTTGATGCACAAAAATATATTTTTCCACCTTTAAACTGATGCTGAGAGAAAAGGGGATTAGAACTCATCTTTGGGAGAATGTTGTCTAATAAGGTGGATCTAAACCACATTTACTTACCTTTTATTATTGAAAAAACCACAGCAGGAAGAAACAATAATAGCTTAAATTAATGTAATGGCCAAGATAACAGTTACTGGATTGATTTTTTTTTGCATAGGTCTTCTAAATGAACCCTAAGGTGAGATACTTATTTGTTAAACACATTTCTATAGCTGCCCAACTCACACATAGGTGACTCTAGGTAGCTTGAAATTTTTTAAAAATCCCAGCCTACGTAATAAGCCTGACAAATCACTCTGTCTCCTGATCTGCTTCTCCTTTGTTATACAGTTAGCAATTAAGATGTAAGGATCTGGAAAAGTTCCCTCCTCCTGGGCAGTTTGCAGGGGGACACTCATTCTATAACTCTTCTTAGAGACCTTTGGAAAGTTAATGTATGGCCTTGTGATATATTATTTTTTTCCTGTCTATTATCCCCCTATAGGATAAAAGGATTACCCTGAGAAATTTTCACGTATTTGTGAAGGGGAAAAACATTTCCCCCCAATGCAAGAGATGAGGAGGAACAAATTCATCTATGGTGAATATATGCTTCTGCATTGTACAAGCCAAGGTTTTCCCCAAGGGGGATGACCCTTCCATGTCCTTCCAAAACACATTTCTTTTTCTTTGCATTTTTCTCCCTCACTTAATTGGTGTGACATCGTTTTTGGAATCTCCTCTCCTCCCCAACACATCTGGTAAGATATCAGATTGGGGTGGCCGGTTTAATCCAAAATTTTACCTAGTCTTATGGATGATTGTATACACAAAATGATCAGGAAACTAATTTCCTATAGAACATGGATAGAATTGCCGCATAATGATGATTTGCCATGATTAATATTTGTGTTTCCTTTAAAAATTGTTACAATACAATAGCAGAGTTGGAAGGGACCTTGGAAGTCTTCTAGTCCAACCCCCTTCCTAGGCAGGAAACCCTATACCGTTTCAGGCAAATGTTAGACCAATTAAGCAGCAGAATGCCTTGCCTACGGTAATTGCTCCAACCCTGAATGTTTTTAAAAAGAGATTGGACAATCATTTGTTTGAAATGTTATAGGGTTTCTTGCTTGAGCCAGGAGGTTGGTTTAGAAGACCTCCAAGGTTCCTTCCAATTTTGTTCTCTGTTCTTCTGTTATAGCAGCCACAGGACAGGCTTGGACTCATCATATTGCTGTGGATATATATATATATATATATATATATATATATATATATATATATATATATATATATATATATATATATATATATATATATATATATATATATATATATATATATATATATATATATATATATATACATACATGAAACCTTTATTTCTGCCTCGCAGCTTTTGTTTTACTTTGGAATGCAGCATTGGCACAAAGTTGTCTTCCTGAGAAGAATGTAAAAGGTTTTTTTTTTTAAATGTGCATTTATGTCTATATGACAATTGCAATATGGATAAAAATGATAAAGCTTTATTGTGGGTATCTAGCGTGACTCTGAAAAAAAAAACCATGTCATTTCTACCCCACTCACCTACAAAGCTTATGTATTTAATATAACATAGAGCTTAATGTGCAAAATATAGTTCCATTGCATCTTATTGGTTGCAGACGAAAACATATTTAATTCCATCCAGAGAAATTCTCTGTATTTTCCCCTTTATCAGAGCCATGATGGTATAGTGGTTAGAATGCAGTATTGCAGGCTAATTCTGCCACCTGCCAGCAGGGTGATTCTCACTGGTTCAAGATTGACTCAGAATTTCATCCTTCTGAGGTGAGTAAAATGAGGACCCAGATTGTTGGGGGCAAATAAGCTGACTCTGTAAACTGCTTAGAGAGGGCTGCAAAGCACTATGAAATGGTACATAAGTGCTAAGTGCTCTTGCTATTGCTAGCAGTTAACACTGAGTTTAATGAAAGAGAGTATCTTTTTTTTTCAAGGAAGAAGACTTGAGAAATTGCAAAGATAGTTAGTTGGATAATTTCAGGTTTTCGCCTTTTCTTTTTTCCTCCTTTCTTTTTATTTCTTTGCTGGAGACCCAGGCTGCTAAATATTTCTGTCCCTTTGAAAGTTTTGATTCTTTGTCTGGATCTAATTACTCTGCAGGGATGGCGTCTTCTCCTACTGAGTTGACATTTGATGCCATTCTTCATATCAACTATTAGGCTTTTTTCAAGATCACCAGCAACTTCTCCATCTGCTGGTGTCACTCTCCGTCTGCGGTTCCAACCACCAGACTCTGTTTCTTTTTAAATGATGCTGCTTCTGAGCACCATCATTCAAATCCTCTCCCAATAAACTGTAATCTGTTTACTTTCACAAAGGCTATAACTTCAGCTGTAGTCTCAGCTGAAATCCATTTAGGGCCAACT
Source organism: Natrix helvetica (assembly GCF_964273705.1). Taxonomy (NCBI): domain Eukaryota; kingdom Metazoa; phylum Chordata; class Lepidosauria; order Squamata; family Natricidae; genus Natrix; species Natrix helvetica. The sequence goes on along the minus strand of NC_138559.1, from coordinate 15,825,832 downwards.
CCTCATAAAGTGCTATTTAGGCCTGAAGATACAATCACTGGCTTATTCTCATACAGTGGTAAGTTTGTCATGTAATTAATACAGTTCAAGCTAAAAAGTGCTGATATATTTTAGTTTTTATGACACCCCCGCTTTTATTCCACATACAAACACTATCATAATAAACAAGCATTTAAATTAACTTTTCTAGATACTTTTGTGCTTTAAAATGTCACTAGAAAGAAGTAATTTTGGTGCAAAGGAGAACATTCTAAAAAGAATTCTGTCAAGTCCTCAACTTGCGACCGGTCAGAAAGTCCTCAACTTACAACCCGCTGCAAGTTCTTGACTTACAAGCAGGCGGCTGGCAACGGTTGGACACCAACGATTGGTTAAGGCGCGCCTGGCTAGAAGCGGGACTTTTGCAAGTTGCCTATTGGTTGCTTTGCTTGACAGCTCCTGTATAAATAGCTGTCAAGCAGAGCATGGCGCTGAATTTGTTGATTCTGTTCTTAGCATTGCTGTTACTCGATAAAAGTTGAGTAAGTTTTTGTGGTTACCTCACTGAGTCCTCACTTCTGTTGACCAGATCTCAATACTGGTGACGAGGGTAGGATGTGAGGAACCCTGAACAATGATAAAGAGGAAAGGATTTTTTTAAAATCTCTCCTTCCTCACATAGCAGTCAACAATATCTTCCTCAGACAAGTGAGCTTTGAGAATGGCAGCTATTCCTCAGTTTGCTTCTTTTAATGTGACAACTGAGGCTTGGGAAGGATTTTTAGAGCATTTTGAGTGCTTCCTAATCGCCAGTGAATTTAAGGAGTTGTCCTCCGACAGGCAGCTGGGATTTTTCCTCAGCACGTGTGGCCCGGAGATGTTGGCCACAGCATGGACGCCCCTGCCTGTGCATAATCTATCGTGGGACACCTTGCTTCTGAAGCTGAGGAACCATTATTCCCCAGTGCCTTCCCATTATGCCAGATGCCATGCTTTCTGGCGGTGCCTACAGAAGGAGGGAGAGTCAGTAAGCCATGGCTTCACTGCGCACTGCTGCCATACATTGCGAATTTCATGATCTCGATGGCTCTCTTCTTGAGCAATTTATCTGCGGCATTAGAGACATTCGCTTCCAGTGGCAGCTGCGGGCACATTCAGAACTCACTATGGCATCCGCCTTAGATGAAGCCAGGGCACCTGAAACATCAGACAAATATACATCTGAAATTCAGAAGTGCCAGCAGTTCGCAATGCCCACAGCTAAATCATTCCTGGTTGAGGTGCAAGACCTGCCTGAGGCAACAGAGGATGATGAGGTCAGCTGCCTCAAGACGGCTCCGCCAACCTCCCGCCAAGTTTCCTCAAGCTGCCTGCTTGGGCTGCGGGGGCTCTCACCCCAGGTCTACTTGGCCTTTTAAAACAGCAACCTGCCACCACTGCAGCAAGAAAAGGCATCTAGCCCGCATTTGCCAGGCTAATCTGCCTCCTAACAGCCCAGCCACACCACCATTCCAGACCAGCTGTTTCAACCGCCGGGTTAACCAGCAACCCAATGACTGTCTTGCCATCCACCACGACCTGCAGCTTCCTACAGCCTCCGTTAGCAGTGCATCTCTCCCTTCTTTGGCTAAGCAGAAGCTTCACCTGTCTCTCCATATTGAGGGGGCTCCATGCCAAATGGAGAGTGACACAGGCTCCTCCAAATTGATCATGGCATGGAGCACCCTCCGACACCTCATCCCTGGCCTCTTCAGAAGCCGCCTACAAGAAGCAACCACCAGCCTCCGAGACTACCAGAGCCACTCCATCCCTGTATTAGGCAGTGGCTCCGTCCTCATTGAATTTGATCATTTCTGAGGCCATCTACACCTGGTCATTGTTGCTAACTCCTGCTACTTTGCTGGGGTTAGATTGGTGTTCTGCCCTTGGACTCGCCGTCTCGGGCATCCATGCCACCTCCTCTATAGACCCTACTTTTGATAACATCACCAGGGAATTCACCAATGTTTTTGATGGATCCATGGGTAAATAAAGGGGATCACCCATCTCCCTGAATCTGGACCCCCAAATCGCCCCCATCTGCCTTAAGACCTGCTGAGTCCCCCTTGCATTGCCACCCAAGGTGGACACGGAGCTGGACAAGCTTCTCGTGCAGGGTATCATCGAACCCAATGACTTTGCTAGATGGGAAACCCCCATAGTTATTCCCCTCAAAGCCGATGGGTCCTTCAGGAGCTGTACTGATTATAAATCAACGATAAATAAGGCCCTACAATCTAATCTCTACCCTGTCCCCGTAGTTCAAAACCTCCTCCATTCCCTAGGACGGGGCTCCATTTTTGCCAAGCTGCACATGGCACAAGCCTATCAGCAGCTCCCGGTGGATGATGAGTCTGTAGAAGCACAGACTATCATCATCCATTGGGGCATTTTTTGCTGTAGGCGACTCCAATTTGGGGTTTCCGTGGCCTCCGGCATCTTTCAGAGTCTCATGGAAGGGCTGCTCCATGGGCTCCTGGGGGTCGTACCTTATTTTGATGATGTTCTGATTGCTGCTGGCAGCTGATCAGAACTCATCAAAATATTACGGACTGTCCTCTCACGTTTCCGAGATTCTGGTCTCAAATTAAAAAAGAGCGAGTGCCACACGGGAGTGCCCCAGGTGGAATTCTTGGGCTATCTAATAGATGCCCAAGGACTTCACTCCACCCCCTCCAAGACAGTGGCCATCAGGAACACCCCACTCCATCAAACAAAATAGAGCTGCAGGCGTTCCTGGGCCTCCTTAACTTTTACGCCTCCTTCCTTCCCCACAACGCCTCGCTAGCTGAGCCCTTGCATAGATTGCTCAACCACTCGGCAATCTGGCGGTGGGGCAAGGTTGGCTCAGCCTTCCCTCCTTCTGAGGTAGATAAAATGAGGACCCAGACTGTTGGGGGCAATATGCTGACTCCGTAAATCGCTTAGAGACTGCTGTACTGAAGTAGTATATGTCTTACTGCCACTGCTATCTCCAAATAAAAATTAGATTCTTCCTCTCCTTGATGGCATTTGGTAAGATGCTAAAAACTGAGCCATTCCAGACAGTTTCAAGTTAATCTTACAGTGAATCTTATCCAGTTCTTTGATTTTGTTATTCTTGCTTATTTTATATTGTTTTATTTATTTCATTTTAAGACTTAACTATGGAGGCTTTAAGGTTTTGTCTATCATTGTACATAAGCTGCTGAGAGCAGCCAGGTTGCATTGGGATACAAATTGAATAAATCAATACATGAATAAATAATGGTCTTTTCAGTAATGACCAGCAGAAACAGCTCTCCAGATTTTAGGTCAGCTCCGTGGAAGTCATCACTTCATGCTCAGAAGAATTCCCGAGAATTGAGGAATTTGTCTGCCCCAGCATATTGTGGGGCGGATAAATGTTTTATTTATTCTGGTTCCCTTTTAATTTGATGACAATTTGTGTTTGAAAATAATAATTATTTTTTCTCTGATAGGAGAAAAGAAATTTTGTGAAAGCCTCATGGGTAGAATATGGAGTTCTTGTGCTGATTTATTTATAAGATGCCTGAGGGATGTACTGTATATATATGAATGCTCATTCTTTCACTGTACTGCATCTCTCCCATATGAAAAAATCCCAATGGAAGGCATCACAAGAAAATTCCTATTTTGGTGGGCTTTTTTTTTTTTTAGTTCGGGAAAGCTGAAGTGTGATAGATGGATGTCAGAAAAAAAATCACCTCCGAATCCAGGAAAAATGGCAGCTTTCATCATTTCCAACAAAATTAGATCAAAATGCAACCAAGATAAATGTGAAAATAAGGTAGAAAAATGAAAGCCTTTTTTTGCTGAGGGTGAAAGCAACTGAGAAATGGCAAGTAATGTATACTCAGTGACATGCATTGATATCATCATCATGAGCTGGAAAACTAAAAGTTGGAACTAACTTGTCCAAACAATTGACTTTCTGAAAGTTATTTCTGTTGCAAATAACTTCTGGCATCTAGTAAGGCACTATAGATTGAGCTGTTAACAGAGACTAACCTTAATTGAATTCTTGTTTTATTCACTGAAATGTGCAAAATATAAATTTGTCAAGGAAACATGGTAAATAACCCACCAGGCTCTATTTTAATTGCATTGACAATGAAAAATCAATAGCATGGCTGAGATATTGGAAAACTTACATCACAAGGAAGGAATTAATATTTCTGCACCAAGATCATAGATTGTCAGTGAATAATTACAATAAATTCATCGCTAAAACCACTGAAAATGGGACCTGTCTCACAAAATGTCAAGAATTGGTAGCTCATTAATAAATTTGTCTAATACTGTCATCTATCGATTACTGGGTACTGAATATAACCAAGAAGTAATAAATTCATGTAGCAATGTTATCTCACATATGAAAGTCTTTACTGTAATTAACTAGAACATACTTGGAAAGATAAATGGATGTACATTTGTATTACTTTTGATTGCCTAAAAAGCAAAGAATCAAACCTGCTTATTTACAGTCAAGATGTAAGAAAATTTGAAACTATCATTGTTATAAAGAATGCATCTGATATGTACACCATAGTCATAGCCCATATATTTCCAATAGAGCTATCTATGCAGGTGGACACAACCTAAATACATAGCTAATGGTACATAACTGTCCATGATGGCATTATGACTGTCTTCCAGTACTTGAGGGGTTTTCACAAAGAAAAGGGGATTGACTTATTCTCCAAAGCACCAGGACAGGAAGTACTGGGTGGAAGCTTGTTAAAGGGAGATCCAATCTAGAAGTAAGGTGATATTTTCTGACATGAGAACAATCAACCGTAGCTTGCCTCCTGGTGCTGTGGGTGCTCAATCACCAGAGGTGATCAAAAATAGACTAGACAACCATTTGACTGGGATGGTATAAGATCTGTTGCCTTGAGCAGGGGGTTGGACTAGAAGACCTCTGACATCCCTTCCAGCCTTATGATTCTATGTTCTAAACTCCTGCAAATCGTTTCGCAGATTTTTACTCTTGTTGGATTTTCAGTAAGTGAAAATGTTACAACTGGATGTAAAGAACATAGAGATGAAAATAAACACCAAACAAAATTGTACTTAAGAAAACACACCTTTCTGATTGGTCACATCTACTTTATTGGTTTTGTTCAGAATGATGCTTCAATAAATTTCACCTCCTCACCAAAAATTGTGAAACTTTCAAAAGATGACCTAATTAATTAATTAGTTAATTAATTAATTAGCTTCGAGACAAAGTTCAAAAGAAATCCATTCATTTATTAGGATCAACATTTTGGCATGTTCTTCTGCAGAGCTGAAACTGATTTCCGCTTAATGGCATCTGAACTTTACCCCTGTATCTCCTCCCTTCTGTCTGTGTCATCAATCACATCCACTAACAAGGTGCTGTGGCAGGCTATGAACATGCGTATTTCACACGCTACCTGTGGAAATATGAGACCTGACTCTGGACAAAGGTATGCATGGCATTCTCCTCCCTGTTCTCTCTTTTTTATGTCAACTTGATAATAGTCATGGAAACGCTTTACAAGTTGACAATTATCCTGCATAACAAACTAAACTTTAATGCCATTAGTTCAAGTGCATATTTGCAGTGAAGTGTTAATGTTAATTCAATAACTAGTGAAGCATTAGTTTCCATTGCTCTCTGCTAGAGGGAGCAAGCATCTTACACACTGTATTATAGCTACATCTGTTTACCACTTTTGATGAAGTGAAAATCTGAAGTTTTATTGGATCGTGGCAACAGCATAGAAATATGGTTCTCAGAACTCAAATAAGAGATGATATGAAGATGTAAAGGATGGAAGCATGCTACTTAAAATTCAAACATTTTGTCCAATGATTTGGACATCATATGCAGTAATGGCTGGCTATATATTTCTAATTAATAGAAAGAGCAATAAACTAAGAATGGATATGATATTTTGTAAGTACATTGCAAGAATTTCACATGCTTGGGTTAAACAAGCCACTGCTTTGACAAGAAAGAAAGACCTTATGCAGAAATTCACATGTGTGATCTAACATAAACTTTGCCAGGAGATCTCTATTCCAGATGTGTTAGAGTGGCTAACTATTAATAGGATACAGAACCCTTAAAAATAATATTAGCTAATATTAAAAGTCAAAAGTTTGGTGTGGGAAAGTTGGGTCTCCTTTGCTTTTGGAAATGTTTCAAGTTCAAAATGTGTTGCTCTAACCATCTGGTCAAATATCTAGCTCAGAAATGTGTTTTGAGTTCAGGATGGAAGAATTTCAAGACTGGACCAATTCCAAAAGCATTGAATCAACTCGAGTTTCCAGCACTTCACATTCAAAATATCTCATCTTTTTTTTTAAAGATGTCATAGACAAATCTGATTGCAATGACTTATTGGGACGCTTAGAAAAATGGCCACAATATAGCTTTCTACTCAAGATCTGTTTCGTGAAACAATCTCTCCATCCTTTTTGTGGTGTGGTGAGGAAAAAAAAGTTTTATTTGTAGCCTATGAGAAAAGACTCAAAAGCTTAGTCAGCCACATGCCCCGGAGACATGATAACTCAGAGAAAGTAATATAGAAAAAGTTGATGGATCAGAGTGGCTTCTGAGAGTCTATATAAGGCTTCTTAACTAATTCTTAAACTTTATTTGGTCTTCTATCTAGAAGTGCATCTCAAAGTGACAGGAACCCTTGAGGGGTTCATAAAACATATTTTTCAGCATGCTGTTTTTTTTAAAAAAATGTAACTCTAATAAGAGGGATGCTTAATAATTATAACTTATCTCAAAGATAGACAACTGCCTAAGGTTGTACATAATAATTTTTGGAGAATTTGATAATAAAAAGTACAACATAAAACCATGCAAGTTTTTCCATTCTTCCAGATTTTTGGAGGGTAGAAATATGATTGTGATGGGTTTCTTTGCATTTTTAGCTGTGCATATTTTAGGGCTTACACTATGTTCTCTCCGGGTTTCATGGAGTCACCACAGTGTGACTTTTCTGCAGTTGGACTGCTGAAATCCAATGATGCAGCTGGCATTGGGGACATAGATTACCTAATTTTAGTTTATATCTCCACTGAATTCGAATCCTTATCCAGCCTAGCACTTTCCCAATGTTTTGGGATGCAGCTCCCAGAATTCTGGAAGAATAGCAGAATAACAGAGTTGGAGGTCTTCTAATCCAATCTGTTGCTCAAGCAGAAGACCTATACCCAGAGAAATGGAATCTTTTGATTTAATTGAACAAATGGAAAATACCAAATTGGGGTTATCTGAATTAGAATATAAAGAAGTCCCATGCATAGACCCATGTCGTTTACACTTTGCTATTAGCTGGATGGTTCCATTTCCCATTGAAGGCTGATTTAGAGTTCCCCACAACTGCAAATAGCCATTGTCACATATCTACACCTTTAAAGGATTGATGGGTAAGCGTAGGTTGCAAATGGGTTGAAGTGCACACCTCCCAAATCTGAACAGTGTGTTGTGCAGAGGTGCGTGTCCTACATGCTGATTGGTTGAGCTAACTTCCTGTTCTGTGCTTTGCTATTTGAGTGCCCCCTAGCCAGAACATTAAAGTTTGCAGATATATGAATGCAAAGCTACACAACTGTCTATAAACATCAACTGTTCATAAACATACAAAGAATGGCTGCACGAATAGGGTACGTCTAGTGAAAAGAAGGACTAAGAGTGACATGATAGCAGTCTTCCAATATCTAAGGGGCTACCACAAAGAAGAGCTGGGAGACATATTCTCCAAAGCACCTGAAGACATGAAAAAAACTAATGGATGGAATCTAATCAAGAAGAGAAGCAACTTAGAACTAAGGAGAAACAGTGAGAACAATCAACCGCTGGAATGGCTTGCTTTCAGAAGTTGTGGGTACCTCATCACTAGAAGCTTTCACGAATAGACTGGAGAGCCATTTGTCTGAAATGGTATAGACACTCCTGCTTGAGCAGAGGGTTGGACTAGATGACCTCCAAGGTCTCTTCCAACTCTGTTATTCTATGTTCTATCTTCTACAGACAACAGACACATATGTTCCCTCATGTCCAGTGCCAGAGATGTCTGCTTAACCCCTTAGGCAAGAAGACGAGGACTAAAGACAACTAAGGGTGTTGTTTTTAACACAGGTAATTGGCCTTCAGACATCACTGTGGCTGAAATGTTACCTTTACGGAGAGCCAGCCTCACTCACCTGAAGCTCCACTTTGATTGATCTGTTTCTATATTTAGCATCCCTCCTGTATTAAATAACTGGAGGGCTATGGCTAACTGATCAATCATGCTTTGAGTGAAAAACAGTCTACTCCCAATACAAAGGTTAAAGCTCTGGCACAGCTTCCTAAAGAGATTTTGGCATTCACAGCAAGAAAACTGATGTTCATAATATGGTGATTGCTAGACTTCATCAGCTTTTCAATCAGAGCTGTTTTTGTGTCTTTCTAATTACCATTTTTTTTCTGACAGATAGAGGAATGTTAAAGCAGAAGAATAATTAGACATAAGACCAGTGTCAAAATATCCCCATTTAAGAGAGCAAGCCAAATGGATGAAGAAAGAAGCATTTGAAACTCTAGCCAGGATGGTGTTTTGCTAAGTGACCCAGGTTCAAATTTTTTCTCAACCATGGATATTCAATCAGTATCAAGCAATACTTCAAGATTATTGCTGAGGAAATTAAGGAGGAGGAAATGCTCCTGGGAAGTCATAAAACTAAAGTACGTAAATAACAAATACCTTTAACAAATGTATTTGCGTGAGGAATTGCTTGGAAACAACTTAGTTGATTCATTAACAGCTGGAACTTTGGATTGATAAAAAATGCTTTTAAAAACAATGCTGTCATTCAATTTGTTTACAAGAAACTAAGCTTAATATTTTTCTCTAAAGGAAAAATTAAATTCACACGAATTGGGTCTGGTGTTTTAATTCTTATGTTGATGAACAGATAGGCAAGACATAGGTCAAGATCCCCACTAATGAACCCAAGCAAATCAGAAATCTGAGGCTGAGATCTTCCTCTAAGAACTTCTTTATTGGGTACACCATATTGGCACGATCAAATGAAAAACCAACTCTAAATGTTTCCCATGTTTTCAGTATAATTAAAATAGGAAATAATTCCCTTCCCAAATGCCTGAAGGTACGTTGGCCAATTAGGTTAATTGGCAGGCTCTCCAGGCACCCCTTCCCATCTCTATATGCCACCTATAGAGATGACCTTGGTTCCCACAAGAACGTTCTGTGTTTTGTCTAGCAACACCTTTAATCCCCCTTCCCCCTCCTCATTCTGAATGGCAACTGAGGAATGGAAAAATGGCTTCTGTCAGGTTTGATTTCAATTGAAGAGAGAGAGAGAGAGAGAGAGAGAGAGAGAGAGAGAGGGAGGGAGGGAGGGAGGGAGGGAGAGAGAGAGAGAGAGAGAGAGAGAGAGATTGAGATTCTATCAACAACATTGGTTATCTCACAAAAATAAATCTCTTTCCCAAACTAAAGAAATTCTACAGCACCTGGACAGCAACATTAAAAAACCAAAGATCTCCTTTATGTAGAAAGAAAATGTGTCTGTGTGTGGGGGGTTCAAGAAGGCAGATTTCATGATTTCAGAAATCTCTCCAAGTCAGAATGGCTGTGCCAACAGAACAAAGAACTGCAGTTTCTTAGCAATTATGGCAATATGGCATCTTGCTGAAAACAAGTAGTACAGCTGACAGGGGAAGAAAACCACTTCTTTTCTCATAAATAAGTGATATAGGGGAAGATTGTCGCTCTTAAATCATAAATACCAGTGATATATTTTTTAAATCTTTATTTTATATCTTTGACAAAGGGGCAAAGCACTACTGCTGTCCTTTCGTATCCCATCCTCTTATGAGTATCATGATTTTGCTGTCAACAATGAGTGCCCTTGTTCCAGTGGTGGGTTTCAAATTTTTTTAGAACCTATTCTGTAGGTGTGGCCTGTTTTGTGGGAGTGGCTCAGCGGTCATGTGACCAGGTGGGAGTGGCCAAATTGGAAAATGTGGTGAAACTCACTTAACAACACTCTTGCTTAGCAACCAAAGAGTTGCTGTCAAAGAGAAGGGAACGCTCCCCACGTGGCTTCTTCAAACAGCAGAAGAAGGAAAGGAGGGAGTCTGACTGTTTGAAAAGCCCCGCATGGAACGTGCAAAGGAACAGGAGGCAAGGATTCGTTGGACAAGCCCAAGGGCGTGCACTGCTCTCTTCTCTGACACCCGACTCGTTTCCAATGAAGGGGGGGAATCCATGTGATTTCCTCCTTCTGCATGGATTCCCCACCACCTTCATTGGAAAAGAGGAAACTATCAAAGAGAAGAGGGCAGCGCATGCCACGTGGGCTTGTCGGGGCCTCCAGATGAATGGATACGCTTAGGCAAGCTAAATTTCACCAACCGGTATGCCCGTACCAGTCTGTACCGGCTGAAACCTATCCCTAGCTTGTTCCCTTTTTGCATAATGTCTTCCTTATGCTAGTTCCCTTCAAAACAGCCTTGTAGAAGGAAAAAGAATGTTCCCATTACTTTGTTAATAAAACCATTAGCTTTAACTGCTGCCTCACTGTATTAGGATGATATTTCTTGGTGTATTTAGCTAGTTATTATTTCTCTGTTCTTCTGGCACTCTTCTGTAAGTGCTTGCTTTGACCTAGACTTTACAAGAAGGTTTGTTTTCTTGGAGATTTTCAAGCTTTGCCACCAGATCACACACTGCCTCTTCCTCTCAAACTCCCCTTCTCTCTCTCTTTACTCAAGTAATTTTATTAAAGTTTATACTTATAATAGCAAAAACTAATATAAACTGAAATAAAAAGGAGTAAAAGATGCAAAGGGAAAAAAGAGGCAAAAAAAAGAAAAAAGAAAAGAAAGAAAAAAATGAATGTAGTAAAGAAAAAAATAAAGAAAGCTATGACTCCCAGCCTCCATCACAAGCACAAACAATTAACACACCAAGCAGACAGCTTTGAATTCTTCTGACTATGCATTTCCTAGCTGAGGCAGCAATAAAGAAGACAGTATTTAGGATAGTATTCTTGAATTGTTGTGAATGAGTGATAGAAAACAATAACTGAGGAACAATGCATATAGTGATTTTTGTGTGTGTGTTGGCAGTCCTTGTATTTTGTGCCAAACATAAGCAAATCTCAGAAATGTACCATTCAATTTATCCATTCAAAAGCAGTCATGCGAATCATTAAAATGCATGCAACAATTTCTTTTGCATTAACAAGCTTGACTGCAATCTTGTTATCTGATCCCTTGCAAAAAAGCCAGTTGTTTTGATAAGTGGTGATATTGCCTTGAGACAGAAAACATGGGTAGATAATAACAAGGAAGGAAAAAAGGAGAGAACAGCATTTTTTGTTAGTTCTGAAAACGAGCAGTGATTAATTTATTTGCATCATAAATAATTCCCCAATGCATGATTTGAATCATACAACTTCTTTTCTCGTGTCAATCTTGCCTCAAAGCCAAAATATCTGGATATATTTGGAGCTATTTTCATTTGCACCTAATCATGGCATCTTTGTATCCTGACCATGTCGTTTCTATTCAATTAATTCTCCTGATTGCCTTTATCTTATCCCCAGGCCAAGAGTAACAGTTATCTAAGCTACCCTTATGTATTAAGGTAGAATGTTTCCTTTTTTCACCGTAGTCCAAGAGAATTCTCAAAGTGTGCTAAAACCTGCTAGTCTTGAGGGAAATCAAATGCAACAGTGACAAGGAATGGGGGCAAGAGAGATAGCATAAGGACCAAACAAGGGAGACAGCAAATTTAATCCAGTTATTATTTCTTTCTATCTCAAGGAGGTAGAACATAACGGTATTTAGGTAGAATACAGACAATATTTCAGCTCTGCCGTAAGGAAAGACCTGGGACTGGAACAACCTGGGGGAGCCGGGCAGTGATGGCTTCAAATAATTTAACAATAATTTAAGGAAAAATCACATGCCCTCAGAAAGGCAGTAAAAAAAAAATCAGACAGATTGCCAAGCTTGCATCCTGCCTCTCAACCATTTCTTCTATGGCTATGTCACCCCTTCTGTAAATAGTTGTTCATGCCCCAGGAATAAAAGTACCACAAAAAACTCCAGGGGGCGGAGGGGGGAACTCCGGAGAAGCTTAGCACAGACAGAACCTCTGGGCATACTGCCAAGAACCATTAAGGCTGTTACAATGTAAGACACAGTTTTTGAAAACACTTAAAGCAGCAGGGGTGGCAATTAAGGATTAGGCTAGAAATACAGGCACACTATAATTTTTCCTTCCTGTGTTCCTTGCAGGATTAGCCCTGCAAAGTGGGAAAAGATTTCTCCCAACAAACTGCTCAGAAAATTAACATACCCTTCGGGAGAACCAGTGTGAACTGGCAGGAGCCCACCAACTGTTCATCTTATTTCTACATTTTTACAGCAGCAGAGGTCTAGAAGCCAGACTACAGGAAGTCCTTGACATACAGACACAATTGAATCCAAAATTTATGTTGCTAAGTGAGACACCTGTTACGCGAGTCTTTTGCCCCATTTTATGATCTTTCTTGCCCCAATTGTTAAGTGAATCACTACAATTGTTAACTTAGTAACATGGTTGTTAAATGAATTTGGCTACTTCCCCGTTGACTTTGCTTGTCAGAAGGTTGCAAAAGTTGATCACATGACAGGATACTGCGATCATCATAAATATGAATCAGCGGCTAAGAGTCTGAATTTTGATCATGGACACTGTGCAATACATGTAAGAGTGAAAAACAGTCACAAATCCCTTTTTTTTCCGTGTAAATTTGAACGCTCACGAAATGAACTATTGTAAGCTGAGCATTACCTGTATTTGGAGTTTCAGCACTTGTTTCACTGCTGTTTCCCTCATGCTGAGTTTTACAAATCACATTTCCTGGAACAGAATTTTGCCTTCTTACATTCGGTAAAATCCTACGTCATTCATGATGATGATGATAGAATAGAATAATAGAGTTGGAAGGGACCTTGGAGGTCTTCTAGTCCAACCCCCTGCCTAGGCAGGAAACCCTATACCGTTTCAGACAAATGGCTATCCAACATCTTCTTAAAGACTTCCAGCGTTGGGGCATTCACAACTTCTGGAGGCAACTTCTGTTCCACTGATTAATTGTTCTGGCTGTCAGGAAATTTCTCCTCAGTTCTAAATGGCTTCTCTCCTTGATTAGTTTCCACCCATTGCTTCTTGTTCTACCCTCAGGTGCCTTGGAGAATAGTTTGACTCACTCTTCTTTGTGGCAACCCCTGAGATATTGGAAGACTGCTCTCATGTCTCCCCTAGTCCTTCTTTCTATTCAACTAGACATAACCAGTTCCTGCAACCGTTCTTCATATGTTTTAGTCTCCAGTCCCCTAATCATCTTTGTTGCTCTTCTCTGCACTCTTTCTAGAGTCTCCACATCTTTTCTACATCGTGGTGACCAAAACTGAATGCAGTATTCCACGGGTGGCCTTACCAAGGCATTATAAAGTGGTATTAACACTTCACGTGATCTTGATTCTATCCCTCTGTTGATGCAGCCTAGAACAGTGTTGGCTTTTTTGGCAGCTGCTGCACATGGCTGGCTCCTATTTAATTGGTTGTCCACTAGGACTCCAAGATCCCTTTCACAGTTACTACTTCCAATCTTCCAATCCAAACCCCTGCTCAGGCCAGAAGCCCTTACCATTTCAGACAAATGGTTGTCCAATCTCTTAAAAACTTCTAGTGTTGGAGCATTCACAACTTCTGGAGGCAAGTCGTTCACTGCTTAATTGCTTAACTATTAGGAAATGTCTCCTTAGTTCTAAATTGCTTCTCTCCTTGACTAGTTTCCATTCATTGCTTTTGCCCTGCCTTCAGAGGATGGTAATGATCATGACGAGAATATCATTTGTATAAAGTATCATTCTAATATATGTGTATGATGGTTAGTCAAGGGCAATCATGTCTGCTTGAACTGTGGACCAACAGCATGTTTGGAACAAAAGGTGTTAGAGCCCTCTGTATAAATAAGAATACTGAAAAATATAGTATATTTGTGCATGTATGTTTATGTCTAGTCATACTGAGTCTATTTAAAAATTCCAAAGCTCACCCGGGAGTCAATTATCTTTCCACCTCTATACATTGAGTTCAACCTGTAGAGAGAAGGTAAGCTGGGCTGATTTTCTTCTGGGTGGGAGCTAGGTTGGAGTTTTGCTTTCCTGTCAATCGTTGAATTCTGGAGAGTTGTTTTACAGAATTACGAGCCTCCCTTTCTCCCTCTCAGTTTTCCTCCAAAGACAGGAGCATCTTTCCCGTGTGTGCTATAAATCAGGAACTGTGTTAAGAAGAAACAATCATGGAAATTGATTGATCACATTAAACATCAGAAGACACTTTGTGCTTTACACATTTTCTAGTTACACTGACTTTGCTTTTATGCCCTCTAGTTTAATAGCCTCATCAACAAGATTTCAGAGGCTAATCAATATTTCTAGAATGGGGGAAGGAACCTGTGTGTATTATTTAGAAACAGATGGACTGGACGAAATAGGAGGTTAGGCAATCCACTCAGATTGGGCTGCTGTAGTGCCTGAAGGCTATTTTGCAAAACGTAAATTAGGTTTCCCCATTTATAGAAATATATATTAGACTATATGACCCAGTTGTGTGATATGAATGTAGATATTAAAAAATGATAAGTTCTTTCAATGAACTGGACTCAGTTAATCCTGCATTCAGGATGAAGATTGCCCTGTCCAAAGATTTTGTACATTTTGGATAAAAGTTTGCAATGAATAATCCCAAAAGATTACTGGATAAGTGAAATAAAAAATGGCACATGAGCTACAGCTGGAAAGTAGCTTTTCTCAAGGTGGAATATTTTTTTTAAATTAGCCCTCCCTTAGAAGATGTTTTTACAAAGTAGTTTGATTACCTTAAGAAATATGGATTTTGGCCAGGTGTCATATTTGGGCATTTCTGCACATGTTGATGGCTATTCAATGGCAGGAAAAGGGGGTAGAATTGCTTCAGCAGATTTTTCCAGTCTTCTTTTATTGACCCTGCATGTTAATGTAACTAGAACTGTGATGATATCTGGGAGACAAGAGGAAGACCTGCAGTGGGTGTTCCTCAGTGGTGAATTTAAAAAAAAATGACTACCTGTTCCGTGGCTGTGGCTTGGTGGGCGTGGCAGGAGAAGGATACTGCAAAATCTCCATTCCCACCCCACTCTCGGGCCAGTCAGAGGTGGTATTTACAGGTTCTCTGAACTACTCAAATTTTCCACTACCGGTTCTCCAGATCCTATGAGAATCTGTTGGATTTCACTGTGTTTTGCTGTGTTTCTCCATGGCAAGAATCATTCTAGAGGGGAGTAAAAGTTCCATAAAATTAGAACACTTTGCTACCATCTCGTGAACCATCTGAGTATTTGCAGCTCAGATATGGTAGGGTTAGGCAGAGGCTCCTACACAGCTATTACACCATACATTTGAACTCCAGATCAGGTCAACTGGGAGGTTTGCTTAATCTGAATTTAGGGATGAGTTATTTTCTGTTATCCTGTCACTTTATTGTTTCCCTTGTTCACTGTGACATGTTTTCCACCCACTTGAATTTTGATTTAATTGGGAGGATATTTAAAATGAATTCCAGAAATGCTTGATTAGCTTGAGGTTCATTTTGCTGCAATCTTTTTTTATCAACTGTCACCATGGTTATGTATCTTGATAAAACACTGCAAAATAGCAACGATGACAATACGAACAGTAAGGTCTTCTACATGATTATATAAAATTATACATAGACATTCTCTCACTCGCTCATATTCTCTCTCTGTCTCTCTCTGTCTCTGTCTGTCTCTCTCTCTGTCTCTCTCTCTGTCTCTCTGTCTCTCTGTCTCCCTCTCTCTCTCTCTCTCTCTCTCTCTCTCTCTCTCTCTCACACACACACACACACACACACACACACACACACACACAGAAGAAGACCAGTAATTACTTCCCTGTTAAGGAATTATTATGCAACATATTAAGCTTGCTTTAAAGCAAAACAAAACTTTAGATCCCATCTTTTCTCCGAGAGGTCAAGCTGGCAACCAAGAAAATAACTGCTTCTTCCTATGAAAGCCCTATGAAATTAGCCCTTTGAGGGATGAATTGAAATTTGTGTTGAAATTAAAATGCTGCCCAATCAAAGTGCTTTTAACATCAGCTCCAATCTTTCCTTTAGGCTCTGCACTGCATTGAAAGCTTAAAAAGTAGGCAGGCTTAATGGTGGAGAGGAAAGTAGCAAATAATTTAGGGAATCAGATGACAGATTTGTTACACTTACTTTGACTGCTCCAGTGTCTCCCAGTAAATCTGGAAGTTTCCAAAATGATAAGTGGACAATTGTTCTACTAGCAGAACAAGGAAAAAAAAAGAATCCTTCTCAGCCCACTCACTCTTAATAGCCCCCTCCTTTGTCAATGGGCCATTAAAAGGCCTGAGCCAGTCTATTCTACATAACAAAGATCTTCCCCTTCAGCTCCAGAGTGATGGGATTAAGGCACGATAGTATTAGCCCTTTACCCATCTCACCACAGGGCACCTGGGAAGAAGCAATGCTCAACCAAACTTGGACTCGAAACACAGCCTACGGAGTTGACACTGCATGGCCCCATGGAAGTCTGACAACCAATCAGAATACAAGCTCAAGATCAAAGGCCAGAGAGGACATAAAACCAGGGACTTTCAGCATCTCTCTCTCTTCTTCTTCACCCAACATCTGGAAGCATGGGATCCCCCTTTTCTGTTCAGGAGCTCAAGCCATGTGATCCTGTCTACCATTAAACCATCTTTCCAAGCAGCCTCCATGTTTCCAGTGTCTTTTCCCCCATTTGGAATGGAACCTAGAAGGACATTTCTTCCAACCAACCTTCCTTCCTTCCTTCCTTCCTTCCTTCCTTCCTTCCTTCCTTCCTTCCTTCCTTCCTTCCTTCCTTCCTTCCTTCCTCCCTCCCTCCCTCCCTCCCTTCCTTTCCCCCTTTCTCCCTACTTTGAAGATGCAATAATGGAAGGACGTAAAATCACAAAAGAGCAGGGCAAAATCTCCTTTCCCATAATACTTTTTGCTGCACTAACTCTTCAAGACTGTCAGAGAACAAACAGACTCTGAATAGAAGTTAAATTTTTGGAGGGGGAAAATCACCCGCCAGGTTCTGACGCAGTGAGTCACCTGAAGAGGGAAAGGCAGCCCTGGAGAAATTGAATTCAGGTTTTTGCAACAGAGCCAAAATCAATGCCCACTGAGCTAGGCCTTGCTTGAGTCAGGCAGAAAATGTGTGGGTGGTGAAAGGTAGAAAAATGTTTATATGTTCAGGATGGAGAACCATAGTGGAGAGATTTTTTTTTGTTTGCTTTGTGTGCTGAAAGAATGTGTCCTGGGAATTAGGTACCTGTCTTGGATTGCTGGATAATACCTTTTGTTATTCTCCTTTAGACCCAATGAACCTGCATTAACTTAACCATGGGCATCCCAGGGCAGCTTCCAGGACTTCTCAGAACTATTAACCCAAATATCTGTGTTTCAGTTTTGCATATGTTTTCTTCCCCTTCCAAAAGGCTTGTCTTTTTAAATCTGGTTTTCAGGGGAGGGGAGAGGGAGGGGGAGGGAGGGAAGGAGAGGGGAGAGAGAGAGAGAGGGAACTTTATTAACCTTTTAAAACAAAAAAAGGTAAAAACTAATAACAAGAAGCAAAGTTTAGAATAAAGAAAGAAGAAAAATTAAGAAGACAAAGCTACCAGTACAGGGGAAAAAAAAGAAAATATAAAGAAGTGACTTCCGATTCTCTTTTAAATTATTTAAATTATAAATATACATGTAAATTGACCTTATAGTCTATGATTACATCATTGATTACATTTTCCTATTATCTGCTTTCTTTCTAATCAAAACCAAGAATCATGATTTCACCCCCCCCCCCCATTCATACCAAAACTCAATAAGAAGTTTAAACAGTTTTATACTTCAATAATCTTTGGATTGAATCATTGATGACTTTGAACTGTTGTAGAGTTTTGATGCACATGGAATGTGAAACAGTGGGAAGCTTTTTTTATCAATTGATTCCTTGAATCAATTGATTTAATTCTATCCTTTTAACATCAGCTCTAGCATCCATTATTTTTGAATGATATCATTAAGTTTTAGTATAAAAGCCTAATTTTTGAGACCCATTTGAGATGGGTCTAGTATCCTTCACACATCCCTAGTAAGCCTAATATGGATATTTCATGTCCAAACATTGCCTATTTTTTTTTCCAGGATATCCTACACGCTCTCATTGTACCTGATGGGAACCTTTTACAATGAAAAAGAAATGTAATGGATTTTTCCAAAAGGGTAATGCCATTTTCTTAGTCAGACAAATAAATAAACAAATAGACAAACAAACAAATAAACAAACAAATATTTTTTCCCCAACTGTCCACCCTTCACTCATCCTTCCTTCTGTTTTCTGTTGAGCCTTATTTATTGCCTCTGGCAACTTCAGAATCTCTTTCCACACATCAAATTGAAAATTCATTTGGCGTGTGAGATACACTCAGGGAGCAGCACCAAGCTTTTTGAAAGTCCATGAATCGTGTCACAGCGGCTATGGGGATCAGGGTGGGGGCTGTTCCTATATCAAGCTAGATCTGGAATAAGATTGCTCTTGAAAATGAGGGAAGTAATCAAGAATCCTACTCCTTTGCTCTTGGGACCTATGGAACACAAGTGCAGGAGACTAGATGTAATGGTATGTGAGTAAGCTCTTGAGAGATGGGACAAAGAAAAGGTGCCTAGAAAACAGTCAGATAAGAGAAGACATAGCATGAAGCTGCATAATGAGTAGAGGAAGAGGCTTAGAAGGCTAGCCTTTTAAGGCGACAGCAAGAGATTTGTACTTTCAGACTTGCAAAGTTCTGACAATGCAGCCATTACAATTAAATTGTCTATTGTGTGATCTACCCAGGAAGGCTGACATCAAACTTTCATTCTTTTATCTTGGAAGCTTCTTATACTGGTCAGGATGGCAATTAAGAGAGTGTGTATCATGAATGTTTCTGGAACATAAACACATATAGCAGAGAGGAAAGAATACACTTAGTGAGACAAAGTCTCACAAAGCTCCTATCTCCTGGTACAAAGAATTCCCCACTCCAATTCTCCCAACTACATATTCTTTTGAAAATTTCTATTCTGGTTAGATGGAGAATCTCTCTCCTGACATCTTTTCATGCCACCACATTTAAATTCATAAAGACATTCTCTGTCAAAATAATACCTTGGGTTTTCAGAAATAATAGCTTTAGCCACCTCGTGAATAATCTGCTTATCGTAACTGATTTAGATCCCATTGATAAACACTGTGAAATACTGCTCTGCTATTTGCAGAGTTATTTACTAACCGTATTTGTATACCAACCAAGAATGAATGTTCTTTTGTGTTCTATGGCCAATGAGTATATATTTTCTCTTGGGATGCAAGGCTGGGTTACTTGGAGAATTCAGCTTATTCCATTAAGAATCCCAAGTCAGCTAACAATCTAAAATAAAATAGAAAACGTTAAAATAAAAGGATTACAATTCTAAGTGATAAATGGAGATTCAATGTGCCCCCGTTTATGATAGTATGACAAAGCTAGTGTTTGTAAGCCCTCCCAATATTTTCTACTTATATAAGGGTGATGCTGTTTTATCTACAAAAGTACTACGGTAGCATTCCTAGCCTGACTTTATTCATGTATGTATGTATGTATGTATGTATGTATGTATGTATGATGTATGTATTTATTGAATTTATATTGCCACCTCTTCGCCAGTGGTGACTCAAGGTGGCTTATAGAATATAAACCACATTTGTTTATATTTAAATTAAAGGAAAGATCTTATTTAGGTCTTATACCACTTTATAATGCCTTGGTAAGGCCACACTTGTAATATTGCATTCAGTTCTGGTCGCCACGATGTAAAAAAGATGTGGAGACTCTAGAAAGAGTGCAGAGAAGAGCAACAAAGATGATTAGGGGACTGGAGACTAAAACAGATGAAGAACGTTTGCAGGAACTGGGTATGTCTAGTTTAATGAAAAGAAGGACTAGGGGAGACATGATAGCAGTGTTCCAATATCTCAGGGGTTGCCACAAAGAAGAGGGAGTCAAACTATTTTCCAAGGCACCTGAGGGTAGAACAAGAAGCAATGGGTGGAAACTAATCAAGGAGAGAAGCAACTTAGAACAGAGGAGAAACTTCCTGACAGTTAGAACAATTAATCAGTGGAACAGAAGTTGCCTCCAGAAGTTGTGAATGCCCCAACACTGGAAGTCTTTAAAAAGATGTTGGATAGCCATTTGTCTGAAACGGTATAGAGTTTCCTGCCTAGGCGGGGGGTTGGACTAGAAGACCTCCAAGGTCCCTTCCAACTCTGCTATTGTATTGTATTATAAATTGCCATCCAGGCAAGTAAGAGGGATCAAGCAGGGAATTAGTCTTGAGTAATTGCACAGCCACAAAAGATCTGGGGTTAACCCCTCCCCAGTAAATTCCATGGGATCTTTTCTGTTTGTTTCCAAGAGAAAGCATGCAGTCTGGGGAAAATGTTGCATTATCGGCAGAATGCAATGAAGTAGTTCAACTTGAACCCTTCTTCATATGTGGATTGAGTTGCTTGTACCTGACAATACCAAGTTGGGGAAGACTGAACTGGTCTTCTATTGGTACCTGAAATGTATTTTCCAGCTGTCCAGTTACCTGTGATAACACAATTACATGAAACTGTAAAACAAAAATACAGGAAAAGAAAAAAAGGAAGACATCCAAGCTTACTTCTACACAGCTCATTTTCTGACCCCGTGCTTTCTGAGGAAGAAACACTAATTGAAATTCATGCTCTTGGGCCCTATGAACCATTCAGCAGAATAAAAGCACTTAATCGCTTAATGAAATTATTGTCTCCATGGGGGCGAAAAAGGAGGGGAGAAGAAAGAACATAAACTATTTTATAGGGAGCTCTTTGAAAAGCACATCACACTGACATTACTATTTCTTTGCCAATATAATTCATTGAGTTCCTTTCCTCATATCGTTTTTTATAGAAAGAGCAATTGCTAATGTTATTGATATATTTCTCAATTCCGTTATTCAGCAGACACATGCCAACTGGAGTATAATCTTGCATGCTAAGGAGACCAGCACTAATTCTTCCCAAATTGGGGAATAATGCCACCAATGGCATTTTGGAGGAGGGCTACGACTAGAACTTAAGTGAGAAGAGAAAATGAGAGAGCTAGCTGCTATATAGGTAGCCCTCAACTTACTACCACAATGGAGCGCAAGATTTCTGTTGTTAAGTGAGACATTTGTAAAGTGAGTTTTGCCCCATTTTATGACCTTTTTGCCACAGTTGTTATCATTGCATTCAGGGGTGGGTTCCGGCAGACAGTACTGCCAATTAACTCAGGGGTGCACCTCCCCGCATGTACGCACAGTACAACTAAAATTTCTCTGCGCATGCACAGAAGCGAAAACCAAGATGGCAGCTCCTAGGACACCAATGGGAGAAGCAGGTGGGGGGCATTGCAAGCCTGGGTCACCCACCCCTGATTGCAGTTGATAAGTTAGTAACCCGGTTGTTAAGTGATTCTGGCTTCCTCATCGACTTTGCCTGTTGAAAGGTCGCAAAAGGGGATCACATAATCTTAGGACACAGCAATGGTCATAAGTATGAATCAGTTGCCAAGCACCTGAGTTTTGATAACATAATCATGGGGATGCAATGAAGGATGTAACTGTGAAAAATGGTCACAATGCTTAATCCGCAAGCCAAGATAACGCCAGACGCCAAGTTGCAGCTAAACCATTTATTAACAAGCTAACGTAAAACTACGAACGAGCAACAGGGGCTGTCTGGCAGGCATTTGTAGAACCACTGCCAGGCGGTCGGCCAATCCGAGGGCTACGCTCAACGCGCCTGTCTTCAGGCGCGCTGGAACCAATCAGTGAAGCCTGAGCGAGTTCGACTCGGCCCAGGTTGTAAACCCGAGGACTTAACACATAAGTCACTTTTTTTCAGTGTCGTTGTAACGGTCACAGATTGAACTGTTGTAAGTCGAGGACTACCTGTAGTAGTTAGTGTTGGACAGGGGTGCTGGATTTCTGTGCTGGATTTCTGTGCCCTGATTGCAGTTGATAAGTTAGTAACCCGGTTGTTAAGTGATTCTGGCTTCCTCATCGACTTTGCCTGTTCGCAAAAGGGGATCACATGATCTTAGGACACACATGGAAGCAGTCTGAATATCTTTCGGGCAGTTACTTTCTTTCAAGTCAACATATTTCCCAAGATTTTTATTTTGGGGGAAATTGTAAGTAGTAAGTAAATCTTTATTACGGTCAAAGACCAGCAATACACATTAGTTTTTACAATATGTTAAAAAGTACTGATATTAAGATATAATTGTATTGACATTATATCAATGTCAATGATATAAGTATTGACATTAAAAGTGGAAAATAAGATACATGTTCTCAGATTGTTCGGGTCACTTTCTGGTTTACCTAGGTGCAACGCTGTTAAGTATAGGAGTAAATACATTGGTCCAAAGATTGTTAGAGATATGTCCAGGTAATTGGTACAAGATGACAACTATACTTTTCCCCCTTTGGGGGAAATTGTTGTGAACACCATTCCCTTTTTTTTTTTATTAAAAGAGTTTTGTACAAACAAATTTTCCCCCTTTTCACCCCCCCTCCACACAATATAAATCTCATACAAATGCTATACCCCCCCAACCCCCCCGCAAAAATTCACATTCAAATATTATACCAAACACTTTACCCCCTCCCCTCCCCCCATCTTAAAATAGATTACTCATAACCCCTCTCCTCCCAACAAACACTATATAAATTTCTCTTAAATTAATAATAACACATTGATCATTTTCTAAGCTAATTTAACATCTATAACTCTTAATATAAATTTCTCCTAGCCTAACAATGTTTCATTAGTCCCATCTTCTAATTTATTCATACATATATATTGCCCCACCCTCCACCCTAACCCTCCCCCACCTCCCACACAAACCCACCCCCCTGACTTCCGCTGTATACCACTCTAACAATTCCAAACATCCCATATACTATTTACTCTGATCATCTATCGGTCTAAACATTCTTACCTAAAGGCTAGATAATAACTCCTAGTCTGGTATTTATTCTGTATATAATCAATCCATTTTGCCCATTCCTGTGTGTAATCCTCCTGTTTCTGAGCTTTTAAGAAAGCTGAAATTTTTGCCATTTCAGCGAACCCCGCCACCTTCTGAATCCATTGATCAATTGTCGGCAAAAAATCTTTTTTCCAATGTTGCGCAATCAACAACCTAGCTGCTGTAACCATATACAAGGCCAATTTTGTTTCCCCTTTGGTAAAATCCTTAACTATACCCAATAAAAACATTTGTGGAGTGAATTGTATTCTTTTCTTAAATACATTCTGCATAACCCACCATATTTTTATCCAAAAAGCTTTAACCTTGTTACAAGTCCACCATACATGAAAAAAGGTAGCATCTAGACACCCGCATCTCCAACATTTTGGTTGAACATTTGGGTACATGCATGATAATTTTTTAGGATCTAAATACCATCTGTAAAACATTTTATAGAAATTCTCCCTTAAATTCTGTGACTGTGTAAATTTAACATTCTGAACCCATATTTTTTCCCACGTTTCCAACATAACCACTTCACCAAAATTCTGAGCCCATTTAATCATACAATCCTTAACCAATTCACTTTCTGAGTCTCTTTCTAACAGTACATTATATATTCTTTTAACTTGTTTTGGACCAGTCTCTTTTATCTGCTTAATCAGTTCCATTTCTTTATCCATAAAGCCGACCCTGCGATCTTCTTCCCATCTCTTCTGAAGCTGTATGTAATGTAACCAATTTAAAGTAATTCCTTCTTCCAACAGCTGTTCCAAAGTTTTTAACTTCCATTCGCCCCCATCAGCAATAAGCACATCTTTATATAAACAACCCCCGAGTGACTTAATATTCATAATCCCCATGGTGTCTGCAAGATCCAACCAAAGCGGTATTTTATAATCCCAATTGGGCCGGTGCTTCTTCCATATTCTCATCAAGGCACTACGGAGAACATGGTTGTTGAACACTTTATCCACCCTGTCTTCATAAAAAAGATATGCATGCCATCCCAGAACAAGATCATGGCCTTCTATATTGAGCAATTCCATTTTTGTTTTCCCGAACCAATCTGCTACATGCGTTAATACCGCAGCTTCATAATACAATCGAAGGTTTGGGAGTCTGAGGCCGCCTCTTTCACGTGTATCTTGCATAATCTTCATCTTTACTCTCGGTTTTTTCTCCTTCCAAACAAATTTATTTAATGTTGTTTGCCAATTTAACAAGGTTTTATCTGACTTAAGCACCGGAATCATCTGGAATAGAAAAATAAATCTAGGTAGAATGTTCATTTTAATTGCTGAGATCCTTCCAAGCAAAGACAATTGTAACTTTTTCCACGCTTCAAGATCTTTCTGTATCTTTTGCCACAACACTTCATAGTTATTTGAGAAAAGTTTTGTGTTTGCTTCTGAAATTTGTATTCCTAAATATTTAACTTTAGAAACTATTTCAAAACCTGCTAAACTTACAAGTCTCTTTCTTTGAGTCTCTGTCATGTTTTTAACCATCATTTTTGTTTTGTTTTGATTTAGTCTAAACCCAGACACCATGCCAAATTCTATTATGATATTTTTCATCTGGATTATTGATTTCAAAGGATGTGAAAGGGTAACAACCAGATCATCGGCGAATGCTCTAGTTCTGTATTCCTTTTGCCTGATAGCTATGCCATCTAAGGATTTTGAGTCCCGAATTGCGTTCAACAAGACTTCCAAAGTTAAAATAAATAACAATGGGGATAATGGGCAACCTTGTCTTGTGCCTTTTTGTATCTCGAAAGTTGTTGACAAATTTCCATTAATAATAAGTTGTGCATTTTTTTGCTGATAAATTGCTCCAATCGCCTGCCGCAATCGTGGTCCCATATCCATCTTTTCCAAAGTCTTGGTTAGAAAGTTCCAATTCACTCGATCGAAGGCCTTCTCTGCATCCAAGAAAACCAGCACTGCAGAGATCTGCTTATTCTTATCAAGATAGTCAATTAAATCTATGAGTTGCCTTACATTCTCCTTCATATGTCTGCCTTCAATAAATCCTGCTTGATCATGATGAATAATCTCTTGAATAACTGGCATCAATCTGTTGGCTAGTACCTTAGCAAATATTTTATAATCTGTGTTCAGAAGAGATATCGGCCTGTAATCCTCTGGTTTCTTAGGGCCCTCTTTATCTTTAGGTATCAATGAGATAAAAGCCGCTTTCCATGAGGGAGGTATTTTACCTCCTTGTTGTATATTACAAAATAGTTGTGTAAGATATTCAATCATTTCCAGTTGTAAAGTTTTATAATACAATGCAGTCAAACCATCAGTCCCTGGAGCCTTAGCTAATTTAAGTTGATTTATAACTAAAGTGATCTCATCAGCGGTTATAAGACGTTCCAAATTTGCCTTTTGAAGCACAGAAATTTTGGCAACCCTTTTTCCTTCCAAAAAATCATTTATTAACTTGTTCTGTATATTATCCTGTACATATAGCTTAGTATAATAGTCCACAAATGATTTTTTTAATCAACTCTTGTTGATATACCATCTTCCCTCGAAACTCAATTTTATCAATAATTCTGTCATTCATATTCCTTCTCAAAGTATATGCTAACCATCTACCAGGTTTATTAGCGTTGGCAAAGGTGTTATGTTTAGCAAATTGCAAATTGGTTGCTGTTTGTTCTGCTATAAGCATCTGAAATTGATCTTTCAACAGCTTTAGCGCCATCTGGAGCACCTGGTCATTCGGGTTTATTATAAGCAGCTGTTCTTTGCATTTTATTTCATCTTCCAATTCCATTCTCCTTTTCTGTCTAATTTGTTTGTGTTTAAAGTTCATATGTATCAGGACCCCACGCATATAAGCTTTACTTGCATCCCAAACTATTTCAATGGGAGTGCCCTTATTCATATTAAAACTGAAAAATTCCTTCATGTGTTTTTTAAGTTCATCAACATTTTTTTCATATCTAAATAAATTTTCATTTACTCTCCAAGACCTTCTTGGCCTCATCCCTAATTCAATTTGTAACCACACCGGACTATGATCGCTAAGTGTCCTGGCGAAAATCTTGGATTTCTTGGCTTTAGGAAGTAGATCCGGTGTTAACAAAAAGAAATCAATCCTTGAAAAGGATTTATGTCTATCTGAATAGAAAGAAAAATCCATCTCATTTAGATGTTGCGTCCTCCAAGCATCTTTTAATTTCAAATCGTCTTGTAAATCAAAAAAAGCCTTTGGTAATTTGGTAGTGAATTTCGTCTTTGTACTCTTGTCTATCTTTGGAGAAATCACTCCATTCCAATCTCCCATTATTAGAATACTTTTAAAGTTCCAGTCTAAAATTTTTAAATGGAGCATCTTATAAAAACTTTCTTGGCATTGGTTAGGAGCATATATTCCTAGCACCAAAATGGAACCGAAGTCTGTATCAAATTGAATTGCTATATATCTACCAGCGTCATCTGCCTCTATAACTTTAGTTGAAAATCTTTTATTTATATATATCATCACACCCTTTTTCATCTTTGTGCAGCCAATCATGTGCTTAGATTTGAGTCATTTGAATACTTCCCAGTTTGAAGTTTCTTTCTTTAAAGCAAAACCCAGAGATCATTTTTGTTAGATCTGGGCAACGAGAGAACAGACTGCGGACACGAAGTGACTTAACAGCTCTTTATTAGTAGTAGTAGTGATCCAGCTTGCTCTGTGGTCGGAGGGTTCCCCTTTTATAGTGATCGGGTACGCCTCTCGACCAATCAGAGCGATACCTGTTTCCCGCTGTAGCAGCGGACCAGAGAGGAGACTTGTAACGATATATGTTAATATCTAACAATTTTTTCACTGCAAATTTCACCTTCCAGACTGTGGTGCCAGTAACTGCCCCTTATCTTCCTTTTCCAAAATTCTACCATGTTCTGGGCATCTAAAATAGTACAGTTTGCAGTATATCTATATGTTCCTTGGTAAAGCCTGTTTATTGGTTTTAGCAATTAAGAAACATCGCAATATTATTTAATGCTTGTTTAAAGCCTTTGGGGTGACTTAGGAATTTGAGGAAATCAAGTGAAGAGAGACTCCTACTACAATACTTGTAGAAGACCAAGACTAAATATGGACCAGATTCAGACTCAGGTTTACAATACCATAAGAGCAGAAATCCATGTTATTTCTTCATTGTTGAGAAAATGCAACTCCATCCTATTGTTGTGTAGGGAAGGAAAGTAGACAATATATGGGAATGCAAATATGTATATGTTTGAGATAATGCTTGTAGAGTCATGCAGATCTTGCTGTCATTTGGGCATAACTGAGTAAGTAGGGACTGCTTCTTGCAATGTAACATGGAGTTCTTTCGAGTTTGTAGAACTAATAAAGGAAACATCTAGATAATGAATGCTGGGAAAGCCATTGTAATTTAGAATAGCAAAGCGTTTAATTTATAATAATAATAATAATAATAATAATAAAATTTATTTCTAAGACGCACCCTCTCCCGAAGGACTCGGGGTGGCGTACAACAAAACACATAGGAACAATACGAAAAATACACAAACAACTAAACGAATACATATACATAGAGGAGGAAGGAAGATGAGTAAAAACAGCTAAAACACAATTTAAAATCCCCTAATAAAATTCCCAAAGTCGCAGAATTAAAAAACCCGTCAGGAGCAGTGTGAACGAACTATGATTGAGCCAGGCCAGCTACTTGAAATAGGTGGGTCTTGAGCTTAATCCGGAAGGAGCGGAGGTCAGAGGTAGTCCTAATATCTGGGGGAAGGTCATTCCACAGGGCTGGGCACGCAACAGAGAAGGCTCTACTCCTAGACGCCGCCCCCTGACATTGTCTGGTGGACGGCACCTGGAGGAGTCCCTCTCTGTGCGAGCGAATTGGTCGCAGGGATGTATGGGGCAGGATACGATCCCGCAAGTAGCTAGGTCCTGAGCCATGGAGCGCTTTAAAGATCGTTATCAAGACCTTGAAACGCACCCGGTAGACCACAGGGAGCCAGTGCAGCTCGCGCAGGAAAGGTGTCACATGGGAGTACCTTGTACTCCCCATAATTACCC
This sequence comes from Natrix helvetica, assembly GCF_964273705.1. Taxonomy (NCBI): domain Eukaryota; kingdom Metazoa; phylum Chordata; class Lepidosauria; order Squamata; family Natricidae; genus Natrix; species Natrix helvetica. Next base: position 15,797,511 of record NC_138559.1, on the reverse strand, counting down.
GCGCGGCCGCGTTCTGGACCAACTGTAGTCTACGAGTGCATTTCAAGGGAAGCCCCATGTAGAGAGCGTTACAGTAGTCCAGGCGAGACGTCACCAGCGCATGAGTGACTGTGCGCAAGGCATCCCGGTCCAATAGGGGGCGCAATTGGCGCACCAGGCGAACCTGGTGGAACGCCCCCCTTGCCACGGCCGCCACATGGTCATCCATGGACAGCCGGGCATCAAGGAGGACGCCCAAATTGCGCGCCCGCTCCACCGGGGCAAATTGCACGCCCCCGATGGCCAGAGATGGAGTTAACTGGTTGAACCGGGGGGCCGGGACCCACAGCCACTCCGTCTTGGAGGGGTTGAGCTTGAGTCGGTTGCCATCCATCCAGACCCGTACGGCTTCTACACACCGGGACATCACTTCGACGGCCTCGTTGGGGTGGTTCGGGGTGGAAATGTACAGCTGAGTATCATCAGCATACAGGTGGTATCCCACCCCGAAACCACGGATAATCTCACCCAGCGGCTTCATGTATGTGTTGAACAGGAGCGGCGAGAGGACCGACCCCTGTGGCACCCCACAGGTAAGGGGGCTCAGAGTCGACCTCTGCTCCCCTGTCAACACACGTTGCGTCCGGCCGGAGAGGTAGGAGCCGAACCACCGTAAAACGGTGCCCCCGACCCCCAACCCCTCCAGTCGGCGCAACAGGATACCATGGTCGATGGTATCAAAAGCCGCCGAGAGGTCTAATAGGACCAGGATAGAGGAACAACCCCTATCTCTGGCCCTCCAGAGATCATCCACCAACGCAACCAAGGCCGTCTCCGTGCTGTGCCCAGGGCAGAAGCCGGACTGGCGCGGGTCTAGATAATCATTTTCCTCCAGATGTCGTGGAAACTGATAAGCCACCACACTCTCTACAACCTTCGCCAAAAAGGGAAGGTTGGAGACAGGACGATAATTGGCCAGCTCCGTAGGGTCCAGGGAAGGCTTCTTGAGCAAGGGTCTCACCACCGCCTCTTTCAAGGCGGCTGGAAGGGACCCCTCACCCAGCGAAGCGTTCACTAGGCCCAGGAGCCAGTCGCGTGTAACCTCCCAGGATGCCAGTACAAGCCAGGAGGGACACGGGTCCAGTAAACATGTGGTAGGTCGCAGTCGTCCACGCACTCTGTCCAAATCCTCGATGGCAATCAAGTCAAACTCCTCCCAGATAGGACTCTCAAGACTCGCCACGGACGCCTCTGCAGGACCACTGGAAGGGACCCAATCCTTCCGGATTTGAGCGATTTTATCCTGCAGGTATTTCCCAAATTCCTCTGCCCTACCCTGTAAAGGGGCCTCCCGCGGCCTCTGAAATAAGAGGGAGCGGGACACCCGAAACAGGGCGGCAGGGCGGTTCTCTGCGGATGCAATGAGAGTGGCACAATATTGACGTTTGGCCACTCTCAATGCCACAAGGTACGTCCTTAAATGGGCTCGTACCTGTGTTCGGTCAAATTCGGAACGGGAGGATCTCCAACGACTCTCTAGGCATCTCTTGTGGCGCTTCATCACCCTTAGCTCCTCGGTAAACCAAGGGGCCAGGGTGGAGTGTTGCCGCCGGAGAGGCCGCAAAGGCGCCACCCGGTTCAAGGCCCCAGTAGTCGCATTGTTCCACGCGACCACCAGGTCCTCTACCCGAGGGCGAGTCAGGGCCGCAGAAGGTGGCCCAAGCTCCATCTGGAACCTATCTGGCTCCATCAGGCGCCTGGGGCGGAACCATCTAGTATTTTCCGGTTCCGCCTCCCCGCAGCGGGGGGTAGCACCAGGGAAGTCAAGTCGGAGGAGTGAGTGGTCTGACCATGACAGGGGAGTGATGGTTAAGTCCCCTCCTCCCAGATCACTCAACCACTGGCCAGAGACAAAAACAAGGTCCAAGGTGTGCCCTCCCTCGTGTGTCGGGCCCTGAATCAGTTGAGTCAGGTCCATGGCTGTCATGGAAGTCTCTTGACTTATTCTTCAGTAAATCAGTAAGATGCTCTTCATGATTACAAGTACACTTATAATAATGAACAGACAAAAAAAGAGAATGCGTTACACAGAAATCTGATTTGTTATATACATTTTAACATTTTTTTTTCATTTTTAGATTGCCAATTAACCTTTGGTGTAATAAGCATTCTCAGCAAATGAACTTGAGGTTTTTTCAGATGTCCATAATTTACAATTAGAAGTATGGATGTGCAAAAGGTTCCCCATGAAAGACCTTATGTGCTTAATCATCACAAGATTACTACTTCTGGCATTCTCAAACAAGGCCACCAAATAGAATAATCGGCACTCTATATATTGGTTATACTTTTTAAAAGAAGTATTATATGGCCATTTTTGAGAATGCCAATACAGGTAGTCCTCGACTTACAACCTCAATTGAGCCCCACATTTCTGATGCTAAGCAACACATTTGTTAACTGAGTTTGCCCCCCCCCCCCATTTTATGACCATTCTTGCCACAGTTGTGAATGTGAATCGCTGCAACTGTTAAGTTAGTAACGCAGTGGTTACGGGAATCTGACTTCCCATTGACTCTGCTTTGCCGAAGGTTGCAAAATGTGATCACACGACTGTGGGAAACTACAGTTGCCAGGCATCTGAATTTTGATCATGTGACCATGCAGGCGCCAGGGGGATGTCCCGGGGCTGCTGCACAGGTGCACCACCTGCTCTCCTGGAGCACTTTCTTCCTCCCGCCGCCTGTTGGTGCCGCTGCAATTGATTCGGCTGGGTGAACGGGCCCCAGAAGGCAGGGTGTGCTCTACTACTGCCGTTGTTGTTGTTGCTGTTAGGCGTGCCCATGCAGGAGAAATCCCCAGTGTGGCGCAGTTCCGGGATGGTGGGATATTCTTTCTTTCACCGGTACGGGGGGCGTGGCCAGGCCACCATCACTACCGGTCTGGTACAACAGATTTTTACTACCTCTTCTGCTGTACCCAGAGGAACCCACTTCTGTTCTATATCCTTACTTCTTTGGGCACCTCTTTTTTAAAATTGTTCTCCTGTTATGCAAGAGACAGAGGAAGGCCACAGCTTCTGACAAAACGTGTTAATTTGGTGATCCAGGAGATTTGGGATTGTGATTTTATTTGCTCTAGTAGCCATAACTTGGGGAGTCTATCAATCTCCATTTTATTGACTTTGCGCCAGTAGTTACATGCTCTAAGTTTGGATAGTGCATGAATTGTATGAATTCCCAATTCAGCTCTAACTGCTGCAGCAGATGTTCTTAGAGCTACACCCAAAATACATCTCAAATGCTGGGACTGTGTTTGTTCTAGGACTGTGGTTGAGTATAGACCCCAAACTTCTGTTCCATACAAGAGCATAGGGGCAACTTTTGCTTTATATACTTTAATTAATGGGAGTAGGGACCCTGGGTAACTATGATTCTTTAGTTTCAGCAGTAAATTCAAATGAGATTTTGCTCTGTGTACTCCGTTGAGGATGGCAAGCCCAACAAGATCCAGTCTTGGAAAAAGTTAAAGCCTAACTATACAAAGATATTCAATTGGTTCACTGTCTAATTGCCATCTATGTCTCTGATGATGTTTTCCAAATACAATGATTTTTTAAATTTATATTTACCAATGGTTAGGGAATTATCCCTAAGAGCTGAATATTCTTAATATCCTATGTAATCCTACTTGTGAATACGATAATGAAATCATATCATCAGCATAGAGCAAGCTGTTACAGTATGTATTTAGGATCATTGCCATGTGTACCATGGGTTCCTTCATTAACCCTGGCAAATAAAAAGGAGAGCAAAGCTCAAAGCTACTGATCATTGTCAACATCTTGGGCTTCTAAGTACACTTTGCACAGTTTAAAGGTGTAAAACAACTGATAGTTCCAGACTTAAAAGTATCCAGGGTCAAATATGGGATTTAGATTTTATATTCCAGATTGAGATGTAATTTACATATAATCTACAGTAGAGGTCCAATTAGATATAGTGGTTAGGTCACCAGGCTAAAAACCTGGAAACTGTGAATTCTAGTTCTGCTTTGGGTACAAAGCAGGGGTGGGTTCCTGACAGTTCTAACCTCTTCTATAGAAGAGGTTTCACAAATCTACAGTGCCGTTTAGAATCGGTTCCAGCTCCCTCCCCCCGCCCGTCCAGACATCATCAAGATGAAGAGCGAGAGGAGGATTTCTGGGAGTTGAAGTCCACAAGTCTTAAAGCTGTCAAGTTTGAACACCCCAGGGTTGTTTTTTTTCCTAAAGGGTTAGGGGTGCAAGGGTCTTGTAACTTGACAGCTTTAAGACTTGCGTGCTTCAAATGCCAGAGTTCCTGAGCCAACATTTTGGTTGCTAAGTAAGAGCGTTGTTAAGTGAGTTTCACCACATTTTACAAGTTGGCCATGCACACCCAGTCACATGGCCAGCAAGCCACTCCCACAAAGCAGGCCACACCTACAGAAGAGGTTCTAAAAAAATTTGAAACCCAACACTGGTACAAAGCTAACAAGGTAACCATAGACCAGCCACACTCTCTCAGCCCTAGGAAGAAGGCAATGGCAAACCACTTCTGAAATCTGAAACAAAAACTGCAGTAGAAGGTAATCACCAGGAATTAACATCAATTTGTGAATATGTATGCATGCATACCCATACCGACATAAGCACACAACTATATAGTGTCATTTTAATATAATATTTCTTCCTCTCTTTCTTCTTAATAATTTGAATTGTGTTAACCAGTTACCTTTAAATTAAAATTTAATAGGCATATGTTTTGATTAGAAAATGGATATGAAATCCATTGGAATCCATATTATAAGATTTTAATGAGATATTAGAATATATTAGTTATATGATACTTCAGATTAGTTTGGCTAATTAGTTTGGCTGTCTGCTCATGTTTCACTGTTTATATTTTGTTCTTTATCTAGATTGTATAATCTAGTAATCTTTTTATTACTAAAACTCCTGCTTTTGCTTGTAAATTGGGCAAAACAGTGCATTATAAAGCAATCGGTTTTGACACAAGTATCTCAAATAACCACACTTACAGAATGTCTCTAAAATGTGAGATCTATTTGTCCCGTGGAATACATGTACAGACAGACAGAGGGATGGACGGACACACAGATGAGTGGATGGACAGATGGATAGACAGAGGATGAAAAAGATGGATGGGCAGAAAGATGGATGAAAGATGGGCAGACTGGCAGGTGAATGGTGACAGAAAAGCAGAGAGATGGAGAGACTATCAGATGGACTGATCATGGATTGACAGATGTAGAGACAGATGAAATGATGGACGTCATCTTCTTCTGTCTTCTGTTCTTTTTCATATTTATACAGTTAAAAATAGAAAAAAGGTGCAGGAAAAAATTAAGATAAAAGAAATATATAAAAGAAAGAATAGAGAAAACAGTAAGAAACAGAAAGAAATATAAAGAAGTAACTTTCTTATTTATGTCAACACATATAAACTATTCTAACAACTTCTCAGTTTCTCTTGAAATACAAAAATCTGAGCATCTCGTCTTGCAGCTCTTATTTGTATACAAATCCTTAAAATCTCATTCAGTCATGGTCAGCAAAAGTCCATTAATGGTTAGCTGTAATAACAACATTGATTTTAACTTTATCAAATAAACCCACTTTATATTTATTCTCTTTACTTTTAAAAATGTTGATGTTTAATCCTTCCAAATAATGTCCTAGAATTTGATTCTTTTTCTTTTCTTTTATTTGTCCCTTCTCATCAAGTCTTTAACTGGTCTCCTTTGTAAACTTTAACTGGTCTCCTTTGTAAACTGAATGTGGGAAAGTTATACAGGCTACTTTTTGGTTTGTTATTTTTATATCCCTTTTAATTTTTAAAACAGCAAGCATGTCATCTTTTTCCAGATCATTCTTGTAGTCTGTCATTTTTAAATCAGAGCTATTGTATCTTATCGAGTAGAATTTGTTACTCTTTGCTGGTGGAACTTTATTTTAAAATCTGCTAAAGTTTACGTGAATAGATTTCAAGTTCCCACCCCATTTTCCCCTATCTGTAGACAATACTGAAACTCATTATAAAAAGTGGCAATTCAATTAGTATTTCCCAAGTCATAGTAATAAAAATTTGAAGAAAGAGCTTGGTTATTGCTTCTTACTAAGAATTATAACTTTGTAGGCATGTTTTTTTTTCCATCTATCTGTCTTTTGTCCCCTGGAACAACAAATTTAGATGAAAAACAATTTAAAAGTAACCAATTTATGTAAGGGGCTTATGAATAGCCCACTAAGATTCAGAAGTAATCAGAAGTGCAGACTAAGGAAGTTAGTTCATGTTGAGATTTTGTTTCTTGGTGATCTCTGCTTTGTAAATCGTAAGCTTTTCCTACAGGCATACATATTGCCTCCTTGTACCTTACGTATTTTGAAGTCAGTTATGTAAAAGCCTGAAGAGAAAGAGAAATATTTCATGGGGCTTTAACAACACTTAAGGAGAAAAAACAAACTACTTCCTTCACATTGTTATTATGAAAACTGTGTGCTGCTTTGAATGAAAGCATTCAGAAACATTATTTGAGAGGGGCAAGGTATTATTATTATTTTACTTCTTCCCTTTAGCTGGTGCCTGCATCTGACAATTCTTGTCTTGCCTCAGAAGCTCGGCAAAACTAGATGTGGTTAATACTTGAATGGGATATTACTATTTATTTATTAAAATTTAAAAAGAATACTGAGAGTCTAAAGTAGACTGGGAAATGGAAAAACATTCCAGAAGGCAAGCCACTCTTGTATGGTTGTCAAGAAAATTACACAGGCATATCTATAAATTCACCAGAAGTCAAGCTCAGTTAAAAAATACCTTCTCCACTTTATACTCTTGAAATGAAAAAAATCTTTTGCCAATTCTGAGATACACTTTGGTCTAACACTTCAGGGAAAGCCCAGATCACAGGATGGAGTGGTTTTTCAGCTTCCCCGACTCAGGACAACATCAATATGTGTTTCTTGTTGGAAACTGAGCTCTGGGTCAAAACTAACATTTTCTGGCTGAATTGAGTTCTTTTGCCAATTCTGAGACATACTTTGGTCAAGCTCCTCAGGGAAAGCTCAGATCACAGAATGGAGTGGTTTTTCCCGACTCAGGACATCATCAATATGTGTTTTTTGTTGGATTCTGAGCTCTGGGTCAAAACTAACGTTTTCTGGGTGAATTTTCTTTTGCCAATTCTGAGATACGCTTTGGTCTAACACCTCAGGGAAAGCCCAGATCACAGGATGGAGTGGTTTTTCAGCTTTCCCGACTCAAGACAACATCAATATGTGTTTCTTGTTCGAATCTGAGCTTGGGGTCAAAACTAACATTTTCTGGCTGAATTGAGTTCTTTTGCTTATACTGAGATACGTTTGGATCTAAGTCATCAGGAAAAGCTCAGATCACAGGATGGAGTGATTTTTCAGGTTTCCAAACTCAAGACAACACCAATATGTGTTTCTTGTTCAAATCAGAGCTCTGGATCAAAAGTAACCTTTTCTGGCTGAATTGAGTTCTTGCCTTTTCTAAGATCGTTTGGACTAACTCCTCAGGGACAGCTCAGATCACAGAATGGAGTGGTGTGTCAGATTTCTTAGGTGCCAGCTCTTTGTGTCTGGCTCCCAGATGGCGTTCCCTCTCAGCAGCTCCATTCTGTGATCTGAACTGTCCCTGAGGAGTTAGTCCAAAGGATCTTAGAATAGGTAAGAACTCAATTCAGCCAGAAAACATTACTTTTGACCCAGAGCTCGACATAAATCACTGAGCTGTCACCCATGTCTCCCTCCGTGGGTCTCTTCTCTTCCTCCATCTTCCCTGAGTCTTCATGTCTCCTGGACTCAGGTCGATGCTGGGGCTCAGGACCTGGACAGCAACCTGAAGTTCAGGGAAGCTGGTAGAGTTGTTTAGAAGTGATGCAGGTTAATGTCAGGGTTCCAAGCAACATCCCCAACAAAAGAAGATTCTGAGGCTTGAGCTTCCTCAAAGTTCCATTTTATTAGAGATGTCATATTGGCACATCTGGGAAAATCCGAATCTGAAAGTTTCCAGGTTTCCCCACCCAAAAGAAAGTTCAAGCCCCTGCCCAGCACCCCATGTCCATCACATGATCCAATCAGGTACCATCCAAACCAGGAGTTTCCTCCCAGTCACCTCATCACAGTTGCAGGGCCAGTTGACCATGACTTTCTGAGAAGGAATGTTATTATGGCTACATATCACCCACACTCTATTATATATCCCCGCTCTCATTTTCCCACAGTAGAAAATGTAGCAGGCCTGAAGTCCAAAAGGTAAAAGAGTCCAGGTCTGACACAGCCTTGACCTGGGTATTATGCCCTTGGTTCCCAAGAGAAAGCATTTTATTTTGACTATACATCCCCAACTAATTCCCCCATCCAATCCCTCGCTCCAGTGTGGCAGCACTGAATCTCCAAGATGGCTTTGGCCAGGTCAGCTTCATGGTTGACATATGGATTGGAATCTCTTCTTCAACTCATCTGAAATTTTTTTAAAACTAACCCATCTTTTTTTTTTAAAAAAAAACAGGATTAGGAACTCCATCTACCATGCACTAGATTTCACATAATATTTTTAAATCATAGCAGCAAACAGGAAGGAGCCTGAGAAGACGTGGCTTGTTATGCATGCGGTATTTGTCTAGTCAGCTTTCTAAATTATTCAAGGGTTTAGGAACAATTGTTTTGCTGCAGAATTATTTCTCATCTTTCCTCCCAGGATTCAAATCCTTTTCTGCAGTTTTCCCATTCTGTGAGACAGGCAGGACTCCCATCTACAGATATTCCTTTAGGTCTTCACCATCTTCCTCCTTTCTATCTCATTTTTCACAATGGATATAGCTCTACACGACAGTTACTTAATAGTGAGAATTGCTTTTTTAAGTGGACAATTGAAATACCCTAGCATTTTGATGTAGTATAATACAATGGCTGAGTACATAGTCCATAAAAAGCTGATGGTCTTAAACCCCCTGTCCCAAATATTTTCTGAGATTTTCATGCCAGTTACCTCAATGTGGTGGCTTTATAAACAGAATAAGAGAGTTGGAGGTCTTGAAGGTCTTCTAGTCTCAGCTCAAGCAGGAGACCCTATGTCATTTCAGACAAATGGTTGCCAATCTCTTCCTAAAAACTTTCAGTAATGGACCACTCACAACTTCTGAAGGAAAGTTGTTCCACTAATTATTTTTCTGTCAAGAAATTTCTCATTTCTAGGTTGGTTCTCTAATTCCTGTTGCCAACACTTGTATTCCAGAGGACACTTCATCTGGCATTCTGCTGCCTTTTTGGCAATTAAAAAGTGAAAATATGCACACACACACACACACACACACACACACTGTACGTAACCTCCTGGCTATGCAAGTTAAATGTATGTAGATGCTAGAGGATTCAGCACTGCTTTTGTTTTTCCCACCCCATGACAGATAAACTAATATCACAAGAGAAAAACAACCAAAAACTTTATTATTAAAAGATGAATCAATCATTGTTAGGTGTGATAAATACTCACCTGTGCAAAGCTCTAAGCAGAGCACCAGATGACACTGATCTGCTATAACCAGATAACCACAGGCCTCCTGATTATTTGTAGAGAGAGTGCTGGTTTATGTGGAAATTAGATCTTCCATTACTCCATCAATACAAAGAATCACTTGTCCCTCTTTGAGAAGTTGCTTCAATGCCTAAGATGGGAGGAGAAAGCTCTAGCTTGGAATAAGATAACCATTTTCATCTATATGCCCAGAGGACATGTTGATTACCTTCAATTATTATTTGGGGGAGAGAGAATCTTGCAAAGTAATTATATGTCTCTTGCTTGGTGGCCCCCAAGAGATCTTCTGGCAGATAAGGTGCCAATTATATTGATGGATCAGCTTCTGAAGTTTGCAGCAGCCAATCTTCTGCTGATCCCTGCTGGGCCTTTAAAAAAAATGAGGAGAAGCGAATCTTGTACCCTAGGTGATGGGACAAAACAAAATGAACGTTTCTTTTCCTAATCCATGACAAGGAAAAATTGGATTTTGTCTATTTACAATTAACAAAGAAAGAAACTTTTGAAACAAAGGGCTCAGCATGTGAGCTGAGATTGACATATGGTTAAAGGAGCAATCTCAGGCTTGCCTGATTCAATATTGAAGGAAGTCTCTGTGTCTTTTCGAGTTGGATTGAAATATTTAATGGGCACCATTCATCCCAAATCATAGCTAGGCATTTCTGGGGAGAAAGAGTCAGTTGTGATTCTCAGTCAAGAACATAAAAGGGAGAGCTGTAACTTTTGTTCACTCAAGGGTGTTTACTTTAAATCATAACAAAGAAAGCCAGCATTGAAATTATGATGAACTTCTGTTAATGTTAAATCCAGGGTAAAATTCCTATCACGTTGCTTCATCGCACACCTTTATTGGATATTTCCATCTTCAGAAGTTTTTCATAGGATGTGGAATAGTGATAAAGTAAAGATACAAGGTCCAGCAATCCCCAACAGCATGATTTCCATTCAGCTATGTTGGAGGGTGACTTTGAATGTGGAATTGGGGGGCCTTGAAGCAAACACCTCATGTCAACGATAGGGCCTCTGCTCTTCCCACACAATTCTCATATTCACACAGTCCTCAAAGAAACAGGAATGGTAATGAGGATCTTTTTCAAGAGCCACTTTGGGGTAATGGTTGAAGACTCTGGATTAGACACCTGGAGTCTTTGAGTTGTACGCCTGTTTTAGGCATGAAGTCAGCTAGGTGACCTTGGGTTAGTCACTCTTTCTCAGCCTAAGGATGATGGCTAGGGCAAACTTTCTGAAAAAGTTGCTAAGAAAATTATGTAGCTGTCTGCATAGCTACCGGGAATCAAGAAGAACTTTAAGATAACAAAACAAAAACAAAAACAAATGAGAACCCTGGGGATTGCTTCATTGCTTCCACCCACACTGATCAATGCAGAATCTACAATATAGGACGAAACTATGGTGTCCGTGAAATATTGCTATTCAGCCGCTGCTTGAATATCTCTAGTTAGTTGATCTTACCATACTGCTTGGTATATTTTTCATGATGTATGGAAATTATTTATGTCCCAAGTGTTAGGGATGTAACCCTAGGCTTGGCTTGGCAATGTATATATAAGCTATGATTACTTTACTGTTACTTTAAATGCTTAAGAGATGTAATTGGTTTATTACCTCAAGCAGCCATAAGAGGGAGCCAGAATGGCTGTTAGCTCTCTGTTTTGTTAAACGCTGGTCGGTGTATTTGTGAGGTATTGTGGTTTGCTACTGTTAACTATATTTTGTGTGCTAACTGACTATTTTGATAACTGAATTACTGAACTGTTTATGACTTGGACTGTTAACCGGACTCTGAAAACTTCTATATTTCTACATAGTAAACTACTATATTTTTATACTATTCAGTGTCTCTGTATGCTGGTTTGTGCGTGTTCTTCCATATCACTCTCATTACGCTTCTCTGCATACTCGCTCTCCTCACGGGGAGCTTAATTACTTAACACCAAGCACTAGAAAATATGTTTTATGAAGGAATTGATAGCTAGGTTCATACATCACATTCTTCTATAATGTGGTTAACTATAGTTTGCCAACCCATTATTGAGTGGGTTCCTACAACATAATAAACCACAAGCAAAAATGATATAATGGTTTAGTGCACTGTGTCAAATGAATTGAAGTTGGAAGCTCTCTGTATTAAAAAGTTTGATAACGATTTGCAAAAATATGGATATGAAGGTCAGCGAAAGATGGTAAATTCATTTAGAGATCAGCAGATTATTGCAGCCAGGTATGTCCATTTTTTTTTCTTTTGCTAAAAGCATTCTCATTTATTTATTTCCAAGGCTAAAGAATTAGATTTATTTTCCATTTAAAAGAAAGATGTATTTATTTCCAAGGGACATTGGTTCATCAGTGAACTGCCTGGTGTACATAATTAAAAGTGAAAGGGTAGAGGCACTAACCTGAACAAAAACAAAGATATTGGTGGGATTAAACATATTTTTAAAACCTATAAGAGATTGAACTAATTGGGCTGGAAACTGGAAATTGTGAATTCTAGTCTTCTCTTAGGCATGAAAGCTGATTGAGTGTTTTGGGCCAGTCATTCTCTCTTAGCTCAAAGAAGAAGGTAATGGCAAGCCACTTCTGAAACTGATGTGAAGAAAACTGTAGGGACTTTTCAGTAAGATCTCACGGCATTCCTACAACAATCAGATTGTGCATCTGCAGAATAGTTTAGCAGGTTGTATGAATTCATTCCTTGAAGTTGGTAAACTTTAATAAATCTCTTTTGTGATCCCTGAGCTGATCCCAGAATGTGAAATATTAAATTGCATCTGACACGAAAGGCATGTTGCAAGTTCCATCGATAGGGGAATTATGTCAGCCAGTTCCTAGCAAGAAATGGCCTCTGAAAATGTACAGCAATATAAAATATTCTTGGAAAAGAACTTACCTTGAAAAGAACTGTAATGTGGAATTCCATCTAGACTCACTTCTGATCCCTTTCATAAATCTCCTGAGTTTGCAGATGATGAAGACAGACTCCTTCTCTTCCCATCTCAAGTGTGAACAAATTCTTAATACGGATGTGCCAAATTGCATCACTGCCACAATATAGGCTAGGAAAGAGAGATTAATACTGTCCTAAACCGTATGACATGCCACTTAGTTGGTTTAAAGAAGGGACAAAAGAGTCCTCCAACAGATTGTCTTTTCATAACATGCATTTATAAGATATGACACTAGAGCATTTCAAAATTGAATTAATAAGTCATTCACAGCTCTAGCTGGAATAGTTGATACATTTTTGTGCCCCAGCAGAGGGGAAAATGCCCCACTTGGCTTAGCTTTATGATACTTTATGCCTAAACAGAATTAGTGATTATGCATTCTAACCTTATTTACTGCAGCAATGTAGGCAATCTTGGAGAAAGATAAGATAAAACAGGAAAGGGAATAGACCCTCTTGAAACTCATGGGGTTTGGGGATCTCAGAATAGCATTAGTGATCCACAGCAGTCTATGCACAGTGGGAGAATAGGTTCAAAAGAGAGATAGATGGTATTGTATACGGTGATTTCAGAACCCCTGTAAATTCACATTCCTTCATATCTTCATCTCAATGCTCTGAATCTCCAAAGGCAAGGCAGAAAGATGTTGCTAGAAAAATCTCTTTCAAGTAACAAGCATCTGATTATTTGGTTTGAGCACGGGGCCATAGCTTGACTGTATATAGTCTGTCACCTGGCTGACTAATATGCTCCATCTTTTCATTTGCGGCATCTTGGCTTACATTAAAGAAGTTTTACTGAAAATACAAACACCTGGGCTAAACATTAGCATCTATAGCTTCTCAATACCTAATTAGTATCAGCTCCAGATGTTTGTGGGTTCCTTTTCCTGACCAGGTCTAGCATTTGACTATTGCTGTCCCTTGATTTGTTTTCTACTTTGGTGCATCATTTATTCTGCCGGATGGACAAATATGACCAAGGGGTATTATTTCTTCTCTTGAGAAGGGCAGAGTAGGGTATCAACAGCAGGGAGAAGGAGAAGCAAACAATGGACAATTTTATACTAAATGTCTATGGAGATTCTCAATTATCACTTGGGCCCTCTTCTGACAGGTGTCCAAAAATGTCAACTCTTGCAAATGAGAAACCTTTCTCATCCTAGCTAAGATTTCCCCCCACTTTGAAATAGCTGAAATATCAGATTAGGGACAGATCACCATGGGCAAAATCTATTTAAGTGGCAGCTGTGAGTTGACATCCACTTTATGGCACATAACCAAACAAAGAACCAGCCATATGTCATTGATTTGAAGATGTTCCCCTTCAGATGTCATATCTACAATCATGGCATTTCAAGGCCATTTTTCATAATCTATTTCAATGTAACTTTGATAATAAATAGAATGAAGGGCTAGGGAATTTTGGGAGCTAAAGTCCACATACATCGTTAAGTTGGAAAGATTGACAAACACTGCTCTGGAGAGAAACTTCATGATTTCCATCTACTACTGATTTTTGAGTCAGATGTAAATATTGGATAGGCATCTGTCTTGTTTTTTTAAAAGGACTTTTCTCATTCTTTGGATTCCTGTGGAGTTTCCATGGAAAATTAAACAGCAGGACATAACAGCTGTGTTTCTGTATGTGTACTACAAATCTTAGCTGTCCTCCTGCTGTGTGCCCTTAAAACTGTGGATTCCGCCCCACTTCTACTCTTACATAAATTATTCCTACTCTTAATCTGCTCTCAAATTCATTTGTTTAATTTTCTTCTTAGAAATCTATATGATCTAAATCTTAAACATCAGAAGATAAAGATAAAACTTAAGGTGATAAGATAGGTGGGGCTTCTGTGGAGCAAACCTGAAGGAGAGGATAGGAGAGGTGGATGGTAACTACTGATTAATTTTCAAGCTGTAAGTGTTGATTTATCAAGCCTGATCACGTAGTTTCATAGTGGAGTATGGGTATTCAGCTAGTTAGTTTATACCAGTGACCTTTTCTCAGTTCTTCTGAAAGTGGTATCATTTTCTGAATGACTCAACAGTTAACAAAACTACTATTTGTTTGTTTAATTTGAATGGTAGTAATAAATGTACAATATTTGTGAGTGGTTAACTCTTTGGCTTCAATTTTTTTTTTTAAAAAATCAGATTTAAGTTTGCTCTTTCTCCTCTACCTCTTCCAACTGTAACAATGACCATGAGAATTTTCCTAGGATTCTCTAGATCAGGGATGTCAAACTCAATTTTATTGAGGTCCAGATCAGCATTGTGGTTGTCCTCTGTGGGGCGAGGGGTGAGGGGCGTGGCTGGGGGAAGGGGCATGGCTGGAGTGATCATGGTTGACTGGGCATGGCCAGCTTTATGTTGTTTGTGTGGGTGGTGCCTGTGGATTTGGGCGGCGTTGGAGAGGGAATCCAGGGGCCTCTGGTGGGTGGGGTGATGAGTGGGAGGTGTTCCAAGAAACACCCCCAATGAAAGAAAACTCTAAGACTTGAGTTTCCTCAAAGTTCCATTTTATTAGAGATGTCATGTTGGCACATCTGGGAAAACCAGAATCTGAAAGCTTCCAGGTTTTCCAACCCAGCTGAACATTCAAGACCCTGCCCCAACACCCACAAGTCTATCACATGGTCCAATCCTTCATTGCCACGAAGAAATATTCCTCCCATCCACATCCATCCAGATGCAGGGATAAAGTGACCTTGACTTTCTGAGAAAGAATGTTATTATGGCTACACATCACCCATACTCTGTATAATCCCCCCTCCCATTTTCCCACAGTAGAAAGTGTGGCAGGCCTGAAATCCAAAAAGTAAAAGATGACTTCCAGGTCTGACAGGAGGATTGTCCCACAGGATAAGGGGAGGGGAGGCAGGGGGCCGTGCAGCTATAGCCAGAAGTGCATCAGCCACTGTGCATTCACCATCCTTTGTGTGCAGGGAGAGAATGGTTTCCGGCTGTAGAAGCAGCCTGCCAGCCCCTCAGCTGGCACACACTGTGGCTCAAGAGCCTGCTGCTGACACCTGCTGGCTATCCAACCACCAAAGAGAGGCAGGGGAAGGAATGTGATGCGGATCACTGGACATGCTTACTCCATCCCACTGTCTGTTTTGGCTTGCAGTTGGAGAGCAAGTCGCCACTGGTCATCTTCTCCTCAGCCCCCTGGAGGGTCTTGCCCTTGGCCGATGGGTGGACCGTGTTCCCCTCACACACCCAAATACAGCTGCAGGTGCACAAGAGTGGTACTTTGCCAGCAGGGCCTACAGGAAGTGGGGGAGGATACGGCATTTCTCTGTTTGCTACCAGATCCAACATGCGACGCCCGGTAGGGCTTAACCAAAGTGTGGTGGGGGGTTGGGGTAGGAAACGGTGCACATCCCAAGGCTGGAGGAAGAGGGCTTTTGAGCCCCAGGCACTGGTTAAGGCAGCACCCTGTCAACTCACCTGCTCATGTGGAGAGAAGCCCTGCTACCAGAGCTGCACCTTCCAGGAACACTGACCGAGCGGGGAATTTGGCTGCAATGCTCAGCTCAGAATGGAGATGTGGTGGTGGGGATGCTGCCTTCAGTCTACAGAAGGGACTGCAGCCTCTGGGCTCTGTCTGAAGGAGCTGTGTCCATTGGGCAGCACCCCAAAAGCGCTCTGCAGCTGTTGCCTTGCAGGGCAGGGTGGAGATTGGCTTTTCTTGCCCAGCAGCCCTGATGAAGGAGGCGCATCATCTATCCTTGCCAGCTCTTGAGCCAACTCCACTACCACTTGGCAGACCCACTCAGCCTGAAGGAGGTGAAGCAGCCTGCTAGAAAGGTGAGTTCGCCTCACACACCCGATGCACTTTAGCACCATTGAGGCTACCAGCAGCTCATGCAGGTCCATTAGGCCTCTGCCATCACCACCCAGAACACGAGGTCTGCCCAACCTGAAGGAGGCAAAGCAGCCAGCTAGAAAGGCTGAGTAGAGGTGGCAAAGCACACTCAGGCCTAGCAGGCAAAAACCGGCCACCACGAGTGGGTAAAGCCAGATCCCCATCGGAGCCCCAGCTGCCCAGGCCCATGAGAAATGAGGGAGGGGAGCATGCAATCCCAACTGGCCTTGAGTGGCCATAGTGCTGATGCAGATTGAGTTTCCCCGACTCTCAGTTGCTGCCTTTTGCCTACTGGGAATGGGCATGCTTTTGGTGTTTCTAGCTGGCCGCCTTGCCTCCTTCAGGCTGGGTGGACGTGGTGTTCTGGGCGGCAATTGCAGCGGCCTTATGGACCTGTGTGAGCTACTGGTGCCAAGTGTGTTGGATGCACGAGGAAAACATGCTCCACCTACAAGCCAAGAGCAAGACCTGCGAGGGGGCCAAGGAGATGACCAGCGGCAACCTGCTTTCCAACTGCGAGCCAAAAGAGAGGGACAGAGTAGGCAGCAGCTGCTCCATCTCCCCTTCACCTTGTTTTCACCCACAGCAGCAGCAGTAACCAAAGGCAGAGGCACAAAGACAGAGGCCACCTGCCCTGTCCCATGGGATGGAGCAACACCCGACGGTCCGCATCATGTGACTCCCCCCATTCTGCTTGCTGCCAGTGCTGCCACCACCGTGCCTCTTTCTTGGAGGGCCAGCTGCAGAGTCCCTGCTGCTGGGCACCTCCCACACACACACGCACACACACACACACACACACACACACACAACTGAAAGGCTGGTAAGGGTGGCCATCCTGAAAATGATAAGGGGCCAGCCAGTGTCACTTTGTTCTTGCCTATCCCATCCCGGTGGTCATGCGTCACTTTGGCCCAGCCCATGCCATCCCGGCAGATGCAGGTGAGCATAGGGGGTGGATACACGTGCATGCGTCAGGATGGGGTGGGCCAGGTCTGTGTGCACATGCACCTGCCAGGATGGGATGGGCCAGGCTGAAGTGACGTGAGTCACTTACTGTTTCCAGGATGGCTGCACGGGCCAGATCCAACTATGTCGTGGGCCCATGGGCCTTGGGTTTGACACCCCTGCTCTAGATCTAGTAAAAGAACCCTCTATATATTTACACACTGTTTGGACACATTCATTCTGTATAAAATAATTGCAACGATTAAGCTTGAAGCTCCCCAAATTTACCCTACCACTGATATGTCCTCATGAGACTGTATTAAGCTACGTATAATTGTTGAGATGGCATGCTTCGAAAAACAGCCTATTTATAGATAATGAGATGAATTCTGCAAATGGTAACTGACTGCTATTGACAGATGCAGTTGTAGAAATTGTACCAGGTTATTCTGAATAAGCACATGTCCTAAGAAATGCCAGTCTTTCACTGTTTTTAGCATACGAGTCTTCATCACGAAGCCAAAATGTTGCCTAATATAAAGATAAATATACTGCATAAATATACTGCAATTATGGAATAGAGTTCAGTGCATAAATAAATTCCGACCTGTCAAAATATCATCATACTGATAATGGTAAGAACGGTTATCATTTTTCTTCAAGAGATGGCTTCTTTGGGCTCAGGCCCCTGGGCTTGAAATTCTCCTTGCTCATCTCTTTTCCCAGATTTTATTGATGAAAAAAAGAGCATGGTGGCTTGGTGATTAATTTGGATCCTGGGTTGGAAGTTAGCAAGCCCGCGTTTGAGACCCAAGTGCTACTGTAGGGCAGAGTTACAATACGTACTTCCATGCTATGGAAAAGTCTTACACTTTTCTACGTCTTGAAACTCATGGGGTTTGGGGATCTCAGAATAGCATTAGTGATCCACAGCAGTCTATGCACAGTGGGAGAATAGGTTCAAAAGAGAGATAGATGGTATTGTATACGGTGATTTCAGAACCCCTGTAAATTCACATTCCTTCATATCTTCATCTCAATGCTCTGAATCTCCAAAGGCAAGGCAGAAAGATGTTGCTAGAAAAATCTCTTTCAAGTAACAAGCATCTGATTATTTGGTTTGAGCACGGGGCCATAGCTTGACTGTATATAGTCTGTCACCTGGCTGACTAATATGCTCCATCTTTTCATTTGCGGCATCTTGGCTTACATTAAAGAAGTTTTACTGAAAATACAAACACCTGGGCTAAACATTAGCATCTATAGCTTCTCAATACCTAATTAGTATCAGCTCCAGATGTTTGTGGGTTCCTTTTCCTGACCAGGTCTAGCATTTGACTATTGCTGTCCCTTGATTTGTTTTCTACTTTGGTGCATCATTTATTCTGCCGGATGGACAAATATGACCAAGGGGTATTGTTTCTTCTCTTGAGAAGGGCAGAGTAGGGTATCAACAGCAGGGAGAAGGAGAAGCAAACAATGGACAATTTTATACTAAATGTCTATGGAGATTCTCAATTATCACTTGGGCCCTCTTCTGACAGGTGTCCAAAAATGTCAACTCTTGCAAATGAGAAATCTTTCTCATCCTAGCTAAGATTTCCCCCCCACTTTGAAATAGCTGAAATATCAGATTAGGGACAGATCACCATGGGCAAAATCTATTTAAGTGGCAGCTGTGAGTTGACATCCACTTTATGGCACATAACCAAACAAAGAACCAGCCATATGTCATTGATTTGAAGATGTTCCCCTTCACATGTCATATCTACAATCATGGCATTTCAAGGCCATTTTTCATAATCTATTTCAATGTAACTTTGATAATAAATAGAATGAAGGGCTAGGGAATTTTGGGAGCTAAAGTCCACATACATCGTTAAGTTGGAAAGATTGACAAACACTGCTCTGGAGAGAAACTTCATGATTTCCATCTACTACTGATTTTGGAAATTGGAAAATATAGATGGTAATATAGCAAAATTTGATGAAATTGAAGATAGCCAGCTAATGGAAAAAGTGAAGGTTAGAGTCTCAAAAACCCAAGGGAAAAATGAACAAAGAGGCAAATAACTGTGGATATTGACAGTGATCTGAGCATGGTTGGAAATGGAAAGAATGGAAAGAATGGAACATGGAAAGGGAAGAGAGATGGAAAGGAGCTCTACCCCAGATTTCAAGGTATAGAAGGAGAAAAAAGAGAAGAATTGATGGATTTAACTCAGTGCTTCTCAATTATTTTCGGTCATGCCCCCCCTAGGAAGAAGAAAACATTTCGCGCCCCCCGCGCAACTGTAAATAGTATCATTTGTCTATAAAATTGTTATAAGTACACCTCTGCATAACACTGTATCCTTATTAACGTATAAGAGAATAAAAAAAGAAAGAAATGTGGATCAATTTACAACAAAGAATAGCTTTATTAACTGTAGCAGAAAAGATTTAAAGGAGCACAGGATTTAAAGGAACACAATATTAAAAAAAACTTTAACCTGCAAAACAAAAATATATAAAATAATTTGAGCTGAGCCCCCCTTTACGGAGCCTCGCGCCCCCCCTGGGGGCCCGCCCCACTATTTGAGAAGCACTGCCCTAATCCTAAGTGGAATTTTCCCCAATGGGATTTTCCCATGTATTTTGCCAGGAAATGTACATAAGGCAGGCTCAAAAGGCGTCCCCCCTCCTAACCATACAGATGGGCTCTGAATCCAATGGCAGTGTCGGTTTTACTCTGTGAATTCATGGGGAGCTAACCCTTACCCTAAGTGGAATTTTCCCCAATGGGATTTTCTCATGTATTTTGCCAGGAAATGTACATAAGGCAGGCTCAAAAGGCGTCCCCCCTCCTAACCATACCGATGGGCTCTGAATCCAATGGCAGTGTCGGTTTTGCTCTACGAATTCATGGGGAGCTAACCCTAACCCTTAG
The DNA here is from genome assembly GCF_964273705.1 of Natrix helvetica. NCBI lineage: Eukaryota > Metazoa > Chordata > Lepidosauria > Squamata > Natricidae > Natrix > Natrix helvetica. Next base: position 15,777,211 of record NC_138559.1, on the reverse strand, counting down.
TGGAATTTTCCCCAATGGGATTTTCCCATGTATTTTGCCAGGAAATGTACATAAGGCAGGCTCAAAAGGCGTCCCCCCTCCTAACCATACCGATGGGCTCTGAATCCAATGGCAGTGTCGGTTTTACTCTGTGAATTCATGGGGAGCTAACCCTTACCCTAAGTGGAATTTTCCCCAATGGGATTTTCTCATGTATTTTGCCAGGAAATGTACATAAGGCAGGCTCAAAAGGCGTCCCCCCTCCTAACCATACCGATGGGCTCTGAATCCAATGGCAGTGTCGGTTTTACTCTGTGAATTCATGGGGAGCTAACCCTTACCCTAAGTGGAATTTTCCCCAATGGGATTTTCTCATGTATTTTGCCAGGAAATGTACATAAGGCAGGCTCAAAAGGCGTCCCCCCTCCTAACCATACCGATGGCCTCTGAATCCAATGGCAGTGTCGGTTTTGCTCTACGAATTCATGGGGAGCTAACCCTAACCCTTAGTGGAATTTTCCCCAATGGGATTTTCCCATGTATTTTGCCAGGAAATGTACATAAGGCAGGCTCAAAAGGCGTCCCCCCTCCGAACCATACCGATGGGCTCTGAATCCAATGGCAGTGTCGGTTTTGCTCTGTGAATTCATGGGGAGCTAACCCTTACCCTAAGTGGAATTTTCCCCAATGGGATTTTCTCATGTATTTTGCCAGGAAATGTACATAAGGCAGGCTCAAAAGGCGTCCCCCCTCCTAACCATACCGATGGGCTCTGAATCCAATGGCAGTGTCGGTTTTACTCTGTGAATTCATGGGGAGCTAACCCTTACCCTAAGTGGAATTTTCCCCAATGGGATTTTCTCATGTATTTTGCCAGGAAATGTACATAAGGCAGGCTCAAAAGGCGTCCCCCCTCCTAACCATACCGATGGCCTCTGAATCCAATGGCAGTGTCGGTTTTGCTCTACGAATTCATGGGGAGCTAACCCTAACCCTTAGTGGAATTTTCCCCAATGGGATTTTCCCATGTATTTTGCCAGGAAATGTACATAAGGCAGGCTCAAAAGGCGTCCCCCCTCCGAACCATACCGATGGGCTCTGAATCCAATGGCAGTGTCGGTTTTGCTCTGTGAATTCATGGGGAGCTAACCCTAACCCTTAGTGGAATTTTCCCCAATGGGATTTTCCCATGTATTTTGCCAGGAAATGTACATAAGGCCGGCTCAAAAGGCGTTCCCCCTCCTAACCATACCGATGGGCTCTGAATCCAATGGCAGTGTTGGTTTTACTCTGTGAATTCATGGGGAGCTAACCCTTACCCTAAGTGGAATTTTCCCCAATGGGATTTTCTCATGTATTTTGCCAGGAAATGTACATAAGGCAGGCTCAAAAGCCATCCCCCCTCCTAACCATACCGATGGGCTCTGAATCCAATGGCAGTGTCGGTTTTGCTCTATGAATTCATGTGGAGCTAACCCTAACCCTAAGTGGAATTTTCCCCAATGGGATTTTCCCATGTATTTTGCCAGGAAATGTACATAAGGCAGGCTCAAAAGGCATCCCCCCTCCTAACCATACCGATGGGCTCTGAATCCAATGGCAGTGTCGGTTTTGCTCTGTGAATTCATGTGGAGCTAACCCTAACCCTAAGTGGAATTTTCCCCAATGGGATTTTCCCATGTATTTTGCCAGGAAATGTACATAAGGCAGGCTCAAAAGGCGTCCCCCCTCCTAACCATACCAATGGGCTCTGAATCCAATGGCACTGTCGGTTTTGCTCTACGAATTCATGGGGAGCTAACCCTAACCCTTAGTGGAATTTTCCCCAATGGGATTTTCCCATGTATTTTGCCAGGAAATGTACATAAGGCAGGCTCAAAAGGCGTCCCCCCTCCTAACCATACCGATGGGCTCTGAATCCAATGGCAGTGTCGGTTTTGCTCTGTGAATTCATGGGGAGCTAACCCTAACCCTTAGTGGAATTTTCCCCAATGAGATTTTCCCATGTATTTTGCCAGGAAATGTACATAAGGCCGGCTCAAAAGGCGTTCCCCCTCCTAACCATACCGATGGGCTCTGAATCCAATGGCAGTGTTGGTTTTACTCTGTGAATTCATGGGGAGCTAACCCTTACCCTAAGTGGAATTTTCCCCAATGGGATTTTCTCATGTATTTTGCCAGGAAATGTACTTAAGGCAGGCTCAAAAGCCATCCCCCCTCCTAACCATACCGATGGGCTCTGAATCCAATGGCAGTGTCGGTTTTGCTCTACAAATTCATGTGGAGCTAACCCTAACCCTAAGTGGAATTTTCCCCAATGGGATTTTCCCATGTATTTTGCCAGGAAATGTACATAAGGCAGGCTCAAAAGGCATCCCCCCTCCTAACCATACCGATGGGCTCTGAATCCAATGGCAGTGTCGGTTTTGCTCTGTGAATTCATGTGGAGCTAACCCTAACCCTAAGTGGAATTTTCCCCAATGGGATTTTCCCATGTATTTTGCCAGGAAATGTACATAAGGCAGGCTCAAAAGGCGTCCCCCCTCCTAACCATACCGATGGGCTCTGAATCCAATGGCAGTGTCGGTTTTGCTCTGTGAATTCATGTGGAGCTAACCCTAACCCTAAGTGGAATTTTCCCCAATGGGATTTTCCCATGTATTTTGCCAGGAAATGTACATAAGGCAGGCTCAAAAGGCGTCCCCCCTCCTAACCATACCGATGGGCTCTGAATCCAATGGCAGTGTCGGTTTTACTCTGTGAATTCATGGGGAGCTAACCCTTACCCTAAGTCAGTGCTTCTCAATTATTTTCTGTCATGCCCTCCCTAGGAAGAAGAAAACATTTTGCGCGCTCCGCGCAACTGTAAATAGTATCATTTGTCTATAAAATTGTTATAAGTACACCTCTGCATAACACTGTATCCTTATTAACGTATAAGAGAATAAAAAAAGAAAGAAATGTGGATCAATTTACAACAAAGAATAGCTTTATTAACTGTAGCAGAAAAGATTTAAAGGAGCACAGGATTTAAAGGAACACAATATTAAAAAAAACTTTAACCTGCAAAACAAAAATATATAAAATAATTTGAGCTGAGCCCCCCTTTACGGAGCCTCGCGCGCCCCCTGGGGGGCCCGCCCCACTATTTGAGAAGCACTGATTTAAGGAGAGGAGCTTTGACAAAAGCACTACTGATAACCAAAGATAAGCTGATTAAAGAAGCTGATGGAGGGTTTCGAGAATTTATAAGACATGCAACAAGCAACAAGGTGCAAAGAGAAGTCCACACAAAATTGATTAAGGAAATAACCAGAAAATTAATCCCACATAAGGCAAAAGAAATAAGACTGTACTACTACTGGAAAGACACAGGTTGAGATATGAAAACTATTAACAAAATACTAGCTAAATAGTTAAAATCAGAGCATTATGTTAAAAATGAAGTGATAATGGATATAGCTAGATAGCTAATTGATAATGATATAATGCATATGTATTGGTTTGACAAGAGAAAATTTGGTATAAATTTTTAAATGGTGACCATGAAAGGAGCTTAGAAATTTTGTTATATATGAAAGCCTATAATATTGAAATTGGATTGATCATGGATATAGTTAGATATATAATTGATAATGATATAATGTGTACATATATATTTGTTCGACAAGAGGAAATTTGGTATAAATTTTAAATGGTGACCATGAAAGGAAGTTTTGAAACTTAGTTATGTATGAACGCCTATAATATTGAAATTGGATATAAATTGTAAACAGTGATTAAGAAAGGAGGTTTAGAAACGTTGTTATCAAACATAATTAATTTTTATTTAAAATGTTTCACAAAGCTAGAATGTTGTTGGATGATATTGAAAATAGACAATGGAATGCCATTATGTGGTTTTGCTTTGAATTTTGGAATATTTGTCATAAAGGGATGTTAAAACAACTATAGTCATATGAAGGATGAGGTATGATGATAGTAATATATATATAAATTTATTTGATGTAAAATATATAATTTGATATGGATTTAGGTGATGACTGTGGAAGGGATGCACGAAAGTTCTTTCTAACCAATTGACACACTTTTTATAATTTGTAATGGAATATGTTTTTATGGTGTTTGTTGTGTCTTGTTTGTTTGTGTTTATTCAAATATACATATACTATACGTATACATATACATATACATACATACATACATACATACATACATACATACATACATACATATATATATATATATATATATATATATATATATATATATAAACCGGGGTAACTTATCTCCCAAGGAAAACTAGGATGTAAGGGAGGAAACAGGGAATGGTGAATAAATGAATCACCCACACTTTCAAACCTCGAGGAATGCCAGACAGTTGCAAGTAGCCAACCCCAGTAGCTGCATACAAGAACCTCTGTGTAATGTTAATTACCATTATACACTTAATAAGCACCTAAAGGTTACTCTTCAGCATAAATCACTGTTTGATAAACTACACATGCTTAGCAATCAATACAAAGCTCTAATTTTCTCCCACGAATGCATCCAACAACAGCTTCCCAATGTCCTCAGTGCACCATACAGGGAGGATAATGTATTGCCACAGTGTCACAACACTGAATTATTAATCTTTTCACTTCTTGGCATTACACTATTTACACACACACAGTGTATATACAATCTTGCATGGAGATAGTTTAGTGTGGCTACTATGGATGTGAATTGGATTTATATATAACTTATCAAAAAATGGAAAGCTAGATGAGTTACGTCTCCCTTGTTCCCTCTAACAAACTCTTGCACCTAATTTGAAATAGTGTATTTTAAAAAGTACTAGTTTAGTACTGAATAGAGACCAGAAACAAATGATTACCAAGCTCCTTGATTATCCTAAGCAAGTAGGGAGCAATTCAGAAAAAGGAGAACCCTACCCTACCCAGTCTAGAGTTTATACGTAAAAGTAAGTTAATGGCAAAATCTTGTAGAGGGAATATGAAACATTATCTTTGTACTTTCTAATATGCGCTCTTTTCTTCTCCTACAGCTAAAGTTGCTTCATTACATCCACATTCATTCTGCAGAGCTGTAGAATATTAATTGCTGGGATGAAGTTCAAGATTTTCCCCACTATGAATCCTTCTGAGAATGTAGTTGGAACCCTATCTACGGCTATTAGCAAAATGTAACAATATTTTCCCCTTGTGATGGTCTTGATTTAGATGTCCTTCACTCATGTGGACAATTTGAGAAAAAGAAAATGTCAAAATGACAGAGCTATAAGAACATACTGTTTGGTATACTGTCTCTTGAACTGCACTTCCAAAAAAAAAATGTTTCAGTGCCAAGATTTGAAAACAACAACCATGAAACAAAACAGCAATTGGAACAAAAGAATGCAATATAATAAAGTTTTGATATGCATTTGGTTGGGCACCTATCCTTTGATTTATAGAATCTTAATTGTCAAGTTTTCTTTTCTTTGATAAAAATAACTCTGGCAATGCCATCCTTGTGACTGGAGTAATCATAATACAGAAATCCATTTAGCACTGACTATGTAGCCAGGCATGAAGCCTCCCTGGGATAACTATCTAGGCTTTGAAGTGGAAATGAGAGACATTTTTCCTTGTAGATCAGAGTTGGTTTATTGACAGACTGAAGTTTGCCAAGTGGGTTTCCAGATATCCCACTGTCTTCTGGTCCCTGCCTTGTTAAAAATCAGGTTTTCTCTTCTCATGACAGTAACATAAAGAACTCAGTAATAAAGTTAGCAAAAAGAATCTTCTGTGTTGGTTTGGACCCACTCTGGATTATGGCAATGATGCAAATAAATGGAATGGCTTGCCTGTATTCATTATAAAATAAATATAAAATATAGATGTTGTTCAGAAGAGACTGGACTTTTTCCTGCTTGACTAACTGACTGACTGACTGACTCCCTCCCTCCCTCCCTCCCCCCTCTCTCTCTGTGCAGTAGAAAACCTCCAAGGTCCCTTCCAGCTCTATTCTGATTGATAGATTGAGGACGCTAAAGCATACAAAGGAAGTAGATATTGGGTGTGCTTGACTCAGCTCAAACTATTTGGATGGTCATATACAAAACACATAAGACAATACATGAAGTAGCAAATGCTGGAAAACAATAACTGTAAAACCTGGCTTGTAAGGACTAAACTGTATAAATCAGAACCCCCATCCTGGGTTGTTTTTGGATGCTTTGTTCTTGGTGGCTGTAAGGAGTGCCTCTTCTTCTGCTTAAGAAAGTGAAGACTCTTGAAACAAAGTATTTCAAAAGAAAGCTTTTATTAAGTAGAAGTGAAAACATCCAGTTCAAAGCAACATCCGAATCCCTTTAGGCAATTCAAGTGGGATTAAAGTGGTAGAGACCCCTCCCATTATTCAGAATGCAGATTTTAGCTAATACACAAGTGTGAAGGTGGTTCCTTTACCAGCTGCCCCTGAGAACTGGGTAAGCATACATTCCCATGGCTATTTTCTGTTAGACATTAAAGTGAACCATCCCACATGGCCATCATAAACATTCCCCAAAAGGTGAGGGGATCTCAAGGCACTTCGGCACCAGGAAACCAATTGTAAAATATCAGTTGTCACAGGCACTGCTAATAAATCGACTCCAAGCTCCCCCTCCTCGCAAATGAATGGCAGTATCACTTTTAGGGATCTGACAGTGGCCTTAGTTTCCTTTTAGTAATATTTTTTTGTTATTGCTTCTCATTGTAGTTCTGTTATTTTATTGTACTTTTTAATATTTTAAATCTGTTACTGTAAAAAGACAATGTAAGCTGTTCAGGGACCCTTCTGAGTTGAAGAGGCATATTTGGTCCAGTAAGCAAGTAAGTATATAAACAGTTACTTTGATGTTCAGGATGTTGAACTGAGATTATACACGGTATTTGCAAACTGCCTGCCAATATAATAAATCAGATAGGTAAGGCAAAATTCTTTGTTAGAAAATAGTTGTTATATATTCCTTGTTTAATGTAGGAACAAGGCCACAGATTAAACATTGCAAAGAAAATGAATAGACACAGACATTTGAAGTTAAAAATGGAGATTGCTGAAGAGTCATTCTGGTGAAGGAAACCAATATCTGGGAACAGGCATCAATATAAGAGTCCATTTAGAGTGTTTTTCTTAATTTCACAAAAGGCAGTCGCTGCGTCTCTCTGAGCCTTAAGCCATGAGATAACAATTAGAAACCTCAGTTAATTAAATACTGCTTCTCTAAAATGTTTCACTGGTAAGGGTATTGGGGTGTGTGCAATGCTATGAAGAAGTGAATGGAAGATGTCCCTTAACACAAAACAGAGAAAAAAATGACTTGCTGAAATCTTCCATTCGATCTTTCAGCAGGGAAATGAAATGGAAGGAGAGGGGGAAAAATCCAGTATTTTGATGAAAATATGGCCATAAATTTGGGAAATTCCAACATGGACAATATTGAATAAAAATATCACTGTTTACCAGAGAATTATGGTGTTGGAGGAGGGGACAGCTGGGCTGGGGGAGGAGGTTAAGGCAGTCCGGAAGGGAAATGTAGAATTGGAAAACTTCATGGCAAAAATAGAATTTGAAAGAATGTCCTTTTTTCTCAGATTCCAGAACCTACCAGAGATAGAAAATGAAGACCTTAAGGATATTATGAGCACAATTTTAGCAGAGTACATTAAGAGAGACAAAGAACAGCTGTGGTGGGATATGGATCTGGTTTACAGGATTAATTCAGCATATGCTAGAAGTCATAATGTTCCAAGGGAGGTACATGTTAAATTTCTCAGGAGGACCACAAGGGATGAGGTGCATGGGGCCTAAAGGGAGGGACCACTAAAATATAAAGATGAAGAAATCACCATTCTTAAGCAAATTCCGAAAAAGATAAGAGAAAGAAGGAGGAAGTATTCCTCCTTATCAAAGAAATTATACAATAAAGGAGTTTGGTTTAGATGGTTATTGCCAGAGGGAATGTTGATCTTTTGGGAGGGAAATAGAATTAGAATTAATACAGTGCAGGAGGCTGAAGCCTTCATTAAAAAACATTTCTCTCTCCTAGAGGACGAACACAGGGAAGGTAGTGAAAAGGGTAGCAAGGTACAAGATATGAAGGAGGGGGGGGGGCTGTGGCTCCATCTGGGAACAGGGAGGAGGGAGCAATATCGAAAAGGCTCAGGTCACAAAAATAAAAGTATTTGAAATATTTGTAATTATTGTTATACTAGAAAGTGACAAAGGAAAAATGATTGAACACATGGTTGATACAATGTAGAATAAGATTCTGTTTTTTGCTTATCTTTTATACGTTGTTTTTAATATTGTAAAAATTGTGAGATTTGGAGGGATTTCTACCACTAGCGTGGGAGCTGCCAATATTTTCTATGCACCCCTTTACCTTTTCCCATAAATGTTTAAAAACCAATAAAATTCTTTTTAAAAAATATCACTGTTTATGAAGGAAGTAATGGTGGCAGTTTCAGGAGTAGGGATGATAACATTGATGCTATTCCTTGGCAACTATCTTATCTCAGTGTTGACTTTTTATTGAGGACCAAATCTCAATACCAGGAAATCTCCACAGATAAATGAAGATTTCTACAAGATCTGCATAACAAACGTCCACTATCTATAAACAACAAGGTTATCCATGATCAAGGTTAGGACATGATTCTTATTCTTTAACATGTATCACCTAGGTTCACTATGATCTGACTTATATAAAGCCGCCAACGCTAGGAAATTGCATGGTCTCTCTCTTCCCCTCCTCTCTATTTTTAATAACAGAACCCCAAGCCATAAGACAATTTGCTTTTCATTTTTTTTTCTGGAAATTTGTCAGTGATGAATTGGGAACAGAACTGTGAAAGAAAAATCCATGTCAACTCTTTGTTGGATTTACAGAAATAGTTGCATTGTTCTTAGCTATAGAATACAAGAAAATATTCTCAGCTCTAAGACTTATGCTCTTCAGTGCTGCTTTTTAACTTCTAAAAGCATGTTTCAGATGAGTGTTTGTCAGCCTCCTCGGGTAAACTAGATAGGAATCACAATCAGATGACCTAATTTCTATTTTATTGTAAAGCTACATTGACAGAATCTCACAAGTCTAAGCTACAATCCCCCACACACACATACATCTCATTTACAGCCTAAGAAACTAAGGAGAGTGTCTTCTTGACCCACCTACCATTCAGTTACTGGCTATGTTGCCTCTTATCTGACCATTCCGTGGCACCAAGAGCCTTGGTGGTACAGTGGTTAAGGTACAGTACTGCAGGCTACTTCTGCTGACTGCCGGCTGCCAGTAGTTCAGCAATTCGAGACTCACCAGCTCAAGGTTGACTCATCTTCTACCCTTCTGAAGTCAGTAAAATGATGAACTAGATTGTTGGGGGCAATATGCTGACTCTGTAAGCCACTTAGAGAGGGCAGTAAAAGCACTGCGAAGTGGTATATAAGTCTAAGTGCTATTGCTATTCCATTAGAAATGTCTCTTTGTCCAATCTCCCAAAATCTTTCCCACATATCATTATATTTTTGAATTATTAATTTTGGATCCTCGGCAAATCTATGCAAACTGCCCCATTTACACCTTGGCCTAAAAAATTTCTAATTTGTGATCAAGGTGAATGAGTTTGATGCCTCATTTACCCTGAGCACAATTCAGCTTCTTTGCTTACTCTGAAATGCAATTCTAGAACAAATGGCATTGCGAAATAAAGACAGGATCAAGTGCAATGCATTGATTTTTCTATTTTCTCTAGCAACTGCTAGAATCACATTCTCTAATTAGGAAGGGTCATTAGAACAGAGTGTGAATTAGTTTTCCACTGAGTATTCAAACTGTTTGGAGACGGTGAAAATATCTGGAGGGCTCTACTAACTCTTTGAATGGTGAGACCTTTCTGGTTCATCCTAAAATTTAAGAGCCAGGAAACAAAACTTAGGAGATCTACTGTACATTACAGTACTGTATGGTTTGAAAGAGGCGGTCATGATTTCATTGCTCAATCATGTATGAAGTTTCCTTTTGGGGGACATTTGAGAAATACAATAATCTCCACTATATTCAAAGGTAATATTCTGGTACAAACTATCTAAGCCTACATCCCCATAAATCTCTGGCCAACTCAGGGGAAACATTAGGGGAAACCATGGAAACTAGGAAGGAAGGGAACACTTCCTAAAAGAAAAAGGCAATCCCTGGTAGATGGCTCCACTCAAAATCCATCCAAAGAGACTTGCTTGCCCTTCATCGTTGGGAAGGACAATTGCAGGGAAGAACAAATGAGGTCTTGTGTTGGCCATAGTCCAGACTTTGAAAGAAAAGAGTTGTGGACAGAACATGGGCCAGAAAGCAAGGAATACATTTTTCACACATGCTGCCAGATTTTCATTGGACCTTATTACTGAAAGGACCATTTCCTTCCCAGCTGTATACTAGTTCTATATTGCATATAGATGAACCACAAAGTTAAAGCAAATTTTTCTGATATGAATGTGATTGTAATTATTAATAACAATAACACCAAGGCATCATTAAATAGGCTTATGACACTCCAAACATATGGAATAGTAAAATGTAAAGAATTTTATGATTAAAAATGACACTGGTTACTGTTTTCTTTCCCTGGGTGTCTAGGGAAGAAAATTCCTTATGCCTGCGAATGCAAAAATGGATGCCCTATTTTATTCCTCCATGCAACATTTAAAGCTCCATATTATCATGTTGGGTTTTGAAATATTTCATGCACATTTTTTGTTAGTAATCAATTGGTCATTATTTGGAAGTTTTTCAATTTGACCTCTATAAACCTTTGATCATAAATGCTTAGGCTAATTTTAGCTTTTCTTCAGATATTTATTGAAATAGGTTAGGCTTTAATCCTTTGTAGGTATGCAGAAGAACTCACAAGGACCAACAACTTGAATATACACAAATCTTGCTCATGACAACAATTTGACAGCAGGATGCATGGAACTGTGGATGACATCAGTGGATGGGATCTCAATAGCACTGTGTCTATCTGAATCTTGGAATTATAGAATTAAAAAGACCATTTAGGTCAAAGATTCCTTCTCTAAACGCTAAACTCTTAAAAATATCACATGTTACAGCAAACCTCTTTCCCAAGCTGAAGGAAATCAACAACTTGCCATTACAGAAACTTGGTGGGATAAAACCCACAAATGGAACCTACAGCTAGAGGGATTTAAATTGTTTAAAAGAAATAGACCAAATAAAAGAGGAGGTGGAGTTGCACTATATATAAGAAGTAACTACATATCTACAGAAATAGAGCACAACAATGATGAAAATTATCTTGAATGCATTTGGGTCAATATTAAACCCAATATTAAAGGGGGAGGGGGGGGAATGACATTGGCATAGGTGTATGCTATAGGCCACCCAACCAAACAGAGGAAATAGATTAACTTTTTTTTAGGCCGCTAACTAAAGTATGTAGGATACACCACAATAGTAATGGGGGATTTTAACTATCCTGACATCAACTGGGAAACAAACTCTGCACTAAGAACCTACTGGTTTTAGCTTACTTAAAATAACATGTGAATATTTCTATAGCATACTGTTTCCTATTGTCTATTTTTAAAGTGTTAGGATGAATTATTCATATGTTCTTATTTGGATTATATTCTGGTAGGTTTTTATAGTGACCCCAAAGTTATTCCTAATTGCCTCCATTATTTATAAGATTTTAAATGACCTCACTCCAGAGGCTTTAGGCAGTGTGTTTTGCATTGTTAAAATGTTACTTGTTTGATGTAAAAAGATTAATTTGGAATCCAGCATTGTGGGAAAGTGGTAAAGAAACCAGATAAGCAGACTTTTTAAAAAAAATAAAAATAAAAAAATGGTTTCTAAGGAATACTTTGAGTTCCATCTGTTTTTTCCCCCAATTATGTCTTAATTGTGCTCTTTTAGTTCTTCATTTTTTTATTCCCGCATCTTTATTAATATTGTAAGATGCCTTGATAATTCTGTTTGGAAAGGCTGAATATCAAATTAATAATAACTGGAAAGATAGCACAACTCAGCATATCTGGAAGAAAATATTGGAATCTGATATCCAGACAAGGCCTGGTAAATTCAGAAGTCTTGTTTGTCTTCGATTAGTTCTTTTCCATACATGAAAACAGCAGAGAAAGATTCACAAAGAACAAAATCAGAATGGGAAGAAGTTAGATAAAGAAATAAAAGATCTTGTGGGGCGGTTTTATGCAATGATTGAAGCTGAACAGCTTTTATTAAGATCTCATCTTCTGGTGGCAGCCAAGATGATAGGAAATAGTGAAATCCCTGCAATTAAAGAATAGAATAGATGATTACCAGCTCAGCTAATCTAATATCTTTCTTATTCCTTCTTCTTCTTGCCTTGTTTGTTTCCTGTGCATGTAATCTCAGTTTGCAGGGTGGGATTACAAAAAAAGCCAACCTTTCTGGGGACATGGATTGTTGCTTTTGCTAGTCAAGGACATCTATGATGTTCTGGGTCTAGCAATTAATCAGAAAGTTGAAGCACATCTTTCTAACATGCCTTGATGGAAATATAGGAGTTTAGCTCAGTGTTACCAGTTTCCGTTTGCTTAATAGAGTGAAGACAAAATTAGGAGTTCATTAATTGCAAGTTTGGTCTATTTTAAGGTTAACTATCTAACCTTAACTTCACCTCAGTTAAGGTTCAGGCCAGAAGCCAGGAGACTGAGTTCTAGTCCTCCCTTAGGCATGAAAGTCACCTGGGTGATTTTGGGCCAGTCACTCTCTCAATTCAACTTACCTCACAAGATTGTTGTTGTGGATAAAATAGGAGGAGGAGGAAAGAATATTAGATATGTTTACCATCATGAGTTCAAAAAAAATCTAATAAATAAATAAATAAAATGTGATCATGTTATATCCTGGCCTGTGAAGGCACTTCTTTAAATGATGTTACTGTTAATCTTCAAAAGGTGCTTTTGCTGTTGCAGTTATTTTCACTTCTCACCTTGCCAATGAACTATGGGGGTGGTGGTGGGTGGGAAGGGAAGGAAACAGAACTTAAGTCCCAGACATCAAGATGCCAGCCATGAGAACAAAGGACATTTTGCCAGGTGTTTACCAGAGCCAAAAAGATGTTCTCATAACAATATCTCTGTTAGACAATGTGACCTGGTCTAATAGGGGGGGGGGGGGAGAACCTGAACTTTAACTATCTGGGTTTTCACAGGAAATAGATCTGGTTTTGCCCACATCTTTGCCAATATTATGTACTCAATAGTGTTTTGTATTAAGGGATTGGGTCATCTCACCTGTCCTTGCTTTGCTTGGGTTCATCAGTCAGAACAGTGACATTGCTTTGTTTGAAAGGTGCATTTTTTGTTATCCCTCATTCACTCCATTAAATGAGGCCTCAAATTTTGTCAATGGCATTTTAAGCATCATCTTCTGAAAACCAAAGAACATGATTAGTGGCAGGCAAATAGTTAAAAACTGTGGTTTTTGACAATAAAATTAGCTAGTTGATCATAATGTGTGCTAAGGATATTAGTACTAGGCCAACAATTAAATGAAGTTTCACTGCTATGTGATAGAACTCCTGCTTTGCATGAAGAAGGAATTAGAATCAATAACTACATTCTTTTTCATTAGAAGCGAAGAAGCAATGATTCTGTTAGATGCTGAGGGGTACAACAGATAAAAATTTCCCCTGCCAGATGTCCATTTGAGGAAAGAGAATTCAGTTCCAGTGTTTCTTGCACAGGAAAAGATAGTTTCCCTGCGCTTCTCATGGGAACAACCTAGCCAAGATATGCGCTGGAAAATCCTCTTACTGCAATAGTTTGCATCTTCATTGTTTGCTAATGCTTCCATTCAATCTCAAAGGAAGACATCAACCCATGTACTGAGCTTTTTAGATAGATGCAGACACTTAAATATTTCAAAGTTATGGAAAATGTAGTACAGGAAAACAGCAGATGTCCCGGCACCATCATTACCACTCAAATCAGCTAAAAAATTTCACAAAGAGTAATAAAACCAATCTCACGCACCCTGAGAATGATTTCCATCCTCTCCCCAAAAGAAAGACTCAAGAAATTGCAAAGTCTTTGGCACAGGGATAATTGCAGAAGGAAAAAAGGTGCTGATCTAGAAGCATCAGGTTTTTTGGGTTTTGCACTTGTCAAAGACCATACAAACATAACAGGCGATTGTTCTGGCAGAAAAAAAGAATGTTGATGAAGACTTCTTGGAAGTTGAGATGATCATGTATTCTTAAGATAAATAGGAGAGAGCCAGTTTCGACTAGCGGTTAAGTCACAAGGCTAGAAAGCGGGAAACTGTGAGTTCAAGTTCCGATTTAGGTACAGTAGTTAATCGGATGACCTTGGGCCAGTCCCTTTCTCTCAACCCTAGAAAGGAACGATAAACTACTTCTGAAATTGTGCCAAGAAAACTGTAGGGACTTGTCCAGGCAGCTTCTAAAAGTCAACAATGACTCAAAGGTGGGCCCAAAGACAAGATAAGCAGACTACATTTAAAAAAGTGTATTTGGGCACAGAGATTGAGGCTGCGCATATTGGAAGTATACCCCTGTTAAATTCAATGAGCCTTACTTCTGAGTCGATCAATAAAGTCTTTTTGCCTGATGACGCCATCCTCCAATGTGTGAGAAATGTTTAATTGTTGTAAGTTGGTCTTATGGGCGGATTAATGCTTGTGCAGATGGGGTGGAAAAAACATTACGGGAAAATATCCCTCTGTTAAAACTGAGCAGTGGCAACATTACTGCTTTGGCAAGAAGAAGAAAGGGCACAATCTGACAAAGATTCAGCAATGGTTTCCTGGCCTGCTAACCTTTCAGAACCAGGGATGATGCAGCCAAATACCAACAAGGGAAAGGCCATGAAACAAGGGAAATTTCTAAAAGATCAGATGAGCCTTCATCCTTAATATAAAATAATACATATGTATGGATACATTTATATTTACTGACAAAGAAATAAAGAGAGACTAGTATAGATATATTTCAAGCTATTTAGCGCTTATTAGCTAGACATACCCTTCTGGGATTCGAACCCAGACTACTTACATATTAGGTAGATTTATTAATCTCTAAATTTATATGTCACAAAAATAGTTTGTTGTGAAAGCAACTGCCTGCGAAGGCTTCTGGATTGGGGCTGAAAGATGAAAGCAGAAGCAGTATGCTCCTTCCCATATTTGGGTAGACCAGGTTGCTCTGATAGACTGGTCTCAAGGGAAAACAATCTCTCCCCTAGTACAGTCGACAAAGCGAGGGGAGCCCATGGCTTAGAGATTAATACATCTACCTACTATGTAAGTAGCCTGGGTTTGAATCCCAGAAGGGTATGGCTAGCTGATGAGAGCTAAATAGCTTGAAATAGATCTATACTAGTCTCCCTTTATTTCTTTGTCGGTAAATATAAATTTAACACAATAATAGTTTGTTGTGAAAGCGACTGCCTGCGAAGGCTTCTGGATTGGGGCTGAAAGATGAAAGCAGAAGCAGTATGCTCCTTCCCATATTTGGGTAGACCAGATTGCCCTGAGAGACTGACTTCACCAGAAAACACTTATATGGATGGATATTTTCTCTCATTCATGTAACGTATCGTACCAGCAAGTAAAAGATTATGGGGAGTCAATTTCTTCTGTGGTGTATGAGGTAATATGGAAATGGTGAGCTAATGTGTCAAAAAGTGTTTTCATTTATGGCCTTGATTCATCTTTTCTCTGGGCAGTTGTGTCGCCCTCCTGGGAGCTGCAGCTGGTGCAGCTCCCAGAAAGGGCAGGGGGACAAACTGAAAGCCAGCTGTTCTCACAAACAACTAGTCCAATTACATCCTGTACGGAGTCTGAGTTAAAGGCTAAAAAAGTAAAGAACAACAAGATCATTCAGAGTACGGAGAGTTTACCTAGAGAAAATTCAGCAGAGTTTATGGCAAAGGAATGCCTTCTCATAGCTCAAACGGTGGTTTCGATATTTGAACAACTAATAACCATCCAACATGATTTAGAGACATTGAAAAAAGATATAGCAGTTTTTCTTCAAGCAAAATATTGGGCTCCAGGCACCCCCACTAAAGTTCTAACAGCAGACTTGGTTAACTCCCATACACAGGATAAGGAAGAGGGCAGTTGTGTCACTATTGCTCTTGGGAATGGAGTATCAGCCTGAGGAAGGAGAGGAGTATTAAAAAAAGAAGCAAGGAACAGTACATTTCAATTACAAGGAGGTGGATTTCAATGGGAAATCAAGAAACATGCTTTAATTATGCACTGAATAGCTTTGAGGTGGTGGAAGTTATGCAGATGTTGCATGGCTGTCTATCAGAGATGTATGACAGTGAATAGCTCCACTGGGCAGAGAGTTCAACCAACGGTCTCCATGGCCTTTTTAAAATTAGGCTGTTTTTAATCAAGGAATTTACTCCCTCGCTTGGCAAGAAGCCTCATAGAACATCTTTGCTCCGCTTGCCAACTGAGGGGGTTGGAAGGCCTAATGTCATCCTTATCTGACTGTTTCAGCTGTTCAGGCAGTACCTGTGTTTGATCAGCCTCAAGTGATTCTTGGCTTGGTGTGGCTAGGTTCTGTTGGAGCTTTTTCTTTGGTTGGAATCCTGGCCCATGATAATGTGTTTCCTCCGAAACACCTTTTGAGCTTCAGATTTGAAAACCTCTATACTTTCCCTTCCTATCATTACTTATTTTCCATTTATTCAATGACATAAGGAACAGGATTATTTGTAAAAAATCCTTTAAATGCTTTGTTTTATTGGCAGCCACTTATTAGGAACCACTGGCACATGGGTGAGATATTTCCCCCCACTGAATTCTTTCAGGGACTTTTGTTAGTTTAGTTTTGGTAGCAATCTAAAGGTCTGCAGTGAATTTTCTGCCCTCTTGCCAAACCCTCTTGCCAAACCTAGTAAAGCTACAGACACAGCAAACTATTGCAACTCCTGAAACAAGTGGGACTAGAAGACAAAGACATCTAAATCATAAAGAATCTTCATTGGCTTCAGGTAGCAAATGTGAGACTAGGCCAAAAATACTCAGATGATGCAGAAATACGAAGAGAGGTTAGACAGGGCTGCATTCTGTCTCCACTGTTGTTTAATAACTACTCTGAGTCAATTTTCAATGAAGCACTGGAAAACATTGATGCTGGCCCCAAAGTAAATGGTGTTTAGATCAACAATTTAAGACATGCTGATGATACAGTTCTGCTTGCCAGTAAGCATGAAGACCTTCAGCTACTCATCAACAGAGTCTCAGAAATATCTGAAAAACATGTCTTGAAGCTTAACACCTCAAAAACCAAAGTCATGGTTGTCAGCAAACAACCCATTAATTTACCACCAATAAATTCAGAAGGAATACTAGTAGAAAAAGTTGAAAGGATCATGTACCTCGGTTCTAATTTACATGAAAGCTAGGACATGATCAGTGAATTAAAAACAAGGATAGAGAAAATTTGAACAGCACTCTTCAAAATGAAAAAAGGTCTTCTGTAGTCACGACATAAGCCTAAGTCTGAAAATCAGGCTTGCCAGATGTTACATCTTTTCTATCCTGCTCTACAGAGTAGAGCGTTGGTCTCTGACAGAAAACCACTTGAAGAAACTAGAAGCATTTGAAATGTTGATTTACAGTTAAGTATAAGCTCAGTTGACAAAATCACAAATGAGAAGCCACCTGGGAAAGCAAAGGAAAATAATCAAAGCCATTAAAAGGGGAAAGTTAGAATATTTTGGTCAGCTAGTCTTTGCACATGTGTATATGCCAGAAACTGGAAGACCAGGTGGGCGGTGCCCATGCGTGTGCCAGAAACCAGAAGACCATCTTCCCAGCATGCACATACACACCAAGTGGCTGCTCTTCTGGTTTCTGGCACATGGGTGCACACGCATGCACATGTGCTCCCATTTTGGCATTCAGTGCCAAAAAGATTCGCCAACACTGTCCTAACGTTAGATGGATCCCTATAATGTTATACTAGAATTCCAACAGCAGTATGGAAGTGAATGAAATCACTAAAAACCTAATTTTGGAAATTAATTGTTCTTTCTCCCTACTTTCCTTTCTTTCCTCTTCCCAGTGCCTGTATTTGATTTTATATTGAAATGGCCAAGCAGAATTATGAAGATAAGATGTAGTACCATATTATATGGACCAGTCTGTGCTGAGTGTCTTTATGCATTCAAATGTTCACATTCATATCACATGTAGGAGTGAAGCACTTTGTGCTTCTCATTACATTGCTCAGATCAGAACACAAATATATGTATACTTACAGATATTTTCAAAATGTGTGGGGAAAAGGGATTCAGAAATATTTTGACTCAAACTACTTAAAATTAACCTTCCTCCAATAACAAAGATAAGCAGTAGGAACACACAAGTATTTCTTCACACAGTTCAGAAGTTTTAAAATTCAAGACCATAAAATATGAAAATAGCCATGTTGATATGATTTTAAAAGGAAATAAATAAGATCTGTCTGTGGATTTGATATATTCCAGAGCTGTTCCACTCCAATTACAATTCTTTCTCTTCTTCATCACTTTCACCTTCCTATGTTCTGAAACAAACCACCTTCTCCCCTGCCTTCTGAAACATGCTAGATAAGCTGCCCATCAAGAACTGGCTGCTCAGTATTTCATGTAAGATGAGACTTTCGTTCCAAAAGAATGATTATACAAGTTTAAAAATAAATGAAAGACATATCAAGCATCTGAATAAGTGAACAAAACCAATACCCCAGAAAGAGGCCTCCAAAATAACCACTGAAAAGGTGGCAGCATTTATTATCTCCACAGCAGATCTCCAGTTAGGGATGGTTTTGAGAGGATGAAACAATAGAGTCATCTGTTCCACATTATGCTCTTAATAATTGAGATTTTAAAGACTTGGTGGAATAGAAATGTACCTAAATAGTGCATGCATCACTAATGTGAGGTACTTAAAAAGGTGATAAATTGCTGTAGTGTTAACTCTGGAAACTACAGCCCAGAACGAAGGTTTATTATCTTGGAGGATAGTCCAGTACTCCAAATTGGTATGTGATGAAGAGTAGATCTGTGGACCATTGAAATAGAAAAATAAAGCACGGGGCAATGTCCACATATGACAGGACAAAGTGATCATTTCCACAGAATGGCATGATGATAAGAGATCAGATCAGGTTCAACAATGAAAATGTAATTAGGTTTGTAGGACATAATGGGACAACTTCTTGTAGGCCTCTCTACAGTATTAAATAGATGTTACTGTTGCCTACTTTCATGAGTAAGTACTATTCTGTCAAGCTTACAGCAGCCATTTTCCATTTCTCAAGTTGCCACACACCCAGGGCCTGGCTGTGTCCCAGTGCATTGGGGTCCCCCACCTCTGCAACCAGACCCACCTCCAATAAAGCCCATGTTTGATGGGAAGCCAGAGAAGCTGGCATTCTTCCTGAACCAGGTATCAGCTCACACAGCAGCCTATCTGATGTGACTATGGTGAGTGCTGTGACAGCTAACCTTGAGGTGGAATTAGCAGAATGGGTGACAAGCCTCCACGATGAGAATCGTGGAGCTAGGAAACATTGACACCTTCCTGGTTGAGTTCTGAGCCTAGTTTGGGAGTTGTTTCATGCTTGCATATCCTGGGGGGTACCAGAAAGAATCCATGAATGATACTGGATGGCTAGGGTGACATCGAATTGATACAAGAGATGCAGTGCTTCTGAGTCGAAGCTGAAGAAGAGCCAAGAGCGGCGCCAGTTACGACGAAGGCCAATGACTGCCCCCGCACCATCCGCCTCGACTGCCCCAGTTCATAGTGCTGTTTAGTGCTTCCAGTGCAGCCAGCAAGGACACTGGGCAGCTGAGTGCTTGGCACCTGCTCCCCAAGCAGGAGATCAATCCCCTGCCCCTGCCAAACCAAAGAAGCTGCAGAGGAAGGGGAAGGAGAAATTGAATGCGGTCCACCAGGTTGTAGAGGTCTCCTCTCCTAGCAGTGTGGGAGAGGGAACTCCAATTGAGGAAGACCAGCAACCAGTCCCATATGAAAGCAACGACAAGGGGGAGAGTGACCTGATGGTAAGTGGAGCCATTCATCCCTTCCAGTGAAGATTATAGCACCCAAAATGAGGAGTTTGAGGCACTCATAGACTCATTGCTTAATGAACCTGTCCATGGTGCTGAAATTAAGAATACAAGCAAGGAAACTGTCCCAGTCCATGAGGTTCAATCAGGTGGACTGGTCTCTAATAGGAGGCTCCCCTGCAATGCACATGACTGAGCTTGTGCAATTGGACAAAGGCCAGCATCAGGAGATGATCTGGCTTATAATAGTGCCAAAAATGATGGAAGCAGTGATCTTGGGGATGTCCTGGATAGAAAAGTGGGGCTCAACCATATGGTGGCAGAAAAGAGAGAGGAAGATGAGCATAAGGAAGAGGCTCCCCTCCTCCCCTTGTCAGGGACTGGGAGGAGAGGCTGAATGCTGAAGTGAGGAGATCGAAGAAGGCAAGTAGCTTATTTTGACTACTTGTTGCCTGTTTGACAGGAATGCAGCTATCCATTTGTGTAGGGATCCAGAAATGCCGTAAGAGCATAGTTTTAATAGTAGTTTGTTGTGTACCACTGAATCAAAGGCTTTGAAGAAGTCTATGTAAATCGTGTCTATTGCTTTACCTTGGTCGAGTTGTGTGGTCTAAATGTTGTGTGGTCAGTGTAGGAATTGTAGATTGCAGGACTAGATTTTTTTTCTGAAATCAAACTGCTTGTTAGGGAGTAGGTTGTTCGTCTCTAAGTGGAGGGTAATGGATTGGTTGATGATTGATTCCATGACTTTGCAGGTGCATTTTGAACAACATAATGAGATTGGTCTGTAATTTTCAACTCGGCTGGGGTCGCCCTTTTTGAAGATAGGAATGACCATGACTAATGACCATAGGTCGGGCAAGGAGCTGGTTCTAAAAAATATCTCGTAGATTGTGCTTAGTTGTTCGGCTATGGCAGTGGAAAGCTTTTATAAGTAGGCACATAATCCATCAGGGCCAATAGATAGAGATGGTTTTAGGTTGCATAATGCCTTTTCAATGTTATCTTCTGTAAAATCAATATGTACAAGGTCATTGCAATTAGTTGTGCTATGACTAGGAAATGTGGGGCATGAGGGATTGCTGTTGACAAAGACTGAACTGAACTATAAAAAAAAATTAAAAGCACCATCTTTTGTGGGTGGCATCAACTCTCCCCAAATACGTCTTTTTCTCCCTAGTTGTTCTTGCTTGATTATATTATGGGGCCAAAAGACAAGACCATTTCCTGTAATCTTAATACATGCACAGGGATTTGACCAAGCAATGAGAAAACATCAACAACATTACCCCTGTACTGTTCACATTTTGATCAGTTAGTTGTTGCACAAAGTTATGCAACCTCAGCTAAGTCCATTGCTTTGCTATGGGATGCTTCCTCATTGGGTTCTATTTTATAACTTGAAATATTTAAAAATCAGATTTATGTGGCATGGATTGATAAAGTCTTGCGAAGGAGCTTGTGTGCAGTGAGGATGGAGCACAACAGACTCAGTGAGAATTACCCAGCGGCTCATCTTGGAGAAGTGTATCATTCTACAATGTCACCCGCAAAATTTCTACAGTGAGTATATTTCCCAAGATCTATACAGAAGTACACAGGCACAATTAATAATATACTGCCTAGAAGAGAAGTACCAAGCCTGTATATATCCGACTCTAAATCAATGTTGGGACACCCAGAATACTGAGGGATCAAACCTGCTTATTTCAAATACAGTTTTATGATGGTTGAAGCTGACTTTATGAAATTTGATAAATTTCATCTTGCGGGTTTCAATTTCTCATTCCCAAAGAGATATGGGGAGAATACATTGATACTGCATTTCAAATTGACTAGATCAGAAGGAACAGCAGCTAAAATCCATTACAACCCAATTACATCCATCAGCTGAAGCTGTGCGCGTTCACCCGTGAACATCAGCATTTAATCCATAAAGAGGAACTAATGAGAAATTTGAAAATGGAATCCACGCATCAGTAACTTTGGAGAGATTTTGCTGGGATTAATGAACTGCCAAGACATCGTCAACACACTAAAAAACTATTATATCTAGGTTTGTTTACTGACCAAAATGTAATAAAGTATTTTGTTTCTTTCCCCCAAGTTCTTTATTTACATTTATACCTAACCCTGCCCCTAACCCTGCCCCAACCCCTGCCCCTACCCCTACCCCTACCCCTACCCCTATACCTATACCTACATATACATACATACATACATACATACATACATACATACATACATACATACAAGGTAAAGGTTCCCCTCGCATATGTGGTAGTTGTTTCCGACTCTAGGGGGCGGTGCTCATCTCCATTTCAAAGCTGAAGAGCCAGCGCAGTAATTGGTTTAACAAGCAACAGCTACTGTGTTTGCTCCTTTGTTATATTTCCCTCTGGAAACAGGCAATAGATAATAATAATAATAATAATAATAATAATAATAATAATAATAATAATAATAATAATAATAATAATAATAATAATAATAAATTTATTTCTTAGCCGCTCCCTCTCCCGAAGGACTCGGGGCGGCATACAATAAAACACATAAAAACAATAAGGACAATACACACACAGAATAAACGAACACGTGTACATGGAGGAGGTATAAAAATAAGAAAAGACAATTAAAACAAAGTTTAAAATCCCCTTATAAAAGTCTAAAAGTCACAAAAATTAAAAAGCCCGTCAGGAGCAGAGTGAACGAACTATGGTTGAGCCAGGCCAGCTACTTGAAATAGGTGCGTCTTGAGCTTTATCCGGAAGGCGCGGAGGTCAGAGGTAGTCCTAATATCCGGGGGAAGGTCATTCCACAGGGCTGGGCCCGCAACAGAGAAGGCTCTACTCCTAGACGCCGCCCCCCGACATTGTCTGGTGGACGGCACCTGGAGGAGTCCCTCTCTGTGCGAGCGGATTGGTCGCAGGGATGTATGGGGCAGGATACGATCCCGCAAGTAGCTAGGTCACAAGCTGGGCTCTTATGGGCTCTCACTGGTATTCCTAATGTCCCTACGCTTTAACCAAGCAAAGCAGTGGTGGGTTTCAGATTTTTTTAGAACCTCTTCGGTAGGTGTGGCCTGCTTTGTGGGAGTGGCTTGCCGAGCATGTGACTGGGTGGGAGTGGCTTGCTGGCCATGTGACCAGGTGGGAGTGGCTTGGCAGTCATGTGACTGGGTGGGAGTGACTGGGTGATCATGTGACTGGGTGAGCATGGCCAACTTGTAAAATGTGGTGAAACTCACTTAATAACGCTCTTGCTTAGCAACCAAAATTTTGAGCTCAATTGTGGTCATAAGTTTTCTTTCCTTTCTGTCCTTCCTTCCTTCCTTCCTTCCTTCCTTCCTTCCTTCCTTCCTTCCTTCCTTCCTTCCTCTTTCTTTCTTTCTTCCTCTTTTTTTCTTTCTCTTTCTTTCTCTCTTACGCTTATTATTTATTTATTTCCAAAGGAACACAATAGGTGGACCTAACTAGATGTTATGCACCATAAAATATATGGCACCTTACAAAGCTGACCCACCAACTGAGCAACAGACACTTCACTGCTGTGAAAACAATATTCCTTGTATTTACGTAATATTCCACCTTTTATAGGCTTTATAAACTTATTTATTTCCATAAGAGAAGAGAGAGATCAGCTGGCAGAAGTGGGCTGCATTGTTAATCTGAGGGGGCAGCCAGCTTTACCTTTCCTTTTCATCCAAAGCTGGTGAAATAGTGATTATTCTGAACTGGTGACGGAAAAGGATGGAGTGAGGGGCCAATATGTTTGTCTCTTGTATCCAAGCAATATAAAGGCATTATTGTAGGTGCCTCATTTGTCTGGATAACAAGAACAGCTTGAGAGGAACAGAGGCATTTTGTCAACTCAGGTACCCTAAGCTAGGTAGATAGAGATAGATGATGATGATAGATGGATGATAAATGATAGATAGATAGATAGATAGATAGATAGATAGATAGATAGATAGATAGATAGTGAGAGAGTGAGTGAGTGAGTGAGTAAGTTCCATCTTCTGAATCCATTTTCCAACATGGAAAATATTCTTCAAAATTTTGTAATGAATCCAGATGGACCCCAAAAATACCTGATATTTACAGGGTGGACACATTCACAATATTTAATATGTCAACATTATAGAAACATTAATTGTTATAGTCCATCATCTTATATCCAAAAAGGCTCCTGAGATCAATTATATTTCCCCAAAGAGTTTATTCTTCCTTCCTTCCTTCCTTCCTTCCTTCCTTCCTTCCTTCCTTCCTTCCTTCCTTCCTTCCTTCTTTCACTTTATGAGCAAGAGTTGGCTATTGACAGTTATCATTGCATTTCTTTCTGTGATTTCTTTCCTTTCTGGAAAAAAAAGTCTTTAAAAAAAGGTTGACCCATGGTAACAAAAATGTTGCCCCTTTCTTCATTAGCAGAATTTAATTAAATTAAGACAAGATAGGCAGATTTCCTGGTGCCTTTCTCATGTTTCCTGAACTGCTATAGTAAGAACAGAGATATCTTGCCATGTAACATGGAGCAGGATCATTGAATTTCTGAAAATAAAGAGTATTGATTAACTAATGTTGCAATGTTCAATCAATTAACTGGTTAAATTAATCAATAGAAAATATTCTCACTTAAAAAAGAGCTTTGTTCACTGAGTGCAAAAATGTGTCTTTTCAAATACTTATAAAATGACAATGTTATTGAAATCTTCAGCACCACTGTCCAAAAATAAGACTATTTTCTACTGTAGTCATGTACCTTCTCTTCATACTAGTGAAATAGAATGCTTGAAACAAATGATCAAGAAACAATGTGTTAAGTGTCATTCACAGTGTGTATGAAAATTAATTTATATATTGCAAATATATTCCAAATTCCCTTTTGGGAGAAAAAAATCTAAATGTCACAAAAAATGTATCCCAGGTTCAATATTCAGAAAGAATTTAAAAAAATGATGTGAAAACTAGTAAGAAAAAATGCAGGAAAATTCTTCTGTTCAATATTACTCATAACTGCTCTAGTTCATTCATTTCTTTCCCTGCCAGCCTTCTTTGCATAGACCTTGGAAAAGTCTTAGGTGAGGATATCTGTTGTGGCCCAGCAGGAGCCGTTGCTGCTGCCACCAGACTCTGAGAGTGAGGGTTCCTATGAGTCGGCTCAAGAGGAGGTGAGGGACCCTGGACGCTGAGCAGGGATTGGAGAGTCTGGTCAGCCACCAGGAGGCGCCTGGGGCATGGAGCAGCGGTGAGAGCCAGAGGAGGGGGGCTCCCAATGCCATGCCTTGGAGCAGTGGGGAGGAGTCACGAGACAGTGAGTCAGAATTGAACAGGGAGTTCCTGCACGCTTGTTATCGCCGCGCCCATAGACGCAAGGAGCGTGGGCGTAATTATCGGCGATAAGAGCTCTCAGCTGCTCATCAGGAGGCTCCTCTCCAGGTTATAAAAAGGGTTGACTGTGCATACGCCCTTTGCAGCAGTCAACAGAGGAAGTAAGCCAGAAGTTCTAGTCTGGAATTCTAGCAAGCTGGATAGCTGCTTTTGTGTTTTGTTTTTGTGAGTTTTGTCTTGGTGGTTTACTGCCACGGAACCTCCTGTTTGTTTGTGCAATAAACCTTGTTACCTTGTTACCTTGTTCCGGAGCGTGTTCTGTGTGGGAAAAGGAGGAAGGGGGGTCAGAACAGATATCTATCCAATGAAAGTGTGACAATCAATTGCCCAGCAGCTCCTCCATCTTCTCAAAGCGTTTCACTTCAGAGTCCACCCTCATTATTCTCTAAATGCTTTAGAGATAGACACGTGTGAAGAATTAATCTTGGAGCCATGAACCAAATTAATCCATTTTTTAGAATAGAATAGAGTAGAGTAGAGTAGAGTAGAGTAGGGTAGGGTAGGGTAGGGTAGAAGGACAGGGTGGCTGAGTGGCTAAGACAGAAAGAACTGGCAGCTGCTTCCTCTAGGATTCTGTTTGCCCTTGCTGATCATTCAGCAGGATTGATTGAAGAAAGGGAGAAAAGAAAGGATGGTCTGTAAGAAGGGCTAAATCTATTGGGTAGCAATAATAGAGCAGAACTGAACTGACACAAAGACTTCTTCAATAAAAGAAAGGGAAGATAAAAGAGTTGATAGTGGAAAGTTTGAAGCTCCAGCAAAAACCTGAAATTTTTTGCATGGTATGAATAACAACAACAACAACACAACAGCAAGTCACTACAAATTTGGGAGAGTTTATCAGGGCAGAGAGAAATGTTATTCATAAAAATAAATCAAGGCAAACTGTAACAACTGGCCATATGACTATGGAAATTGTCTTCGCGACAACGTTGGCTTCCTTGGGCAAGAAACAAAGATGAGAACCATGCAGTGAGTTGGGCACAGAGGACAGAGAAACCTTTACCTTTCATCAATGAACTACTAATAAGAAAACAACACTCCCTCCAACAATTCACATGTAGATAAACAGAGAACAAAACACACTTCTTTCTAACACTGAAGGTATTACTTAGTTGCGTAATGAAATGCCTGCATGAAAACAACCATGCTCAGGGAGCACTAAGAACTCCACAACCATACTCCCATGATAGAAATGTTTCAGAAAGGGGTCTGGATTTCCCAGCCCATGGTGCTGTTTTCCCCATTATGGTGAGATTCCCATAAAACCCATTCATTCTAAATGTTCAGATTTACTGCCAGTGGGGGTCTTCCATTGTCTTGCATTGGCCTCTATATTTTTTCACCATGCTGAGAAAATCATCCTAAGCCTCCTGGCAGCCCAGGGAGGAGAGGTGGGGCACAAATATGCTCTTACTGTAAAATGGTATAGAGAAGAATTACTCAAATCCTTTCTCCGTGGCCTTAAAGGAAGGAAGAAAGCTCCCATTTAGTTAAATAAGCTTTGTATTTTAATTCTGTTATAACAGAGCTATTTTTGTCTTTCTGCTCCCTTTTTGTCTCTTTAATCATGATGAGGTTTGTTCCTGAAAGGACTCATGGTTTATGGATGGAAAGGAGCTAAGCTTCTTTCCCATTGCAACCATTCTTTTGCCCTTAAGGCTTATTTAATGGCAACGTTTTCAAGATCATGGGGCATTCTATTGCACTTTAGAGCCCCAGCTCTAGTTGTGAGAGTCAAACAGAGCCAAACACAGAAATAAAAAGGTTCTTTTTAAAAAAATAAAATAAAAGCACCCACAGCTGATTCCAGACATCTTCAGCTGGACTGGGTTGCAGAAAATTTGTGCAACAGCAGGCACCAGATGCAGTTGTAATTTTCAAGAGAACAGTTTTCAATCTGATAGCCCACCCAGAATGACTCCATCTGCTTATCTGGTCTTTCATTGCACAGGGCTCTTTTTGGAAAATGCCAACTCTTCCAGCATTGTCCATTAAAACAATGAGAGAGGAGCTGCACATTGGTTTGAATAGATCCTGAGTTACAAATAAGTGCTCCAATTAAAGCAGAATTGCAATATAAAGTATTATATATTTTTTTTGTTCAGTTTGATGGGCAAGAAATTGCTTCAGAAAAGAAAATGCTTTGGGAGTTTGCTTAGAGTTGTTGTCCATGGTGCTGTAGAGCTACCGTAATTTTTATTCATCTCACCTTTATTATGTTTACCAATAACTCAACATGTCCTTGAACATGATGACCACCCAGAGTCACTTGTTGAGATGGACAGTTATAGCAATCAAATAAATTAATACTCATTCCTCCTCCTATTTTCCCTACATCAGCAACTTTGAGAGGCGAGAGAGAGTAAATAACCAAAGTCACCTAGCCGGCTTTCATGTCTAAGGCAAAATTAGAATTTTTGGTCACTGATTTCTAGCCTGATGCTTTAATCACTACGCAAAACAGACTTTTGAAACTTTTTGATAGGTTGTCACATTTCAAAGGAAATCATGGTGGATTTCTTATTTTAAACAAGTAAAAACCAGTAATAGAAGACAATAGTCCAAGAATCCAAAAACAAACTTGTTGAAAACTCAGAGGCTTAAAAAAAGATTTCTTTGGGAGATTGTATAATTATCAAAAAAGTCCTTCTAGTTACCTACTCCATTTAGAGAAGAATCTCAGAATATGCACTTAGAATGGGAAAAAAATATGGGCAGAAGGAGACACACTGGGTTATCCCTAACCAAGGTGATACTGGAAAGATCTTATGTAAGGTAATGTTGACATATTATGCTAAGCCAAAACATCCAGATGGTGAAAGCATATGTGTCCATCTTACATTCTGTTGTGTGTGACCCTTCAATCAAAAGCTGTCATTGGAGAAGCTGCCATTTGGGGTTTATGGAACAAAACATATGTAATAGGCTTGTTGTCTGTTCAAATTACCAGGTTAATGCTTACTAGTTAGTTCAACCATGAATTTGCTAGTTTTTAAAGATAATTTGATACATTATTTGTGTTCAGCAATAGGCTCAATTTTGCTAACACTTTAATGATTTTTTTAAAAGAATTGCTCTTTTCTTAGTGACATTTATTGCCCCCAAATCTGCATAAAACATTAGTAAGTAATATGATTACTCAAAGGCTAAGTATTTCCTCCCTTTTTGCTTTCTTTCCTTGTCTTTTGTTTGAATAAAGACATATGTTTTTTTTTAAAAAAGCTGTAGGTTACAATGCACGTAGGAAGAAAGCGACATTATTTTTCTAAGACCAACCTCCCTCCATTTCACACAAGCTGCATTACACAAACAAAGAAAAGATGCAGGACAAAGCAAAGGGAGCATCGTTATGATGAGGGATATATATTCCCACAGCTGTTTTAGAGCTTTACATTAGACTGCTTCCAAGAATCCCTATGGATCAAAGTAAAAAAAAAATACTCTTTTTTTCTTTCCTTTTGCACAGTCAAGGATGCAAAATATAAGCATTAAAGATGAAATTTACCATAGATAAATAAACAACAGGACAAGCAGCCAAGCGAACAAACAGAAATAAAGCAGGCCATTATTGTTCAAACAATGGCCGGGAATTTTATATAAAGATGGACTGTAAGCCTGATTTTGAAATGCAGTTCAGGTGTCAGGGTCTTATGTTCAATTTATATACAAGAGCTTAATACTGCTGGTTGTTTTTGAAGCTTTGACCACCCTCCCTGCCTCCCCAGTTCTGGATCCCGTTGCAACCGGTACTGGAACAGTACTTGGTGCTCCCAGCAGGCACCCGTATGCCCGTATTGGGGCATACCAGTCATATCCCACCACTGTGCCTCCCCCCCTCCACTCTAATCCTGTGAAATAATATGATTTTCCCCCCCTCCAGTTAGACAAGCCAGCAGTCTGCTATTGGGACCAAATTGGCTTCTTTTTTTAAAATAACAATTGTGTGCAATTTTACACGCTACTTTTCATCTACAAAATAGAGCTGATTTAGGGTTTAGAATAGGCAGGTAAAAGGAACCTACCATAAATGTTTATGGAAGTGAAATGTTAATATGATAATATCATGGAGATTTTCAAAATTTAGCCAAGCATTTTGAGCTTTGAACCAGCTGAGAGAACAAGCGAGCAAGCAAATGAATAAATGACTACTTCAAATGCTTTTGTTCTGCAGGAAGCTTGTATGGAATATGTTTGATTAACGAGTTTGGCTGATCCTCTGTACTTACATATCATGTTTAGATATTTCTTCAGGGGCAGGGAGAGAGATGCCTTGAGGCATCAGTCCCCTGTGTTAAATGAGAGACAATAATTTGTGCCCCTCTACCCCACAATTTAGTAATAAAAAAGAAATTAAACAGGTTTTCGCTCTAAATATCCCATTTTTTGCTCATTTGCTCAAGGTGTACATTTACTTAGTGAATTATGCTTTGGAAAGTAATCTGTCCAACTTACCTGCTGATTTTGTAAAGCGGCAACAAATTTTCTCGATGAGACTTAATACTGAATGAAGCCTTGTTTCAGTATAATATCCTCAATCAAGTTGTTTTAGCAGAGATACAGAGCGGGATCTGAGTTATTATTTCAAAATTAGAGAGAGAACAACAAATGAGTGGAACCAGAAAACATTGCCTTATTAAGCAAGGAGTTAGATATGAACAGATGTTGCAGATTAAAGCCTGCCCTTATGATAGGCACTGTTGTTTATGCTAGTTTTCTGATTCTATTAGGAAGGTTGCAAGATTTTGTTCAAAGCCTTATTGTTATTGTGTAAAAATTCTAGCTAAACAGATTTAGCCCATTGCAAAAAATAAATAAACTTAATAAGAAATTTTAAAAACTTGGAAAAGTTAAGTGACATTGGAAAAAAATAGAAAATTGGGGTTGACTAGAAGTAACATCCTCTTTCTTAATAACAATTCTGGCTGGGTAGCATTCAAAATAGCAATAATACTCATTATGTGGGATAGCTTCAGAAGCATTCAAAAACTTAATTTCATCCTCAATGCAGTTAGTAAGAGCACATATTTTCTTTGCTTAATAAAAAAGAATATTTCCAGGCAAGACAGAGATAATGACAGGTAGGTATATAGTGATACAATGCCAGGTTCAATTAATATTTGGAATCAGTTCAATGTTTCTGAGCTTTCAAGGCAAATATTTAGGGAGAAAGACCTCTCATTAATTGTCTCAAAGTTCATGCCTTTAAGTTCATGGGAAATCATAATGGTGTTTAACCAAACACATGGACATCTTCTCTACAGATGTTTCACATTAACCAAGGAAATATGGAAGAAGACAGGAATTTCATCATGTATTTCAGTTGTTCTCTGTAAATGTAAAAATACATTAAGGAAGCCTGTGTACATTCCAATTCACACAGATGCTGACAACAGACTAAGCTTCAGTGCCAGAGGTTTCTCAGAAAAGGCTTCTAGAGCTGAAAAACAAAGATCCTCCATAAATTTCTTCTTTCCTTTGCTGCCCCTGCTTTTCAAATGACGCATAAAACAAGATGTGTTTTATACCTACTGAGCACTGGCCTCCTGACAGAGGCTGACATGGTCATGTACTATCCAGGAACAAAGCAGTACTTTTCCATCTGCAGGCAAAATAACCAAATAACATCTTTTCAATTAAGCTTCAGTCAATAATATGAGCCATTAGCTTTATCATAAATATTTGCCTTGCCTGATATGCAAGTTATTCATTTTAAATGAATGAATGAATAAATGAATGGATTGTAACAAAAAAGGATGAGGTCTTGAAAGGTTACTTTGGGCATATAGAAGCTGATAGATATTTGAATCTTTGTTTGAACAGAATATATATATTTTGGCAGGTTTGATCAACAAAATATCTTTTCTAGTATTCATGAAGGGTAATGAGCTTAATGAACTAGGATGAATATATCAAAAAAGAGCAGTCTCGTAGCACTTTTCCAACTAACCAATTTTATTAAAAGACACAAGCTTTTGTGAGCTGCAATCCACTTTATCATATTCATTAATCTCATAATCGAATGTATTACAAGCATATGATGAATACGCAGCTTTGAATTCACAGGTGCATGGAAATACAATAGCATACTAGAGTGAATTAAACTACTATGTGCCAAAGACTAGGAAAATATCAAAATTTGACTAATGGTTAAATTACTAAGACTCAGGATATGAATTTCCACCATTAGAAACTGCCTGAGAACAGGTAGACCCCCTCCCCAAATTCTCTGATAATACTGTAATAATATCCCAAGACAAGACTGATGAAAACCAGTTGGTCAAAGTCCAATATTTTTAGGTTATAAAACTAAAGAGGAATCCACCTGTGTGAGCTGTGAGAAATGTTTGAAATGTATACAAGTGTGTGTATAGTTTGTAAGAACTACTCCATTCTACAGCTTGCTAGTTTGTTCACTTTTTTGCCTGCTTCTTCTTTTTTTGCTATGTTTTTCCTGGTGGAAAAATCTTCCTCGAATCAAGGAGCTGAAAAAGCAACTTTTCTAATTTAGATAATGTCTCTGTCTAGGTTAGTTGGCCAGTGATTATGTTGCCCAATGATGTGCACCTCTAATTCACCATGCTGGAACTGAGAAACATATGAAAAGAACACCTGTATTCAGCCTTTGATTCAATAAGCCAGTGCAATTATTCTACTGTCTGCTTTTGTCTTCTGTGCTGATTATGTCTACTGGGGACAAAGATCTCAAGAGGGGAGAAAATAGGGTATCTTTGTTTTATTTCTCCTCTAGTTTAGTCCTCCCAAGATGTGAGGTTCACGGATTGTCTTGGGGGGGGGGGAATCATGCTGGATAAATCCCCTCCCTATTGAGTTCAAGTAATATACCGTATTTTTCGCACTATAAGACACTCCGGACTATAAGAGGCACATTCGCTTTAGAGGAGGAAAAGAAGAAAAAAAAATCTGCCTCTGCCTCCCAGCATCCGTCTGTTATTCATCTGACTAACATCCTTACAGCAAACAGTCTGGTCAACTTCAGCATGTTATCACAGCCCCAGGACGTGACTTGTCAGGGCTGCACTCCATTGTGCCCATCACCAGTCAACTGAGCTGCTGCCGCCGCTGGGGGATTCTGTAGCCTTGGCTGCTGAGCAGCTGATTGGCAATTGGATTTGCCTCCCGGAATACCGCCGATCAGCTCTTCTAGGTGGCGGGGATTGCTGCTGCCACTACCTCTCATCGCCATTCACTGCCGCAGCCGGTTCCCCTCCACCTGTTCCCTACAGCCTGTTCACCACTTCATGTTTGCCATCACTACACCAACCTCTCCCCCCCCCGTAATATTTGCTCAGACATTTCCACCCACTTGGGGTGTGTGTGTGTGCGTCTTATAGTGTGAAAAATATAATCCAGCTCTTTTTAAAAAAATAATCCTAATACTAGGTTAGGAAGAAAACAAACCTGGTTATAGCTTATCACTTATGTGTTAGTAAATTTTCTTCTTCTAAGACATTGGCAAAAGTGAGAATTTTTGAACTTTGCAATACTGTGATTCCCAAAATGGTAACTGGGTTTGTGTGGCTGAATAGAACCAGCAATAGGGCTTAGATGGACAAGGTATAAGGTATTAATAATTATTTTTAAGAACTAGAATTTCTCTCTTTGGCACAAGGCTTCTCAAACTTTGGGGAAAACAAGATTTGGCATCCTGCCTGTAGAAAGCTGATTGGTTTTGTGATGCTCCATTCCTGATTTCACAAAAGGTTCCAAACCACAATTGGAGAGCTCTGGGACTAAACTGTTATGCTGGCATGAATCACACTTGGATGCTAAGAGCTTTAGGGAAAACTCTTTAAAGCATAAGTTTGTCAGAACGAACAGCTAGGATGGGACATTATGCTCATTTTCCTTCTTGAAAGAAATCAGTTGCTTTACAAGCTTCCTTTAGTTACTTGACTATCTTTAAGAAAGTAACAGCAAAATAACACTGGTAAAGATCAAGTTGTTTATCAGAGCATTCTTTATTTGGATTTTATTGGAACATCTAGTGTTTTCTCCGCAAAACTATGGCGCTGTCATACATGCCTTCATAAATCAGGTTTCAGGAACAGCTCCTTACCTACCTACTGTTTTCTTTTCAAATACCTATTGTTAATCTTTTTAACAGTTCTGACATTGTATTGCTGAGACATGGTACATCATGTTGCAGGAAGAAGAAATTGTCAAGCAAAAGAGTTAGAAGGAAAATACACGGAGTGTGCTTTTAGTCGATGATAAACATGTATAAAATGCTTATTATTGGAGGAATTAGCCATGACCTACACTGTCTACATTCCGACCTGAGCTTAGTGTATAAGATAATTTGCCATAACATCCTACCTGTTAATGACTACTTTTACTTCACCTTCCAAATATTCCTGGCGGGGCACGGCATCTGCCAGGCCCTCACTGCCCCTTTCCATTCCTCTAGCAACGGCATGATGGAGCAAACCATGAGGTCAGTTAAAGAATCCCTAGCTAGGTTAGGTCCTGAGGATTGGCAAGCTAGGGTAGACATATGCCTCCTGGTCCAGCATACCATTCCCTGTCTGACCACTAACCAGAGCCCTGCTAAACTTTTAATGGGTCGCCGTCTTCGCACAAATCTAGACTGGCTACATCCGAGCTACTGCACAGATAAAACAATGGACTCCACCAGCCATGCCAGGACATTTGAAGTAGTCGACCTAGTTTATGCCCAAAATTATAGAGGCGAACCTCAGTGCTACCTGGACATATACTGCAACTAAAAGGCCCCTGCTCTTGTAGGGTCAGTTTGAATGACGGGAGAGTTTGGTGCCGCCACATAAACCAGTTACGAAGGCAGCAGGCCTCGACGCAAACTCAAGCCGAGCAGCCCCAACCAGGCCTCACCAAATCCACAAGTTTTCCAAGCAATGCAGCACCAACCAATGTGACGCTCCCCACATCAACTCCAGTGCCGGACTCACCTTATGAAAGAGGCCACTATCCAGAGCCCCAGAGTGTCCAGCTGAGGGTCCTACGCAGTTGCAGGCAGTTCCGCAGGAGCTACATCCTCCTCCGGGTACCTTCCGCTAAGCAATGCGGGCGGGCGGTGCCCAGGAGTAGGGCCTTCTCTGTGATGGGCCCAACTCTCTGGAACGACCCCCCCCGATATTAGAACTACCGTCGATCTCCGCTCCTTCCGTAAGAAACTCAAGACCCACCTGTTCCGACTAGCCAGCCTGGCCCATTTATAATCATAAGTAACATCTATTACTGACCTTCCTGGATGGCTTTTTAAATTTTAAATTTTGGGTTTTTAATTGGTTTTATATTGTTTTTAACTATTAATTAGTTTGGGCTAATATACAGACTGTATGTTTACGTTGTTTGTCTGGGTTTTCGTGTTGTGCTTTGTTGTTTTTACATATGCGATGTCTGTACACCGCCCCGAGTCCCTGTGGGGAGAGGGGGCGGTTTATACATTTAATAAACTCAAAACTCAAACTTCAACATCCACCCCTGAACTGAGAAGATCGGGGCAGACCTGCAGGTGCCCTGCATACCTGCAGGATGACTCATGTGCCCATCTGGGAGAAAGGAGTGTTATGTCCGTGCTTCAAGAATGTGGCCACGCACGGGCTTCCCTGATTCGTTAAAACATGCAGCCAGAGCGGGAAAATAGGTGCACCGTGATTGGCTGCCCATTTGACAGCTCAAATATAAAAGAGCAGTCAAAGCAGGAGCAGCCTTTTGATGGTTCCAGAGTTCCTTGAGTTAGTTGTTGCCAATAAATGGCTTATGTTACAGAAGCCTGCCTTGCCTCAGTCTTGCCAGCAAGTCTCCCTACAGAATAATATTGCTACATGATAAGCGTAGAATATTTCCCATCCTAGAACATTTATTCAAACAGACAATCCTACTATAATAAAACAATGATCTAAACTAACTTCTCCTGATATTTATTGTGTGTGTCCCTAGCTAGGTTAGGGACCTAACCTAGGTCAGGGTAAAACTGGGGCATTCTCTAATATTTAGTGTACATTCGGAATAGATGAAGCAATAGGTACCATTATCCCTTTTCTCCACATTTCTGAGAATTTCTGAGTAAATATTTGACCCTTTAATCCTCACAGAAGACACCACAAAGGAATCAGATGGCACTTTATTGCAATATAATTCTTCCCCAATTTCTGTTACCCATTGACAAAGGGTTTATTTCTACATCTACATGTTATTGGCTTACTGCTGGGGAAAAGCCATAGAATCCCCAGCTCGGAACTATAATAATCTATATTTTATGGGATTTCTCTAGTCTTCATCCCCTATGGAGGGTTAATAGTATACACAGGCTGACTGTATTTAAACACAACATGCAACAAATTTTAGCATATTTAACTTATTTACTCTATTCAGGAGGTTGCAATCAAGTGAAATTGCTTGGAAAAATATTAGGTAATTAGTTAGGATGTTTCTAATATTGAAAAAAAAATGCATACAACAATGGCCTGAGGCATTCACTTGACATTATTTAGAGATAAAAGTTACTTCCCCTTGTCTTTGTAGGGGAAAAAAAGAATAGAACAGAAAGAAAAAATGGGCAATAACAATAGCAATTGCACTTAGACTTATATACCACTTTATAATGCTTACAGAGTATACAGAGGGATCTACAGAGTCAGCATATTGCCCCCAACAATCTGGGTCCTCATTTTATTGACCTTGGAAGGATGGAAGGCTGAATCAATCTTGAGCCATCCAGAATCAAACTCCTGGAATGAGCAGTGAGTTAGCCTACGATACTTACAATACAATACAATAGTAGAGTTGGAGGGGACCTTGGAGGTCTTCTAGTCCAACCTCCTGCCTAGGCAGGAAACCCTATACCATTTCAGGCAAATGGCTATCCAACATCTTCTTAAAGACTTCCAGTGTTGGGGCATTCACAACTTCTGGAGGCAAGCTGTTCCACTGATTAATTGTTCTAACTGTCAGGAAATTTCTCCTTAGTTCTAAGTTGCTTCTCTCCTTGATTAGTTTCCACCCATTGCTTCTTGTTCTACCCTCAGGTGCCTTGGAGAATAGTTTGACTCCCTCTTCTTTGTGGCAACCCCTGAGATATTGGAACACTGCTATCATGTCTCCCCTAGTCCTTTTTTCCCTCAAACTGTTCATGCCCAGTTCCTGCAACCGTTCTTCATATGTTTTAGTCTCCAGTCCCCTAATCCTCTTTGTTGCTCTTCTCTGCACTCTTTCCAGAGTCTCCACATCCTTTTTACATCGTGGCAACCAGAACTGAATGCAGTATTCCAAGTGTGGCCTCACCAAGGCATTATAAAGCGGCATCAACACTTCACGTGATCTTGATTCTATCCCTCTGTTGATTCTTTCTAACCATTCTTTCTAACCATTGGGCCACCATGACTCTTTAAGCCTAAATGGGCAAAGCCTAAATATCTTTAAAAAAAGTTTTTACACCAGGTTGAAAGAACACACCCATTCAGAGTCACTTATAGCTACTCAATTACCCATCCATATACTAGGGTATAGCTTAAGGTATTACTTGGCTGTTTTGGAATAATAAAAATAATAACAATAATACAACATCCATCTAGAACTGTCTATGTTTTAGTGTCTCAGACACTACTCTAGCTTGGTTAGGACTTGTACTATTAGACTCCCACATGTATTAGACTGTGAATTAATTGTAGATTGCTACCACTATATTACTACTACTAATACCTGAGATCAAACAAGAAAAATATCTAAGGCACTGCCACAAAGAAAATGGGCACGCAAAGCACCTGAAGGCGGAACAAGAAGCATGCATGGAAACTAATCAAAGAGAGAACCAACCTACCTAAAACTAAGAAATTTACTGACAGTGAGAACAATTAATCAGTGGAATGACTTGCTTCCAGAAGTTATGTGTCCTCTAATATTGGAGATTTTTAAGAAGAGATTGGATAATCATTTGTCTGAAATGTTATAGGGTTTCCTACTTGATCAGAGGGCTGGACTAGAAGACCTCCAAGGCCCCTTCCAACTCTGTTAGTCTGTTAAATACAAACTGGCTAATGTGGAAGAAGAGTAGGCAGAACTTGGAGTAGAGTCAAAAGAGGACTCAGCCTAAAATCGTTATATGTCAAAGAATGCTCCACGTCTGATCCTCTTCAATTCCATTAACTCTTATATAGTATCAGTTTAATGCTGACCATTAGCTGATTAGATTCTTATGTATAGGCTTATGCAATAAATCTTAGGAACTGGAAATTAAGTGTGATCCTAATTCTTCACACTTGTCATCTGTAGCATAAAAGAAATCAACTGGGGGGGAAACCAGAATAAAACAAACACTGTGAGATATAATGAAGACTATTTCATCCTATCACAGTGATGGCTTGTAGATTAGCAGTTTGTAATTAAATTGAACGAAACCAAACTAATCTGGTCCATACAGTAACTGATCAGAATTTAGCAAGCTTTTAATAGGATTTAATAGTCTGAATGGTGTCATAGAATCTGAGTAAAATATTGAATTACCTACTCCAGGCAGATACAAGGATGTTCCTCAGTGGGAATGTTGTGAAATGTCCCTTTTAAAGTCATGGAGGGATGAATCTTGCCAGGAAGAAGTCTCTTTAAGTGAAGAAGAGAGAGGAAGTTTATAAAATATTTTTTGTGGGTGAATGGAGAGGTGAGATATACAGTAGTGAGGGAATATTATACTTCAACTGGATTGTAGCATAGGGCCTGATAATTCAGTTACATGCATAGTTACTTATATATAGTTTTGTGAAAATATTGTCTCTTCATGGCAGCCTTTTTGAAGATATTAATGGTCTCTGGAATATTTTTTTAAAATGTTTACAAGGTGAATGCAACTAATCCAGATGTAAGCCCTTGGGATATTTATTTATTTATTTATTATTCATGCTTCTAGACCGCCCCCTCTCCCAAAAAGGGACTCGGGGCGGTGTACAGTCCATGCCAAATATATCAAAATACAATAAAAATTAGTGATGTAATGCATGGTAGTTCAGATCTTTGGGCCATACCAAAGAGCTGCAGTCACACAATGTATTAACCAATTTCTGGATTTGATCAATTGTCTTGTTTTATACATACCCCAAGTTACAAATTAATAATGCTGTCTTTATTGATCAAAACCTTCCATTCTTAAAACTATTGTTGTTCTGAATGGAGAAAATCCAGGAACTAATTTTGCTATTCTGCCTCTTTAGCCAAGATGTTTTCTCTACAACTAATCTTAAATTCAAACAATTCTGAGAACTTCAGAGAGATGAAGAAAACAACACTACAACATGAGCAATAAGATACAGACACACACACACACACACACACAAGTTAATCAAATGTATACTTTGCTCCTGCAGCTATTAGACTTTTAATTGATCTGTTTTTGTGTATTGTGGGACTACAGCAAGTAGGTCAAGATGAGAAGGAACTAGAAAGGATAATAGGAATCTGTCATCCCTCAAGGGTAAACCAGACCAGGAAACCAAAATCATGCAAGCAATGCTACTTTTATTATATGATTATAGTAGTAGAATTGTTGGGAGAAATGTCCTTCTGGGTTCAGCTCCAAGTGGGGGAAAAGACACTGGAAACATGGAGGCTGCTTGGAAAGATGGTTTAATGGTGGACAGGACCACATGGCTTGAGTTCCTGAACAGAAAATAGGGACCACATGCTTCCAGATGTTGGGTGAAGAAGAAAAGAGAAGAAAGAAAGGGACTTGCTGGGTTTTTTATATTCTGTTCCGGCCCACCTCTCTGTTTCCTGTTCCTGTGTAAGAAATGTATTCTGATTGGTTGTCAGACTCCCATGGGGCCATGCAGGGGCAACTCTCTAGGCTGTGTTTTGAGTCCAAGTTTGGTTGAGTTCCAAGATGCCATGTTGTGAGTTGGGTAAAGGGCTAATACTATCATGCCTTAATCCCTGGAATTGAAGAGGGGAACTCTTTGTTATGTAGAATAGACTGGCTCAGGCATTTTAATGACCCATTAAGAAAAGTGGGGGCTATTAAGAGTCTGTTTCCTGCCTAAAACATGTTTCTCCATTTCTGATCCAGGAAAATATAATATTCTGCATTTTCAATATTTCATAGGATATTTCATTCTTCTAGGAGAGGGGTGGGTGCTAACTTCCTACAGAATCTTGTAAGTAGTTTGTGCTTTTCTGTTCCATTCCTTCATAAGACCTAGGCAGGATCTTGTCTGAGAGGCTTTCTTAGGTTAGATTTCTGATCTGGATTCAAATTTCTTTTATCTGATCATTGCCTTGGCTATACCTCTTTCTTCTGTACTTCAAGGCTATTCCTTTTTCCCATTACAGGGTAAGATGAGTCTACAGGATTAGAGACTTTCATCAAAAGGGTTGAAGCAGCATTGTGTATTATGATGCAAGCTCCATCCCTTTTCTACAAGGTGCAATGCCACACATTGCATATCACAAAGAGACAATGTGCGTGTGTCATTTGCCCCCTCCCTTTCCTCCCTATGGATACTTATGAAACTCTTGGATTGGCTCAAACAACAAAATTGTGAGTTTCAGATATAGGGGCATTTCCCCCTCCTTTAAAGATCTCAGATGGTTTCTCTTTGAGTCCAAGAATAGCTGTGGAAAAATGAAGTTCACCCATCTTGAATGCCAAGACAGAAGCAAAACTTAGTCCTTGTATTTTCTCCAATGGGGTTACCTCCAGCTTCAAGAGAGGAGAATTTTGATCAGAAAAGCAGTGCAGGGGAACCAATGAAATGCTTCATTGACTAAATGTTGCTCGCGCCAATCAAATGCCGAGTTTTCAAAGCTTGCTTTAAAAAAGTTTAAGGGGAAAAAAATCAAGCTAGATCATGAAAATTGAATCTGGATTATTTGCATTTGGCTTGCCTCACTCCTCAACCTCTTTTTGCCCATCTCTATATTTTATACTTCTTTGTTCTTGGTAGCCAACCCAGCTGTAAAACATAGCTGGGATCACAGAAAGCTAACATATTCTTACTTTCCCACCCTTATTTTGTCTCCCTAATTAATTCTGTGGCTTGAAATAAATTATTGACTTAGCAGACTCTCTTGTTTTCTGTGACAGCTTCAGCTGTAAACAGGCTATTAACAATTCATAATGAGTGCAGAATGTTGATTTTTCTCTGCTTCT
Source organism: Natrix helvetica (assembly GCF_964273705.1). Classification (NCBI taxonomy): domain Eukaryota; kingdom Metazoa; phylum Chordata; class Lepidosauria; order Squamata; family Natricidae; genus Natrix; species Natrix helvetica. The sequence continues at coordinate 15,736,567 of NC_138559.1, read as the reverse complement.
TCATTCAGTTCCCATGTACAGACACCACAGTTGGTAAAGAAAACATGATATCAGCTCACCTCCTTGCTCTGAGGGCTTTTTTTTGAAGCAAGCCAGAGAACAGAGGCTAGCTCTTGAATGGTATCCTGGTCTGCAATCTAGATGTATTCATTAATTTGAAAAGGCAGCTAGACAGTTGGTGTTATGATTGCATTATATTAGCATTGGATCATCTTCAAGAGATTCAGGTCGTTGCTCTTGTCCTAAAGAAGTTTTTTTCCCAACTAGGCAAAGTTTAAGGTATGTGGACGTTGACTCCCAGAAATCCCCAGCCTATGTGCTGGCTGAGGAATTCTGGGAGGTGATGCCCATATATCTTAAAATTGTCAAGTTCGATGACACTGCTATCAATAATGCAATTTATTTTATTTCAGACAGAACCAAGAGATCATAGGCAAAGAACACACACGTCCCTGCGACCTATCCGCTCACACAGGGAGGGGCTCCTCCTGGTGCCGTCTGCCAGGCAATGCCAGCGGGCGACACCTAGGAGTAGATCCTTCTCTGTGATGGGCCCAACCCTCTGGAACGACCTCCCCCCAGACATTCGAACCACCACCGACCTCCGCTCCTTCCGGCAAAAGTTAAAGACTCACCTATTTCAATCAGCTGGCCTGGCACCGTCTTAGTTTTACCTCCCGGGATTTATTTATTTTAATTGGGTTTTAAGGGTTTATAGGCTTTTAACGTATTATATTTATTATTCGATTACAGTCTCATAACCTCCTTCACCAGTATTAATTTAATTGTTTATGTATGTATTTTAGAATGTATTTTAGTGACTGTACACCGCCCCGAGTCCTTTCCGGGAGAGGGGGCGGTCTATAAGTGTGAATAATAAATAAATAAATAAAACATGTTTATCTTCTTCATAAGATTAAAAATTAGCCTGGTAATGGGAAGATGTCTGTGTTGCCTAGTGGTGAAAACACTCGCTTTTCACTCAGAAAGTTGAGAGTTCAATCTTTGGCAGTGGCAGTTTCTCTATCAGGCACAAAGAGAAAGTATCTGCTACAAACTCTGTTTAGGTGTCAGGAAGGGCATCTGGCCAGTAAGGGCTCAGCTCCATTCAGTCACCTCGACTTGACCCCGAATTAAGGGATTACAGGGTGGTAAAAAGAAAAAGAAAAATGAGAAGGCATGCTGGCTAGAAAACGAACAGTTAAAACATGGGAGGAAAATGAGGCTTCCAGATATTTAATCGGAGGAAGTATGAGTTCCATCAGGACACAAAGTTTTAATTGTAAGGGCACCTGCTATCAGTGCCGTCAAGAGCAGCAGCTATACGGTGTTAGATAAAATATGTGGTCTGTCATGGAAATTGATTGGGAAATTACCAGAAATACTAGTTACACTCTGTCCTGACAAAATGATTCATAATAATTGAGGGAAGTAATTTTTAGATTCCTATCTGCCTATGTGAGAAGGAAGGAGGGAGAGATTTCCTAGAGAATTATCTCCTGTACTCCTTCTCCACCTCCATAGGAAATCCTGTATCTCCTTGGGTTTGCGCTAAAAAGAAATGGGGTTATACGGAGAAATGTTTGGGAAGAGGAATGATAGGTGTCAGTGCTGGAAAAAGCAAGCAAAGCTTTACGGAACAGCTAGTTAATTTTTAAAAGTTGACAGCAAGAATGACGGCAACAAACAGCAGAAAGCTTTGTTCCACTACAATCTCTCTGCAAAGGGTGGAGAGAGGTATCCCAAGTGAATGAACAAAGTGGCCTGGCATGCTATTACAATTGGCATTGTATATTGCAGATGATAGGAATGTAGCTTTTAAATGAAAATCTTCATGGCATGGGAGAACTCTTATACCTCAAACTGATTCAATCTAAAGTTAATATGGCAGCTGAAAACCAGTGAGAAAACTTTGGTCCGCAGGGCCTACAAGGATTTCTTCTGAAGATAGTCTGTTCTTAGATATTTTTTGAAGAAGAACCTTTTTTTCAATAGCCACCCATCTTTAAAATAATAATAGGGTGAAAGCTAAGTGGTGGGATTTTTAGCTGAGAAGATGACACCTGCCACAGTAGATTTTTTTCTAACTCAGTACCACAGTCAAGGCCAGATTTAGATGAAAAGAGGCCCTAGGCTATTCCACTTATGGGGCCCTTTCACCTCCCATTTTTAAGTTTGTAAATTACATGAGAGATAATAAAATACATCATTACTGTGATATATATCAATATATTAAATGAAACATGTTGTAATTGGTACTAACCTTTATAAAAAATGTGGCACGGATAATAAATAAAAATAAAAGGCCCCTCTTGATCTTGAGACCCTAGGCTGAAGCCTAGTTAGCCTATAGGAAAATCCGGCCCTGACCACAGTACATGCTTTCTATGTGCAGAGTTCCATATTCAGAACATGCAGCTACAACTAAAAGGCTCAAGAAGGACCAACTGATAGGAAACATTTCCACCTGAGACCTTAACAAGTAATTCGTTGAAGTGATATCCTCAGCCTCCTTAGTATTCCCAAAAATAGAATAAAGCAAGCAGTATGAAAATTCACAAATGCATGACATGCAAATCTATCCATCCATCCTTCCATCCAATAGGCCAATCAAGTTAAAATTTAGTTTACCTTACCATTGGGATCCAGTGACATACGTCATATTTAACACTGAAATCTACCAAACATTTACACAAGCATATATGAGCATAGGTAATCCTTGACTTACAACAGTTCATTTAACGATGTTTGAAGTTACAACGGCAATGAAAACAGTGACTTATGACTGTTTCCCACACTTACGACCATTGCAGCATCCTCATAGCCAGCGGGTCCGTGCTATAGGTTCGCCATCGCAGTACTACATAGTTCTAAATTCATCTCTGGTACTTTCCCACACAATTACTGATAAATTACATAGAGCCCTGTCTAATTTTTAAAAGATCACCCAAGATATTGAAATTTGTTGGACAAAGGCAGTAGAAAAACCTCTGCATTCCAAAACAGCTGTAGGGAGTCCAAAATTCAGTACAGCCGTCATGCTTCCCTGGGAGTCCCTTGGAGCACTTAAACTTCTATACAACTTTTACAGTGTTTTCCAACCTTCTCTAAGTGGTTTGCAGAGTCAGCCTACTGCCCCCAACAATCTTGGTCCTCATTTTACCGACCTCAGAAGGATGAAAGACTGAGTCAACCTTGAGCTGGTGAGATTCGAACTGCCAAACTGTAGTCAGTCAGCAGTCAGCAGATGTAGCCTGAAGTACTGTATTCTGCAGTACTGCACCACCATGGCTCCTAAATGCCCCCAACATGGCATCATTCTTGGTAGTGTGGGAAATAACACAGAAGTTCCAAGCCATGTATTACTGTACTAAACTGGAGAATTGTGTTGTGCCATCAGCTGCTGAGGCCACTACCAACTCGTCCTAGGAAAGCTCATCTAGACACTGGAGGCAGCAATTTTTGCCAGCTAGTGTATCATGAAAAATCATAATATAATTATCACAGTGGGGACACTCATGCCTTGCATATCTCATGCATTCTGTTCTCTCCAAGCTTCGACAAATCGGTGAAAAACCAAAGCTGCAGTGAGAGAATAAAGCTGAAACTGAGTACAAATACAATTATATCTCATTGGGCAAAATCCATACCCAGCCGCCAGCAATACCCTCCTGACTTACTGAAATTGCAAAATGGGAGAATATAAATCAGAATTGACAACAAGGCCTTATTTCCCTCTTTAGTGGCTATAACCAAATAATAAATCATACAGTTGCAATGTATAGAAGACGTCTTAAAATTCCTTCTAGTTCTCTTTGTATTAGGGGCTACAAATGGTAATCCCTCTCATAAAAAAGATACTGATTGCCAGTTGCTTCCTATATCGTTCTAGCCACTCAGCATTTGTGAATTGAATGCATTCCTTCATTGCACTACTACAAAAATCCAGCTCTGAAGCTATATTTTTGCTAAAAGAATCAGACAACCCAATAGAATGAGCGGAGTGCATCTTAGGTTAATCATAAAGTCCATTTCAATGTTTAAGCTACAATGGCAGGAAAAGGTCTAGAAGAAAGTAATGAAATCTGCTCATTGTTCATGCAAAATAAATAAATAAAAACAACTTTGTTTCTACAAAGTTCAGTCTATAGCCAAAGGCTTCCAAACAAAACAATGTGGAAAACTCTTCCAGGGCTGAAACAATTATTTTGCAGCTCCTTCAACATCTGGAAAGTCAGCCACCAATTCATGGCCGGTATCTTTTAGGCTTCAGGGTTTAATGACATGGTCTTCATAGCAGATATACTGACTTTTTACCAACAACCATGGTGGGGGCTAACTGGGCTTCTGTCTCTAAAGGAACGTCCATACAAATTGAGCAGAATTGTCCTCACAGTTCACAGGGAATGTTGCATGGGCTATAGGTGGATCTAATAACCTACCTTCTCTAGTCTACTAATATTAATTGCAATTGCCTCAATTGATCAATGTCATCACACATTGGAAGTCGATTTATCTGATCATAACTCAAATATGGTAGGTTGTGTCTTTGAATTTCGCAGGATGAAATGATAAAAAGTATGGATTGATGAATGCATTGAAAAAGGTGAGAGTAAAGTAAATATATTTCTATGTAAGGAAAAGGAGAAATGAGTCTAAATGAAAGTGCCCTGGTTTTATGGAGTAAAAAACTGAAATTTATGCCAGAAAGTATGAACAGATTTATCTGGATGTTCCAGCGGCATATGGTAGGTTGATGGTAGTTATTTAATATATGTCCTCCCTTTATTGCATCATTTCAAGGTGTTGTAGTTAATGTTTCCTCCTTCTATTTTCCCCAGGAGGTGGGTTGGGTTGAGGGCATAGCTGGCCACTCAAGCAGTTTCTGTGCCTTTCCCCCCGTTTTTGAACATGGCTGGGGGCCATTTGGGTCAATACATTAGGCCTAGTAGTTGTTCCATAATGATTTGCCTCACAGGGCTAAAATTAACCCCCTCTGTCTCAGCTCTTAAATAGGTTTTGATGTGTACACATCTTGCTAACTCCCCTTGATTCAGTGTTAGGAGAACACAGCCAGAACATTTCCAAAGACAACCCAATTAAAAAAAAACACTTTGTACTATTGTATCCTGAAATTGCATATGAAATTAATAAGCAAATAAATGAGGCTTATAGCAAGAAATCAGTTTTTTAACCTTCAAATGTGGATCTTTTTTTTTTTGTGTCTGACATTAATTATCTCAACCAGGGGTGAAATTCGAGCAAGTTCTGACAGGTTCTGGAGAACTAGGAGCAGAGTAGTTTGGAGAACCAGCAAATACCACCTCTCTCTGACCCCAGAGTGGGGTGGGAATGGAGATTTTGCAGCATCCTTCCCCTGCCATGCCCATAAAGCCACACCCACAGAACCGGTAGTAAAAAAAATTGAATTTCACCACTGATTTCAACTAACAATTAGCACCTGATTAGAGATAGATAAGGTTCAATGACATTTAAGGGCGCTCAGATTTAATTCATTTGTGGCTACTTACCACTCTTAAGTATTGCCTTGTTTGACTCCTTCCCCTAGCTCTACCAATTTCTCCCCTACAAAAATCTCCCTCGCACATCCATTCAAGCAGTACTAGTCAAAAAAGGATCTTGGTCTAATGAAGAATTAGCTTGTCTAAACACTCTGTAGACATCTATAAGGTCAACAGACATAAACTGGTTTAATAAAATTGGACAAATAGAAGCAGTGGCCTTCTTTCTACATCGCCACTCTCTTCAATCTGTCTGTAAATATGAATGAGTTTATCTGAGAAAACAACAATAATAAAACCTTCACAGTTTGCTGTTGACATACATGGAGTCCTTCCAATTCTTCCAGTCCCAATCAACCAGAAAAGCTCCCTTAGGCTACTTTCTGTGGACAACATAAAGATCAAACAGCTTTTCTCCTCTCTTAGGGCCACAATATAACACTCTAAGGTGCTCCAAGCTATGCTTGATCATATTCACGCTTAGATTTACTACCATCTGGTCTCCAGATGTTTCCCTGCTCACCTCATAGCTAGAGCTCCTCATTAAACCAAAACATTGTACAAACTCAACAAGCAGGTAGAACATTTTTAGAAGCCAGTCATTTAGTCATTCCAATCCTTTTACTTTAGTCCAGGGGTGTCAAACTCTATTTCATTGAAGGCTGCATTTTCTTGGGGGGGGGGATTGGCAAGGGTGGGGGGCAGCTCAATGTTACTCATGCCGGGGGTGGCTCAAGCACTCTGCCAGCGAAAATGGGCTCTCGAGCTCCATTTTCAGCTGTGATGGCCTCCTACAACCTTCTGCCAGCAAAAATGGAGCACAGGAGGGTCACCTGTAGCCCTCCCGAGCTCCATTTTCACTGGCAGAGGCACCGTGGGAAACTTTGCTGTTTCCAGGGTGGCCCTGCGTGCCAGATGTAAGCACCCTGCATGTCAGATCCAGGTCCCGGGCCTTGAGTGTGACACCCCTGCCTTAGTATCCATAAGTGAATTCTGGAATTCTAAGCAGTCCAGAAGACAAAGCTACATTTAATAGGCTTCTTCATTACCATAGAACAGAGCTGAACATTGTGATCTTGTGCTACTGCCCATTCATTGCAACTTTTGAGATCAATTGAATAGGTAAATAAAACCCTGCCAGATCCTAGCCTTCTCCAATTTTTTCCCACTGCTGCCTTGAAGCTAAGCTTTTCTACTTTGGAACAGGATAACAATAAGGGAAACCAGAGGAGCAATTGGAAGATAAAATATATAAACAAAGCAATTATATTTCAGTGCAAGAGGTTCATCTCTCTGGTTCCAATGCCAAAGGTGCTTTTCCAAAAAGCAAATGGAATTTCTTGGTTTCTTTTTCCCCTTTGGTTTTTTTTTCACTTCTCATCCAAGAAGCTTCTACCAATCCTCAGGGTGCTAAATCTTTCCACCTTCAGAGGTATTTTCAAAGGAAAAAACCCAAGGAAATTCAGGATCCAATCTGGGGCAGTCACCAGGACCAGAGATTTAGGCTTCCGCACTTTTAGACTCGTGCTTGAACCCATCTTCAGGGAACTTCTCTTTAGAAGAGAAAGTTCTTCTCTCTCTAGTGACACACTCTGCTAGAGAAAGGTTCCTCTGAGGATGGGCTCCAGTTTGAAAGCTCACAAGACTAAACCTGGTGACTGATTCAAATTGGATCCTGCAATGTGATCCTAGGACACATAAATATACGCCTTCATTTGCAAGAAAATCCAGTTGCCTTTTGTAAAAGCACCTTTGGGACGATACAATACAATACAATACAATACAATACAATACAATACAATACAATACAATACAATACAATAGCAGAGTTGGAAGGGACCTTGGAGGTCTTCTAGTCCAACCCCCTGCCTAGGCAGGAAACTCTATACCCAGGGCCGGATTTTCCTATAGGCTAACTAGGCTTCAGCCTAGGGTCTCAAGATCAAGAGGGGCCTTTTATTTTTATTTATTATCCATGCCACATTTTTTATAAAGGTTAGTATCAATTACAACATGTTTCATTTAATATATTGATATATATCACAGTAATGATGTGTTTTATTATCTCTCATGTAATTTACAAACTTAAAGATGGGAGGTGAAAGGGCCCCATAAGTGGAATAGCCTAGGACCTCTTTTCATCTAAATCCGGCCCTGTCTATACCATTTCAGATAAATGGCTATCCCACATCTTCTTAAAGACTTCCAGTGTTGGGGCATTCACAACTTCTGGAGGCAAGCTGTTCCACTGATTAATTGTTCAAACTGTCAGGAAGTTTCTCCTCAGTTCTAAGTTGCTTCTCTCCTTGATTAGTTTCCACCCATTGCTTCTTGTTCTGTCCTCAGGTGCCTTGGAGAATAGTTTGACTCCCTCTTCTTTGTGGCAACCCCTGAGATATTGGAACATTGCTATCATGTCTCCCCGAGTCCTTCTTTCTCTTAAGCTAAACATACCCAGTTCCTGCAACCGTTCTTCCTATGTTTTAGCCTCCAGTCCCCTAATCAACTTTGTTGCTCTTCTCTGCACTCTTTCTCCACAATCATAACCTGGATTATGGAGAATCTCCGTAGAGACACTCTGGTTCAAATGCATGTCTGGGAAAATTCTTCTGTGAACGTACATGACTACACTCAGCCCAAAAGTGTAAATCAGCTAATACTACTTTGCTGAATGATCTACAACCTGCAATATTTGGAACCAGAGATTCAGGAAATCATGTCAGTACATAAAAGATTGACCATTACTAAGAAATAATCAAGATCCTGATGCAGTTGAACTTGTTTACTCTGCCTAATGCAGAAAATCTTCTCCACACCTCTCAAAACTCAAATACATGTTCTATTCGACAGCATTTCCCTGAAATAATCATCTCCTTCACCAGGTAGATCGGTAGCAGTCTTTTAAGCAATTGAATAAACGTGATCAGGAATGAAACGTTGAAGATCTTTTGGGTACTGCCTTATTTTCGCCATTCTTCTTAACTCTGCTTCTTGGGCTTTGCTTCCTTTGTGTAGCACCTGTTCTGAATTGATATGCTTCCTCTCAGCAAGGCAGAGGCATCCCTTTGCTTTCACTGCTTGAAGCAAAGACTCGGCAGCTTTTGCTCTCTCTACCTGCCTGCCCCCCCTCCCCCCAAAAAAATCTGAAATGCATACAGAATGTAAATGCCTACCTAGCAAATGGTTGACCCCCAAGGGAATGATCTACGTAGTCTTACCTAATAGAGCTGGAATGTTTAGATCAAAGCCATTTACCTTTTGCTTTCCATCACTATCTAAGTCCTATTTCTATGCTCTTTTTCCTGGTGGTGATTTTTTTTGGGAAAAAAAAGAATTTTCTTATGAGGCAGACTAAAACGCCTGAGTGAAGGGTAAAGAGTAGACTGGGTTAGATTGCAAAATTCTAAAAAAGAAGCTGAGAAACTGGATGGACACCGATCTAGGAGATAAGCAACCTGGAGTTAAGGAGAAACAATTAACCAATGGAATGCCTTGCTTTCAGCAAGTGTGGGTGCTTCATCATTGTTTTTGTTTTTTTTGTGCCATAGCTGATCGTATTCTTTGGATCTACCCATTTTTGCTCGCCTTTGCATTACACGATCATCTGAAGGCTACGCTTTGCATCTCTGCCAGTTTCATTACAGAAAGATAAATATATAAATATATACTTATATCAGTGGTGGGATTCAAATTTGTTTACTACCGGTTCTGTGGGCGTGGCTTGGTGGATGTGGCATGACCTAGTGGGTGTGGCTTGGTGGGCATGGCAGGGGAAGGATACTGAAAAATCCCCATTACCTCCCCACTCCAGGGGAAGGATACTGCAAAATCCCCATTCTCTCCTCACTCCTGGGGAAGGTTACTGCAAAATCCCCACTCCCTCCCCAGCCCACTAACCTGCTGTGGGAAGGAATCGAGTCCCCCCTTCACTTCCCCAAATAAAATATTAGTCATAAGAAAAGGCTCCCCGAAAAGCAAGGAAAAATCAAGCTGCTAACAAAGAAACTTGCCTGAGGCTCATTCCACATTCCGGCCTGCTGCCTAAAGGAAACTTTACAAAGTTATCGGTGCTTGGAGATAATGAGCCTACAGAAAGTGAAACCCGGACCTTCTGTTCCATTTAAAGCAGGCAGACAGATTGGTAGAAACCTCATTCAAGACAGCTATCTCCTGGCTGAAAAGTGAGCCCCAATCTTTTCCTTTGAGACAATCAGCTGGGAGGCTTCTTGGCTTGTCAATTTAAAGCAACAATATCTTGGGTTTTTTTCTTCTTCTTCGCCAAGCGATCTCTCAGCTGAAAAACAAGTCTTGATTTTTTTCCTTCTAGCCGATCAGCTGAGAGGCAGCGAACAGATTGGGGGCAGGGCCAGCCAGAGGTGGTATTAACCAGTTCTCCAAACTACTCAAAATTTCCACTACCGGTTCGCCCGAGCTGGTGAGAACTGTCTGAATACCACCTCTGATTTATATATCTATTTATATTTATGTGTACATAAAGCCATTGAGTGACTTTGGCCAGTCATTCACTGCTGAAGAGTAAAAGAAATTAAAAGAAAATAACATTTGCAACCTGAACTGAAAATGGGACAGACTGAATTGAGAAACATAAGGAATTGAATGAAATGTGACTATTGTCTCTCTCTCTCTCTCCACAGGGCTTTTAAAATTATCTACCAGGGGCAAGAACATCCATAATATACTGAGTCCAGAACTGGGATTCATGGGAATTGTAATCTGATTCAAACTGGTCTTGATACAATTGTAGTAGAAGTGAGCATGAAGAGACAATACAAAGTTCCAGAAAACAGAGCACTTATATCACTAAATGTAAGAAGTATGTTATTATGGATATTCTTGCCCCTGCTAAACAATTTAAAAAACTTCTACTACAATTCCAGAGGTACCAAGACTATATTGAATCGGATTACACCTCCCAGAAGTGCCAGTTCAGGACTAATCTGGTGCTGAGCAGTCCACTCTTGGGTAGGTAGTTTAAATATCCCTGTTGAGGACAGACACTCTGGCAATCAGCAGACTATTGGGACCCAACATGTCTTCTACATTAACTGCTCCACAGTTGTCTTTTGTTTAATTAGAGCTGGAGTGGTTTGCCTCCTTTTCAGAATGGCGGCATTTCTCTTCTTGTACTTCTTGTCCCCCTCCTTGCTAATCAAACCACCTTGATTGCATTCCCATCAGGGTAATCACAAACTTCCCTTTGAAAAGTCTGCTGCTAAAAGAGCAAGTTATTGGGTCACTGAACTCCTAAGTGGAATTTCACCTCCAAATGCCATTGAGAGAGGAGCTGATTCTCAATTCAAACAGCTGGTTGCTCAGATCTCTGCTGGAGACCCGTTTCGAGCATTACCAAAAAAAGAAAGCTGTAGTTGGTTCTTATTCACACTGGAAAGATTTTGCATTCACTTTTAATCATGCTCAGAGAGGAGCACTAAAAAGAAGAAGAAAGGATGGCTGTTCAAAGCGTCTACATCTTGAATCTATTTTGGTGGTGGGGAAGAAGAATGAGAGCATATATTAATTCAGGAATCAAACTGTACCATCAATTACAGTTCACCTCTTATTTCAGAAGTTGTGGCACTTTGGGGAGGTGGGTGAGTGGGAAATGCCAGTAAATTATGCAGGTTGTGGTGTTTGGAATCCCAACATCCACAGTAAGAGGGTGAAAATTAATGTAAAATCAACCCAAAATCAATCTCTATCTTGGCTCATTTAAAAAGAATGCTGAGATGAAATCCACCTTTGTAGTTTTGCAAAAACTCACACACACCATTAAGAAAGAAGCTTCTCTTTTTCTCATGGATTCTCAGGGTGCTTGAGAATTTCATTTGGATTGTTCTTACTGATGCATTTGAACTGGTGTTATTGTTGAAGGCAGCAGGAAGTATTGCGGCTGGAGCGGTGGTATGTCACTCAACTTTTCACAAATCTGGCTCTTTATAGTTCCCAATCTGATTAATCATCTTGAGAAATTGTCCCTGATAATTTGTTCAGGCATTTGATCAGAGTATAAGAAATCCAGGGAAGTTGAAAAAAAACCCTCCTCTTTCAGAATACAGAATAATGGAGCTGGAAGGGACCTAGTCCAACCTCCTGCTCAGGCAAGAAGCCCTATGTCATTTCAGACAAATGGTTGTTCAATTTCTTCTTAAAGACTTCCAGTGTTGGATCACCCACAACTTCTGAAGACAATCCTTCCACTTGATTAATTGTTCTAACTGTCGAGAAATTCCTCCTTAGTTCTAAGGTTGTTCTCTCCCTGATTGGTTTCCATCCATTGCTTTTTGTCCTGCCTTTGGGTGGTTTGGAAAATAGGTTGACTCCCTCCTTTTTGTGGCAGCCCCTTAAATATTGGAACACTGCTATCATGTCTCCCCTAGTCCTTCTTTTCATTAAACTAGACATACCCAATTCCAACAACCATTCTTTGTATGTTTAGCCTCCACTCCCCTACATTTCTGTCTACCATAGTTTCACCAATACCTTCTTCTCCTCTGAATGCAATTTCATGATCAAATCCATTTTCCTCAATTGGTGACTGCCTCGATTAGTCCTTCCAGTTTTCATGGCAAGATTTCAGAAGTGGTTGGCCATACTTTCCTTTCTGGAGCTCAGAGACAGATGGGTGTAGGATCGGCCTCGAGCCACGAGTGGAGGGAACTAAATCAGATCCCAGCCAGGTGCTCCAAAGTTTGGGGATTCCCACCACTGCCACACAGTCAGTCACTAGCTGGCCTTCTAGATCAATTCAGACAGTGTAATGTGAGTGGAACCATCCCTTGCCAGCTCTAAACTACCCAAGTGGACTCTGGCCCTGTCAACATTCACTTCATAGGTTGAGACTCTGCAATGCACTGAGTGCATTAGAAATTGGGTCCTCAATTGCAGACTCACCACCTGGAGCGAAGGAGGCGGATGGTTGGTAGCCATCCTAGAGCATCGGGATGTGACCAGGTTCTTGGACAGTGACCCCGGGACAGGCACTGGTGCTTAGTGCCAAGACTATGGCTATTAGAAGCTTCTCAGGGCTCCATTCAGCATTGCCACCACCTGGAGATAAGCAGGCTTCTCAATAGTGGAGATTGGCCCCACAGATCCAGGCGTGCGATGGTAGGTGCCTGGTATTGCTACCTCAATAATACCACAAGGAGCCGGCTCTTTGGGTAGCAAGAGCAATGGCTTCAATGGTGGCTGCTCTTAAAAGGCAGTGATGGTGGAGGAGGAGGAGATACAAAATGGCGGCCAGTTGCAAAATGGCAGCAATGGAGGAGAGAAATTTGGCATGAAGCCGGCAAGTCGACTGCTAAGTGCCTCTACTCCTCACTTTGGTGACCGCTAAATCCTCCCACACCCCGGCAAGAAAACCAGAACACTCCTCTAATGAGCAGCGCAACTGGGAACCATGATGGTAAATGGTCTGAAGATCGGCTCCCTGCCCACTCCTTACCGCCAAGTGGCTGACGGGTAGCTGCCAAAAGAGTGCCACACTTCAGAATGATGCAGGTTGACTTCTCTGAGGCTGATTGAAGAATTCACATGTGGATTATAATAGTTATTACTGTATATCTGCTCAGTAGACAGACAGTAAGGAAGACACATCTCTTTGGGCTAGACTGAGTTAAGAAACTGGAAGCAGTCAAGCCAAGGAAGTGTGTCCAAACATTTCAAACTCAGTCTCTGGGCAGATAGACAGAAGTTATACCCATGCTTGGATTCTCCAAGCAGCGTACAGGAGAATGGATGGAGTTCTACAGTCTAATTCAGCATTTATAATTTTCATAGAGTATAGTGTGACTCAAGAACTGCCATCTTACTTAGATCAACAGGATCCTATGGTGTTTCAGTAGATGAGGAACTTTTTGAACATATTCATGCTGTCAGGGGTTTGAAGGCATGATATCCATCAAGTATAGTTTCAGGTTAGTCTTCCTCTTTCTTTCATTACCAAGACAATGTCTCAAAGATGCCTTTTCAAAAGGCAACTGGATTGTTCTTTCCTTGAAGAAGACATTTCACTTCCCATTCAAGAAGCTTCATTGGTTCCAAAACATCTTTCTCAATGAAAAAAAAAACACCCAATCCTGTTGTCTTTTGAAAAAGAACCTTTGAGAAATTGACCTGGATGACTGAGAATCTCCACAGATATTTTACCAGGACAATAGTGATATTATTGTTTTCAGTTGACTGATCCTTTAAAAAATAAGACCGATTTTTCCCTTGATTAAAATTGACACCTGATGAGTACATGGACATGTCCACATTATTTTCCAGAAATTAATATAGAAATGGTTTGCCATTGTATTCTGTAGGGATTGTTTTTTTTACTTCCTAGTCTAAACCACAACCCTCTGATTTTGCTATCATCTCCCATCCTAGTAATGTCCAGGTTTGACCCTGCTTAGCACTTTTAGACCAGTGGTGGTTGACTAAATGCTAACCCTTGCTTTGACTTTAAAGAAATATTTTGCCAAAAAGTAATAATTTGAGAACAGGAATATGGTCCTGTTTAATATTTAAAAGATGCTCCTTTGTTCAAAGGAATTTATCAGACTTTTCTCTGCAATGGTTGTAGTTTTACAAATGTATTTTCTTTTGTCCTTTATCCCTTCCATCTGATTCTTTTCCCAGGTATCTGTATGTGATGAATATAAGTAAGAAAGAAAACTGAGTAATGAAGGCTTTGATCCTAAGGAAATACTTTCACAGCTCACATTATTCAGAAAGCAAAACAATTTTTTGAGCTGTCTATTCATACATCATACATACATATCCATCAGGCTATTCCATTTTCTGAAAAGCGATGTTGCACTGGGTGCTGGGAAGGAGGTAGAAATAGTAAGCTATAGAGATTAAAAGTGTGAGATTTTTTAAAAGGAAAAGTAACATGGCTGAAATCAGTTTATATTGACATTGTACACTGTATCTCTCTATACCTTTTATTATTATTATTTTATTTATTTATTTATTTGAACTTGTTAGTCGCCCCCTCTCCCCACAGGGACTCGGGGCGACGTACAAAAGCAACAATCAAAACAGTATCATATAGAGGAGGTAAAAATAAATAAATAAATTACAGTGTTTAGAAAAAGTTAAAACCCCAATAACAGTAAAAATTTAAAAACTAAAACTAACAGTTAAAAAATGCCCGAGAGGTGGAGAAGCTGTAGATTTATGCCAGGCCGGCTAGTCGAAACAGGTGGGTCTTCAGTTTCATACGGAAGGAGCGGAGGTCAGTTGTTGTCCTAATGTCTGGGGGGAGGTCATTCCAAAGGGTAGGGCCCACCACAGAGAAGGCCCTACTCCTGGGCACCGCCCTCTGACACTCTCTGGAGGACGGCACCCGGAGGAGTCCCTCTCTGTGTGAGCGAATGGGTCGCAGGGATGTATGGGGCAGGACACGATCCCTTTTGGACTTTCCTTCCACGTATCCCATGTCCCACTCCATATACAGTATTGTCTTTCATTCTTTCAGCTTTTTTTATTTTGGAAAGAAGAAAAAGCTTCACACCACCCAACCACAACTTTCTCAGTTGACTCTTTCCTTGAGATTTATTTTCTTTCCTTCATATATTTATTTTGAAATCAGCTTACCATCCATTCTCCCCATGTGATCACCATCTCAACATACTTCTTTGCAATGGTCACTCTTGTTTGGGTTTAATCACATTTGTCCAGCCCTCTACATTCTTGAATTTTTCTCTTCTTGTTTTACCACGCAACTTCTTTAAGTTCTCCATTGCCATTGCTCTCATATTTTTATATTTTTTTCTGGCAAACCCAATTTTCACTTCTGTATAATAAAGTAGGCAGAACAATGTTCTTATGCACAGGTTTTTTTTGCTTCTTTTGCCAAACAGAATATATAGAAATAGCACTTTAAACTTATATACCACTTCATAATGCTTACAGCCCCCTCTAAGTGGTTTACTGAGTCAGCATATTGCCTCCAACAACCTCGGTTCTCATTTTACAGAAGATTGGAAGACTGAGTCAACTTGAGCCAGTTAGGATCAAACTCCTGTGGGGAGAGTTAGCCTACAATATTGCATTCTGACCATGGTGCCACATCAAAATATATGCTACCACCTATTCAACTTGTTTTAGGATAAAATGCATGAATATGCTATATTGATGAATCAATTCTATGCCCATCAGTTTATGAAATCAATTATATTTTCAGATACAACTCAGGATTTTCTTTCTCTGAGAATTTGATAATCTTGTGCAAAGTAAGAACTGGTGCTACATTTCA
The DNA here is from genome assembly GCF_964273705.1 of Natrix helvetica. Taxonomy (NCBI): domain Eukaryota; kingdom Metazoa; phylum Chordata; class Lepidosauria; order Squamata; family Natricidae; genus Natrix; species Natrix helvetica. The sequence continues at coordinate 15,720,775 of NC_138559.1, read as the reverse complement.
AGGTCTCTAAGCTTGTTTATTGCAAAGGATAGCAGAATGAGCACGGATTGTTTATACAGGTGCTCCTCCGGGGTACGATCAGTAGCTGGACTGGAGTGAAAAGAAAGCTTTGACTTGAAAGAGAGATTGTAGTCAACTTGTTTGGAACTTAATAAAAAAAGCCTTGGATTCTATATAGTGGCAGTGTTTACTATCTGGAGGAAAAGATCAATACAGATGATGTCGCAGGACAAAAAAGAAAAGGAAGTGACATTGCAGATGATTATGCAAGAAATTCAAAGAATACAAGTAAGAACAGAGAACATTGAAAAGAGAATAGAGAATATTGAACAAAGAATGGGAAATATATGAAAAAATTGAGAATATTCACCAAATGATGATGAAATACGAAGACAGATTTCAAAAAATTGAAGGAAAAGCTGAACAAAGAGATAAGAAAATTGGAGATATTGACAGCAGATTGAGCGTGATTGAAAAAGACAAGAGTGGAATATTGGAATGGGAGATCGACAGATCAGAATTTTACCTCAGATTCCAGAATATAGAAGAAGAAAAGTGAGAAAATTTGGCAGAAGTAATGATAGAAATTCTGGCAGAAGCATCGGTGATAACCAAAGGGAAGTTGATGGAAGGAACAGATGAGGGGTTTCGAGTCTTTACAAGATATGCAGTGAAAAACAAGTTGTTAGGAGAAGTCCATATAAGTTCTACCAAGAAAGCAATTAGAACATAAATACTACATATGGCAAGAGATAAAAGATTGCACTACTATTGGATGGATGGAGGATGATGTAATGAAATGCTATAATAAAAAATAATTTAAATTTAGTTAAATTTAGAATATTACGCATAAAATGAAGTAATAATAGTTATAATCAAATAAATGATTAACAATGATGTATGTATGTATGTATGTGTGTGTGTGTGTGTGTATGTATATATGTGTTGTATTTGTGCTGATAAATAAATAAAGGGAGACTAGTATAGATCTATTTCAAGCTATTTAGCTCTCATCAGCTAGCCATACCCTTTCCCGTGTAAGATTGAGATTGTTTTTGGCTGAAAACACCAGCCTGAAGATGGTGAGTGAGACCTCCCCGAAACGTTGCCAAGACAATCTCAATCTTACATGGGAAAAGACCTGAATACAACAAGACCAGCATACCTACACCCATGAAAATCTACAAAAACAAATTTGATAATAAATTTGATAATAGATTGATAATATGAAATTTTATATAAATTGTAAGTGAGGACTATGGAAAGGATGCACAAAAGTTTTGCAACCAAAGATAAACAATTTTATATAGAATACAATATAAAGATGTAATACTACTGGATGGTTTTAGGATGATGCAATGAAATGCCATAATATAAATTTATTCTAAATTTAGAATATCTCACATGAAAGGAAGTAATAATAGTTATAGTCAAATGAATGTTTAATAATGATAATAATTGTATACATAGATTGATAATATGAGATTCTATATAAATTGTAAGTGAAGACTATGGTGAGGAAGCACAAAAGTTTTGTAACCAATCAACACACAGTATGTAACTGGAGGATGTTTTTTATGTTTTATGTTTGTTTATGTTTGTTTAAAAAAAATTCAGAAAAAGAAGAAGCAAGGGATGTTTTGCTTTTTGAAAGATGTAGTTCAGATGTAACATAGTACTTGCGTCCAACATCTGGATGCCAAATAGAAAAGGCCAGCTTTGTGCTATAATGTTTCTTTTTTCAATTCCTATGGAGCAGGATCACTTGTCTCAGTACCTGATGGTAAGAAAATGAATCTGAATCTGAAAGTACAAATGCTTTTTGTGCTCAAAATACCATTTTTTATGAGCTTCTTCCAAAAACAGCATTTCAATTTGTCAGGAAATTGGAAAAAATTAGATTAAGATTACATTTGCAGTTCAGGGCACAGTGATTGACCAATTTGGCTTCTTTTGATCCTTTTCCTTTTCTTTTGTGGTTTTAAGAATATATTTTTTCCATATGAATTTTGCAGCACTTTCCTCCCTCCTTCCACAATTCTACAGTATCATCAGACTTTAGAAGTAAATAGGGTGTTTTCACAATCACCAAAGTTGTTTACATTTTTAGATTTTCTAACATTTGTTTCCTTTGACTTACAGTATATTATACATAGTTTGATAAATTAGTTCCTTTGCTCAGGTTTATTCGGTTGTTCTGCTGGGTGAAACAGCCTTTCACTGCATTAGTTACAATTACGGTAATGAATAAATTTGATAGGCAAAATTCTAAGCACACATATTTGGTTTAGATCTTTAATTAAAAATATATGCATATTAAATATGTTTGTCTTGTATGAATTCAATTAGATTAAATGCATGATTTGTGTTTTCCCTTCAAGTAAAGAATATTATATCAGTGTGGTGTGATTGACTGCCATTAAAAAAAAGACCTGGTTTTGAAAGACAATTCATCTTGCACAACAGGTAGTTGCTAGGTTTGTAACAAAACTTGTCCCCCCCTTTCCTTTCTTGTCCAATTTCCTAGCCAATTAATTGATGGGCTACCTAAACTTGTTCCTCCAAGGATATGTTCACATTCTGTCTGACTTCTTTTCTCCCCACTGAAATTCACAATTAAAATGTTAATAGATTTCATTTTGTGGAAGAGAAGTGGCTTCCCAGCTAAATGCCTGATGTGACAATAACTCACAGTTGTCTTGATTTGTCTGCTTCACCGGAGGCTTGGAGAATGATTTAGTTTTCCTTTGTGGAAGAGTGTAGATGATTGGTTAAATATTAGATGCTGGTTTAACCTGGCATTTGCCCAAGAAAGACATAGATTTGCTGCTTCTGGGCTCAGAAGCAGGCATTTCAGAATAACAGAGTTGGAAGGGACCTTGGAGGTCTTGTAGTCCAACCCAGTGCTTAGGCAGGAAACTCTTCACACAAATAGTTATCCAATATCTTCTTAAAAACTTCCAGTGTTGGAGCATTCACAACTTCTTGTTCCATTAATTAATTGTTCTAACTGTCAGGAAATTTCTCCTTAGTTCTAGGTTGCTTCTCTCCTTGATTAGTTTCCACCCATTGCTTCTTGTCCTACCCTCTAGTGCTTTGGAGAATAGTTTGACTCCCTCTTCTTTGTGGCAGCCCCTCAAATATTGGAACACTGCTATCATGTCTCTCCTAGTCCTTCTTTTCATTAAACTAGACATAGCCAGTTCCTGGAGCAGTTCTTCATATATTTTAGCCTCCAGTCCCCTAATCATCTTTGTTGCTCTTCTCTGCACTTTTTCTAGAGTCTCCACAACTTTTTTACATCATGGCGACCAAAACTGGATGCAGTATTCCAAGTGTGGCCACTTTGTCAAAGAATGCAATAAGATTAGTCTGACATGATCTGTTTTTGACAAACCCATGTTGGCTTTTGGTTATTACTTTGTTTGCTTCTAGGTGTTCGCTGATTCATTGCTTGATTCTCTTTTCTAGAATCTTCCCTGGTATTGAGGTCAGGCTGATAGGTCTATAGTTTCCTGGATCTATTTTTTTTCCTTTTTTGAAGATGGGAACTACATCAGCTCTTTTCCAGTCCTCTGGCAGTTCCCCGATGCTCCAGGATCTTTGAAAGATATAGTTCAGTGGTTCTGAGATCTCATCTGCCAGTTCCTTCAGAACCTTGGGATGTAATCCAGATGGTCCTGGTGATTTGAACTCATCTAGGGTAGACAGGTGCTCACTTACCATTTTCTTCCCTATTTTAATGTGTTCCTAATCTGTTTTTTGTGGTGCTGTTTTTTATAGGTTGGACTGTTTTTTCTCCTTTGTGTAAAAATAATTGCAAAAAACAAGTTAAGTGGTTCTGCTTTCTCCCTGTTGCTTGTCACCTTCCTGCCACTTTCTCCCAGCAATGAACCAATTGTTTCCTTGACTTTTTTCTTATTTTTAACATGTTGGAAGAAGCTTTTTTTGGTTATTTTTTAGCCTTTGTTCATTGTGAGCCTTAGCTTTCCTTACTTCATCTTTACAGGCTCAGGCTATTTGCTGATATTCTGCCTTAGTTATGTCCCCCTCTTTCCACTTTTTATACTTAACTTTTTTGTCTTTCAATTTGTCAGAGAGTTCTTTATGCAGCCATGCTGGTTTCTTTTGAGAGCTGTTATTTTTCTTCTTCATTGGTATTGTGCTAGACTATGCTTTTATAATCTCACTTTTTAAAATTTCCCAAGCTTCTTGAGTTGTTTTCTCCTTGAGGATTCTCATTCATGGAATCCTTCCCAAGCTCTCTCTAAGTTTATTAAAATTAGCTCTCTTAAAGTCCAGTTTGATTTTGTTCTATTGCTTGTGCTTGCATAATGTTGAATTCCAATATTGCATGATCACTCACCCCCAAGGTTCCTGTAGCTTGAACACCTTCTATCATTTCATCTGTTAGTGAGAATTAAGTCTAATATGGCTGATCCCCTTGTTCCCTTCTCTACTTTTTGGGAAACAAAGTTGTCTGCTAGGTTTGTTAGGAACCTGTTGGATCTTCCACTTGGTGCAGAGTTTGTTTCCCAGTTGATGTCAGGTTACTTAAAATCTCCCATTACTATTGCGATGTGCTTCCTACATCCCTTAGTTAGATGCCTAACAAAAAGTTAATCTATTTCCTCTGTTTGGTTGGGTGGCCTATAGTATATACCTATGCCAATGTCATTTCCCCCTCTTTAATATTGTGTTTAATATTGACCCAAATGCATTCAAGATAATTTTCGTCATTGTACTCTATTTCTGTAGAGATGTAGTTATTTCTTATATATAATGCAACTCCACCTCCTCTTTTATTTGGTCTATTTCTTTTAAATAATTTAAATCCCTCTAGCTATATGTTCCATTTGTCAGTTTCATCCCACCAAGTTTCCGTAATGGCAACAATATCATATCTGCCCTCATGTAGTTGAATCCCCCCCATGTTTTATTTGTTTTATTTATATAACATTCAATTTCCACCAAACAGTATGTGATCTGGGTACAGTCATTTTTAAATAATCATAATACACATATTTGTTGTAGTATTCATCACAATAATATTGATAATATAATAATACATAGTCTATGTGTTGCTTTATCATTTTTTCCAAACAAGTATGTATTTTCATCGAGTTTTTTTTTAGCTTTTGGGCATGTCCATCACATATGGTAGTATGAACCAGATCTTTGATTACACTTCCAGCACTTAGCAGATCTATCTTTATACATTTTTGCCAGTCTTGCTGGTGCAAAATGCCACATACAAAACATTTGATACAAATTTTCTTTATATGCAGTTGACATAGTCAGTTTAATATTTCTATCCTATAATTTCTGCCATTTATCTAATTCTATTGCATGTCCAAAGTTTTTAGCCTAGTCAATCATGGTATTTTATTATTTTTTGCCTCTTGATTGCTTCTGTCAATTCCATCATGGTTATCCATTCATTCAACATATCCCTTACTGTATCTGGTAGCTTAGGAAGTTCAGATTGTTCCAAATATTGTTGTATTTTATTTTCCATGATTTCCTCCTTATCATACAATTTCTCATAGTACTCTTTTATGATAGTTTTTTCTCCTTATTCTGATAGTGGAGGGTCCCTTTCACATCAATTAGTCGATGTATCAATTTTTTCTTTCTCTTTTTTCTGTTTATATGCCAAGCATCTCCCAGGCTTATTCACATTTTTTAAAAAAATGTTTTAGTTTTTTGTGCCAATACTTCTTTTTTCCAATAAATTCACTTTATGTTTTATTAAGTCTATTTGATTTTTCAATTCTTTTTTTGTAGTTCTCTCTGTAATTCTAATTCCAATCTTTTATGTCCTTCTTCTAATATTTTTTTGTTTTGTCTATTATTATTATTTTTCTTTCCCATGTATGTTATAGCTAATCTATGGGTATATGCTTTAACAGTATCCCAGTTTACTTGAATTTCTGATTCTCCCTGTTTATTCCTCATTTCCAAAAAGTGGTGAGCATATCTTGGGCCTGCCTTCCTTCCTTCCTTCCTTCCTTCCTTCCTTCCTTCCTTCCTTCCTTCCTTCCTTCCTTCCTTCCTTCCTTCCTTCCTTCTTTCTTTCCCCCGGTAAAATTAAAAAGAAATACTTTCAGTGGCTTACGTAATATACAAAATGGAGTTAAAATACCTGACAGTCAAAAATAGAAACAAAAATACTAAGCAACATTAAACATAAGCCAAAATGTTGATGCTACCTTGGTTTCCATGGAAAATTTTTGGGAGAGTAAGTTTTGCTTGGCTGAAGTTAACAGAAAGTAATGAGACAGTTTCGTGTTAGTCTACATGTTAATGTTTTTTTTTCCTTACATGTTATAATGACCTTTATGTTTTCTTTTTGTTACTGTTTATAAATAAAGATTTGGAGGGAAACAGATTGTGCCCATGCATTATAAAGGATTCTTTGAAGTTTCTTTGTTGTCTTCATTATTTCTTTAGAATGGCCTTAATGTCAGATTAATCAATGGAACAAGGAGAGGCAAAAAGTCTCAGGTTTTCACCGACTGGATGAGAATTTATTGCTTTAGGTTCTCAAAAGGCTGGCATTACATACAGGTAGTACCCAATTGTTAGAAAGGATCAATTCACTGTGTTATGGATTTATAGAAAGCTGCTATGGATTTAAAAAGAGCTCTGTGTAATTTAGCTACCTCATTTTTATGAAAGGACAGAACTCCTAGTAGCTTAGGTAGAAAGTATGTTAGAATTGCTGTCACAGAATATAGACATTAAGGCAAAACTTTAATTAATTAGGCCTAGGGAAGCGTTAAAACTCTAATATATTCCAAACACAACATCAGATAAAAATGTTCCATTGGTATGTGATTTTGCAAGATACAAATTCAGATTTACAGAAACTCCAGCATTTTAATGGTGGACTCCAATACCCAAAGACGTTTTAATGGTATATGTCTGTCTGTCTGTCTGTCTGTCTGTCTGTCTGTCTGTCTGTCTGTCTTTCTGTCTAGCTATCTAGCTATCTATCATCTTCATCATCATATCCATTCATCCCTCCATCCATCAATTCATCCATCATCCTCTATACATCTATCATCTATCTTTGGTGATGTAATCATATAAATATAAATATAACAAAGGACAATACAGTTATAATTAAAAGGCATGGGAACTAACAACAGGATCGGGTAGGGTGTTCCACACAGTTGCTACTCTATTGCTGGAATCGTTTTTCCTGCAATCAAGATTAGAACAGATTACATTTAGTTTGTATCTATTGATAGCCCTTGTGTTATTGCAGTTGAAGTAAAAATAGTCATTAACAGGTAGGACATTATGACAGGTTATCTTGTGTACTAAGCTTAGGTCGGAATGTAGCCGGCATAGTTCAAGGTTATCCAGGCCTAAAATTTCAAGCCTAGTGGTATATGGAATTTTATTACAAGCAGAGGAGTTGAGTACTCTTCTTGTAAAATACTTCTGGACCCTCTCTAATGTTTTAATGTCCGAAATGCAGTGTGGGTTCCAGGCAGGTGAGCAATATTCAAGTATAGGTCTGGCAAAGGTTTTATATTGTCCTAGTTAGCAGCATAGCGTTTACCAGAGAAAAAGTACATAAAATAAGGTTGACAACTCTGAATGCCTATTTGGCAATGTTGTTACAGTGAGATCTGGGGCTTAGGTCACATGCTACTCTAAAGTCATGACAACAAAGGTCTCTCATTTCTACGGATGGACCTGAAAATTAACCAGAAATAGCTTTTCCTCAAATGAAAATGAAATATTCTGGAACCACAATGTCCAGAAGTCTTATTAGTGGTGAATTTTGGAGGTTCTAGATTCAATATACCAAGAAGGTGGCAGGGTGGATTGACCCAATTAAAAGGAAATGGAGCTCGCTGATCCTTTTCTTGTGCCTCAACAAGATCATTAGCTGATGCAGATTCACTGGGCTCAATGGAATTATGATAATGCAGGCCAACTTTCTTGTTTTAACAGATGCCATTAGACTGTGCATCAGTTTAGAAAATTATGAATCACAAATGCCCAGATGATCTAATTGACTGGAAAGACTTCCAGGGGTTCTATTTTTTTCTTTCTTTCGCTTGTCTTGTAATCAATTGATTAAAGATTTTCCAAGTTTAATATGACAATTAAAGCTTCACTTTTAGATTTGCTGGGCAAAGTGGTTTAAGACTTTGAACATGAGAAATGTAATCAGAATAATGCCAGTTATATTTAATCTTAAATAAAAGGAAACCCTGAACTTTCCCCAAAGTTTTGTTTTCATTATTGTCTGAATCAATAAAAGGAAAAAGGATTTTGTATGAATGGTTATCACTCATGCAACATGAATGATATGCTTTTTTGTATTCCATATATATTATTTATTATTTCATCATGGGCACTTTCTTGACTTTTTGACCACAATCTGCAAATACCTTTGGTTATAGAGGGAGGAATAATCAGATTACTAAACATATAGTATGATATATGCAGATAAAAATTCTAAATTGTCCTCCAGTCAAGAACTTCTGTCTGTAGAAGACTTTTTAAATACAGAACAAAAGAGATAATTTTTTTCCACATAACTATACAATTGATGGAAAATTGACTGTATCAACTATACTCAGATCAATCAATAGGAACTTTTTTTTTCAATTATTAGGTAGTTCATTGTTCAGTCCCTGGTCTATTATTGTTGGTTTGTTGGTTTGTTTATTTGATTTATGTGCTGCCCATCTTGTTTCAATTATTTCTCCAGGAAACTTATCTTGTCCTCCCTCCTTCTGTAAGCTGAGACACTTTTACATGCAGTTGTCCAGTCTGATCTGAGGCTCTTCTTATTGTGTCCAAGGTCATTCATACATGACATTAAATAATAAAGTCTTTTTGTGTCCATTTAAAGAGAATATTCCCAAGATCATTAAATCTAATTTAAAATCTAATTCAGGCCTTAGCGTCTTTCTTTAAAGGATCAAATTGAGGTGATGTGACACTCTTGATCATGGACTGAATGATTTGGGGGAAGGGTAAAATGAAGGATCTATTCTTTGCCGTCACTGTGGATGGTATTCTATCTTGAATGGTTTCGTTTCCTTCCCTCCAGTCTGTTGTTGTTTTTCTCTCTGATTGAAAAAAGTTCTGTTGATTTGGCTTTGGGGAATCATGTTAGTGTTTTTCTTGATCTCTTTAATGCTGCTCCACAGCAGATATCAGAAAGGAGTCAATATGCTTAAAGCAGTTGCAATTGTAGGAAAATTTAAGTCCGTGGCAAATTGAAACCAATATGGAAAAATAGAGGAAGAATAGAAATGAGGAACAGCTTTCAGAGGAGGGGGATCATTTCTTTACTGCTGTATGGTCTTCCTGGCAATAGTCAGGCTTGGATATGAAGAAGCTGATCCACAGTCTAGTTCGGATGTATACATGTACATGGCAAGGAAAATGAATCTTGCAAGTTTACCAGATGGATGGCAGAGGGAACAAAGTTGTTACAGAATCTCGTAATCCTGCTAGAAATACTTTGAAACCTCCTCCCAGAAGGGAGCAACAGAAACAGGGTGTGTGGGATCTCTAACAATGCTTTGACCTCTACGTACGGAGCACTTATAAGCAGTATCCTGAACAACGGAAAGCATGCTTCATATAATCTTCTCAGTTGTCTTTACCACTCTCTGTATGGACTTTCTATCTGAGGCACAGCTACCACCAAACCAAACAGTGATGCAGTTTGTTAAAATGCTTTCAATGTTGTCTCTGTAAAAAGTGGCCAGAGCAGAAGGAGAAAGATGTGCTCTCCTCATCCAATGCAGGAAATGCAGGTGCTGGTTTGCCCACTAAGGATGAAATGTGGAGAGACCAAATCAGATTTTTAGTTATCTGCACCCCCAGATCCTTAATACTGTTGAGTCTCTACAGCTGCATTGTTGATATTGAGTTGAGTATGACTATGCCAGCTCTTTCTAAAATCTACAATGATCTCCTTTGTTTAATCAACATTTAGAACCAGGTTGTTTTTATTGCACCAGTCCACTGGAGCATCTTCACTGTCATCCCAGGTAAGACCCACCATTGCCGTGTCATCGGCATACTTCACATTATGATTTGTAGCAGATTTGCCACAGCAGTGGTGGGTCATCAAGGTGAAAAATAGCAGACTGAAGACATAGCCCTGTGGGGAACCTGTACACAAGGAGACGGAGATGGAAACAGTTTTCTCCTATCCCAGATGACCACAAAAGATCTCAACCACAGCAGCTTCTATCTGAATTAAGGATGCTAATACAAATTAAGAGAGTTGTGCCTCGGTAAAAGAAGACGGGGCTTTGCTCCATTTGTAGAGTACACCTCAAGAAACCAATCTATGGGAGATTATTTATCACTGGATTTATGAGACCTAGACTACTTCTCTCTTTTGAGATCAATGCAAGTCATCCCAAATCTAAAGTGTCAATAACCTGATGGGAAATTCCAGCGAGTAGAGTCAGAGACATTTCAGCTGCTTAACCACTAAATCTGTTCAAACAGGAAGGAAGCCCATTAAATATTTAAACCCTGTCCTCTCCTCAAATGCAGAGCAGCAAAGATGATTTTCCATCAAATTTAACATTAAACTCTAGCAATTTGCACAGCTGCACATATAAATGGTTGGCACATAATCTCCAGAGCCTGAGGTCACTGCGCCTCATACATTTTCAATATTGGAAGTTACAGAGCTACATATTTTTTGTGTCAGTTCCCACATTTCAACAGAGAGAAAATTAACTGATGGAGGGATGAAGGAGTTACGGTTGCGGGTGGGTGGGCAGTCAATGAATGGATACCACGTATAATCCTCCCTCCCTTTAATCACTGATTTATTGTTTCTTTATACAATGGGAAGCATTATAGCAATCCATAAGCACCAGGAAACAAATGTAACGAGATAAATCGGAACAGACAACTAACTGCCTGATTTCACTTAATACAATTTGTTCCAGGACTGATCTTCAGGACCCAGTACATTAGCATATTCAAATTAAAAACAACTTGTGATTGCTATTTGCTAGACGAATCAGGCAGTTTATCCACCGCTTTCCCAAATGCTGTACAAATTTAGTTTTGAATGAATAAAGCCTGAAATTGTGCTTTTCCCTCCTCCCCTAGTACAGATAATCAAAACCTAAATTACTGGCTTTTTATTATAAGAACCAGAAGCACCACAAATGTTGCGGGAGAAATGAATGTGCTGTGCCCCCCAAATGTTTTGACTTTGATAGTAATACAAAATAATCCCCTGTAAATATAAATGCCAACAACTCCTACATATGTAAACAACTGTAAAATATACAGTTGTATATTTACAGATTTGGAGATAATTATTTTCATCTTAAACTGCATTGTTGATACTGAGTGGAGTATGACTATGCCAGCTCTTTCTAAAATCTACAATGATCTCCTTTGTTTAATCAACATTTAGAACCAGGTTACTTTTATTGCACCTGTCCACCGGAGCCTTCACCACTTCCCTACAAGGATCTTCACTGTCATCCCAGGTAAGACCCACCTGAAGGGCTCCTCTCCTAACTTAAGAAAGTGAAGACTCTTGAAATTGATTATTTACAATACAATACAATACAATACAATAGTAGAGTTGGAAGGGACCTTGGAGGTCTTCTAGACCAACCCCCTGCATAGGCAGGAAACGCTATACCGTTTCAGACAGATGGCTATCCAACATCTTAAAGACTTCCACTGCTGGCTCATATTTAAATGGTTGTCCACTAGGACTCCAAGATCCCTTTCATAGTTACTATTACTGAGCAAGGTATCATCTATACTGTACCTGTGCATTCCATTTTTGTTGCCTAAATGTAGAACCTTACTTTTTTCACCATTGAATTTCATTTTATTAGATAGTGCCCAATGTTCAAGTTTGTCAAGATCCTTCTGTATCTTAAGCCTATCTTAAGCCTAAGCCTATCTACTCCACTGCATGATCCACTGGAATTTGTGCAAAAATTATAATATTAAAACAACAACAAACTGGTGGGAACATAAGCCTGAAAAAGTCACCGAAAATCAGATGGTCAATATCCTGTGGGATTTTCGTATACAAACAGACAAAATACTAGCACATAACACACCAGACATCACACTGGTTGAGAAAAATAAGGTTACAATCATAGACATCACATAGACCCTGATAGCAGGGTCGAGGAGAAGGAACATGAAAAAGTCGCAAAATACCAGGACTTAAAAATTGAAATTCAATGATTATGGCACAAACCAGCAGTGGTAATTCCAGTGGTAATCGGCACACTGGGTGCTATTCCAAAAGCACTGGAATTATATTTAAAACAGTTAAAAATTGACAAAATCACCATCAGTCAAATGCAAAAGGCCGCACTGCTTGGATCCGCACACATATTACGAAAATAATTTACGACGTCCTAGGCCCCTGGGTGGGGCCCGACTAGTAATCAATGCCAAATCTGGTGAAACAACTGGCCGCTGTGATACAATTCTGTTGATGCAATAATAATAATAATAATAATAATAATAATAATAATAATAATAATAATAATAATAATAATAATAATAATAATAATAATAATAATAATAAATTAAATTTAAATTACATTTAAAACAGTTAAAACTTGACAAAATCACCATCAGTCAAATGCAAAAAGCTGCACTGCTTGGATCTGCACGTATATTACGAAAATACGTTACGACGTCCTAGGTCCCTGGGTGGGGCCCGACTAGTAATCAATGCCAAATCCGGCGAATCAACTGGCCGCTGTGATACAATCGTATAATAATAATAATAATAATAATAATAATAATAATAATAATAATAATAATAATAATAATAATAATAATAATAATAATAATAATAATAATCAAAACAAAACAAAACAAAACAAAACAAAACAATATCGATCCAGGATGGCATCATTTTACCTTCCTTTCCCACCCTTTGATAGAGATTGCTTTTGTATAGTGGGGGGAAAGGTATGGTGTCGTTCAAAGAGGTACATTTCTGGGAATTATCACCAATATCACACAGACATTAATTCAAGGGATTGAAGAAACACTGCAAATAAGCTTATTAGGAAGAATATGCTTTTGGCAAATAGTGTGTTCAACTCTGATCTCGGCTATATGCTTTAGATGTCAGATTTGATCAATTTGATTAAGCACATTATTATTCAAGAGGAATATCACTGGCAAGCTTTTGCCCAGCTCTGAAAGCCTCTCTTGAAACCACACAAAAGTGAAAAAATAACTTTGATCAGACTTCTATTGATTTCTTTCCCCAGTTTTCTGAAGAGATCTTTGATGCAAACAGTCATGTATTATGGGCTGGTTTTTTTTCCCCCTCCCTCCTTTACTTCCTTATTATTATTATTTAAATAAATTATTCCGTGTTTTGCATCGTCAGGCTAATGCTGGTGATTTCATTTTACAGCTCTGCTTGTTTGTTGAGACTTGAGGGTTGTAGATGACCTTATTAGTAACAAATGATTATTGCCTATAATTGAATAGCTCCTCAATTAAATGAAAAACTGCTACCATTTAATGCACCCACAGCAGGAGGCTATTTGCATTACCAATCAACCAGTTAGCATGCATCTCCTAAAATAAATGAGAAAATAATTAGATACAGATCTTAGGATCCTGAGATAGCATTATTAGCTTGATCTAAATCTGGCGCTAGAAGCTTGGAAATTGATTCAGGAAACTGCCCTTGAACTGGAGAATACAGAAGTAGGAAGAGGCAAGTATTTAAATGTGTTTATTGGAATAATGTCTACTCCGCCTTTCCAGAAACCAATATGCAAAGAAGGCTAAGGAAGAAAAATGACAATAAGAATACTGAAAAAAAATGTCCAGCAGAAGCTAAAAGAGAATAGGGGCATATTTAGCCAGACATAAATGAGATAAAAGTCCCATAATTAAGCTAGTATCCAGAAGACAATCTAGCAAGGAGAGCTTTTAAAACCCAAAATATAATGCTGCCACCACAGATCATTTTTTTTACAATGTAGTTGCAGCACACTGCAGTTTTGGTCTGTTGGTGAGTAGCAGAAATCCTGAAAATTTGGGATTGGTGGGTCTACTTAGAATTCTGAGCAGATTGCAAAGATATTTATTAATGCATTTTATAAAGTAGCTGGCTAACCATCATTTTACATTTCTCTCATTTTTTTTTCTTTCCCCAGCAGGTTTCTGCTGCATCTCGTTCAATGTTTTCACAGGGGCTTGGTTCTGTTGGTGTGAAGCACATTCAATGAAGCACTGATCTAGCAATAGCAATATCACCTAGAGACGTATATACTGCTTCAAGGTGCTTTACAGCCCTCTCTAAGCAGTTTATGGAGTCAGCATGTTGCCCCCAAACAATCTGGCTCCTCATTTTACTGACCTCAGAAGGATGGAAGGCTGAGTCACCCTTGAGCCGGTGAGAATCGAACTGCTGGCAGTTGGCAGTCAGTTAACGATAGATCTTTCATTAGCCCATCCTATATATGTGTGGCAAGGGTGATTTCACTGTGATTTCTTTCTCATCACAAGTTTTGGTTCAAGGGCAAGTTCTCTGAATTGCAAAGCATTATATTCTCTGAAATAGACTCTTGTGTTTTACTAAGCTGACCTTTCATCATTTTGTATTTGGATGGAGGTGGAGTGGGGGTGGCTGTTCTGCCAGATGCTCTGGAATACCGCATAGTAATCAAACAGTAAAATGAATGGAATGGCATAGCTAGTCACAATCCAGCACACTGAAAAGGTCAACCCAGTCCAATCTCCCTTTTCTATAATTCATGGAATATGCAGGATCTTAAATATTAGGCATTGCATTCTTATGACAAAGGCTTTCCAAAATGGGAGGAAAGGATTGAAAAAAAAGGAACCAGCCGCCTACATTAATCCATTCTGATAGCAAAGTTAATCAACAAGTCAGGGATGAGAAATGGAGGCAAACCTTTCTCACAGCAGTATGGCATAGTCCATCATAATGTCTCCCATATTCCAACTGGGTTTATTAGCCCCCACTTCACAGCAAAAGCCTGTGGGTGGAATGCACATACCCAAACTGATATGGGTGTCAAAGATGCGCAGGGCAGAGTTTTCCATGAACAGGCATAGACATCATTTCTT
The DNA here is from genome assembly GCF_964273705.1 of Natrix helvetica. NCBI lineage: Eukaryota > Metazoa > Chordata > Lepidosauria > Squamata > Natricidae > Natrix > Natrix helvetica. Next base: position 15,705,655 of record NC_138559.1, on the reverse strand, counting down.
TCTTTTCTCTCTGACAAAGCCATTGTGAATGCTGGCAGAATACCCTGATTCGTGCTGTGTTCTCTCTTTAGAAGTTTCTGGAAAGTGACTATAATTGGGGCCAAAACCTCTTCTTGTCAGCTTTCCCAGGTAGTCCAGCAGAAAGCATGACTGGTGGAATAATTCTACTGTATTGTAAAGCTATTGTCAACTTGTAAAGTGTTTCCATGACTATTATCAAGTTGACATGAAAAAGGGAGGGAGAATTCCATGCATACCTTCGACCAGGGTCGGATCTCAGATTTTTACAGCAGGCGTGTGAGGCGCCAAAGTTTACAGCCTGCTGCAGCATTTCATTGGTGGATGTGATTTATGACACAGACTGAGGGGAGGGGAGACACAGGGGTAAAGATCAGACACCATTAACTAGAAATCAGATTTGGCTCCACAGAAGAACATGCCAAAATGTTGTTCCTAATAAATGACTGGATTTCTTTTGAACTTTGTCTCCAGGCTCGTAAATTAATTAGGGCATCTTTTGGAAACTTCACAGCTTTATTAAAAGAACTTTGCAAATTTTACCTGCTTGTTTCATTAGGATGGATTCTTTTTAAATATCTTCTTTTGACCATTAAGCCATTGAGGGCTCATGTTTGATTGTTTCCTAGGCAGGATCACTTCCTCTCATTCCCCCAAGGTCATCCAATTACATTATTGTCACATAGGCTATACCTGTTGGGTCTCTTCTCTGTAAATTTGTGAATAACTATTTACTAACCTTTTAGATTCACTAACTTTTAGAAATGTCCTTAAAATTAAAGTGGATTTGCTGATAAGTACGAAACATTGGTTCTATCTACTGTGGTTCTATTTCTTCATCTAAATGTAGGTGAGATAGAACCACCAGGTGACATGGGACCTTCCCAATCAGAAGAAGAAACTGAGATTATCCTACATCCAAGACAGGGGAGATGCATATGGGAACAACTCCACAGGGACAGTACAACACTAAGGAAACAGGGTTCCCCTTGAACCAAGTTTGCCCAAAGGGTTCAACTTTCACAGATTAAACTGGATCGGAATCCTTCAATTCCAATCAATTCTGGCTGGAAACAGCATCTGTAACCAGCTGTTTGCAAAATATCTCAATTTTCTAACTCATTTTCCTAACCCATCTTTCATGCTGACCTTCTTGGTTGCCAATTCCATCATTTTTCTTTGATATTATTTATTACTCTCCAGTCTTTGATTATGGATCTCCTTGTCTTCTGCCTCTGTACAACTGCCTGCTGACTTATTCTTGGGAAAAAAAATCTTTGCTTTAAGATTCTGTCTGATCATTTGTGTATGATCCTGGACTATTTACTGAAGTGGCTGTGGGTCTATCTCCCTGCTGACAATCATACTTTAGACAGAACAGCTGGATAGCTAGAATTTACATACTGAATTTCCCCCTGGTGATGGGAGTTTCCCATACATGATTTACTGGACCTCATGCTAGGTGTACAACCTCCTTTCAGCTATATTGGTATAGGGAGGGAGGTGCATAAATCATTTCAACCATGCACATTCATACAAAGACATATAGGGATTAAATTATTTAGAATCTCAAGGGAGGCAGAAGTGACTCCTGTTGCTAAGACCTGTTGCTATAACTGTTTCAAGGGTAGCTATAGGCAAATCTCTATCTTGGATTTTTTTTTTTTTTTACAAATTTAGACATTTTTACTTGGAATTTTTACTAATTTACCATTTAACTTTGAATCCAGTTTTCTTAAGGACATCTAGATGCAGCCAAGACCTAAAGAAGATCAACTGGTAACTGAGTGAATTAATTCCCAAGAGTTTCACTTTTTTTTCTGCCTGCTTTTCATATAGAACCTGATAATTTCTTTTTCTTTTAGGCAACTCTCCCAACTTTCAGAAGAAGAGTTCAGCTAATAATATAACATGTTATTCTGAAATACCTGAATATAATTATGTTTGCTTTGGGCATAGATGGAAGCATTTGGCACATTTTTCAGCTGTAATAAATATTCCATGCATTTCATTGAACTATGGAATTTGACCCTTCATCTTATTTAGCTTTCTCTATCCACTAAAGCCAGAAGAAGGCTTGGCATGTGGAACTAATGCTGTATCTTTCAGTTTCTCAACAATATTTTCCCCTGCGAAGAAGGCTCCGTTTTTCTATCTTATTCTTAAATCACTTGAGTATTTCTTTTGAACTTCCCTAGTTTTGTTTTTCAGGCAACTTTTTTGAAGATGATCGAAGGTGAGAGTGCTGATGGTGTCATTTCTTGCTACACATTTCATTCATCTCTCCACAGACTCCTTGGCTACTCATTCACAAGTGTTCACTAGGAGAAGTTCCTTTCTGAAATTCTCTTGTGGAAAATGAAGGAGTTTTCCTACACGCTGCAGAAAGAAAGAAAGAAAGAAAGAAAGAAAGAAAGAAAGAAAGAAAGAAACAAAAAGAAACGAAGAAAGAAAGAAAAAGAAAGAAAGAAGGAAGGAAGGAAGGGAGTTAGTCATGCTCCCTATATATGTGGTATTTTATCCATATTTTGCCTTTTGTATTTTACAATAATTGCTTTAATAACCAGCTCTCCATTAAGAGAAAAGTTGTTGGGATGATGGTAAATGAATTTTTAAAAGACTATTCCTTCCTTCTTTCCTGCCTCCCTCCTTTTACTTCACTGAGGGTAAAAAAAATGTGTGAACAACAGAAGACTCTCTTCTCACAGTGGAAAATTGATTTCTCTGTTCTCCCTGAAAACCATGCTTCTTTCAGAGCTGACCATGTGAATACCACTGTGTTCATTTCCTCAGCTTGCTCTCTGCTTCTTAGACCAGCTTTTGATTAGGCTTTCCCTTTCTTTAATATCATCTGCTTTGGCTTCTTGTCATGTTTCTTTTATTTCATGCGCTGAGGAACAAAAACTAAAGTAAGAGTTTGAGTGGCTGCGTCAGTCTTTACTCCTTAAATTGTGAATCTCACTGGAGGAGTCTGAGGATGCTCCAGATTTTATGAATTTTAAAACTATAAATGCTCATGGAATATTTCTCCAGAAATAAGATCTGAGATTGTCTGATGTGATTATGGGATCAAAACAGCTTTTATATCCCTTGAGTATACAAATGGGATGAAGTGAGCCTTGATAACCATCAGCTTCTCACAAGGTCAAACATCTAGGTCAAATTAGGCACTTCATCTAATTCCAATTCTTTGGGTTTTTATTCCTGTTTTGTTCAGTTTGTTACTAAACGCAAAAGGCAATCACATGACCCCAGGACACTGCAATCATCAAAAATATGAGTTAATTGTCAAGTGTCTGAATTTTGATTCTGTGACTATGCACTATATATAATGGTTGTAAATGTAAAAAATTGTCATAAGTCACTTTTTCAGTGCCATTTTAACTTTCAATGGTCACTAAAAGAATTGTAAATTGAGGACTCTATATTTGATCTCATTCCCATGTGAGTTTTGAAATTTGGTAACAACAAAACCAAACAAATATTTTTTTTAATTAATGAAATTTTGTCTGTATTTTCATAGTATTCATGGTTTCTGCAAGCATTCTTTCTCCGTATAAAGTATTTTTGTGCATCTGTTCAGCTAATGCATATATCTTGGGCATTTTTTACTTATATAATTATTCCATTCACATTTTAAAAACAACAAACTTTAATCAATGAAGATCAATGAAGTTTAATATGTTTCTTTTTTTAAAAAAATCCTACAAAGAGCAACCGAGAATAAAAGTTTATTTAGAATATGGAAGAGTGTTATATGCTACCATATTATTTCCTGATTTACCTTGATATGTACACTGGGGACTTGAGATAGCTGGAAGGGACCCAAGCCATCATATTTGTGTGCCTTATAAAAAAACATTTTTTTTAAAAAAGGACAAAGATGCAACCCAATTTTCATAATGTTGGTCCTTATGAAGAATGTTGATTGGCATCACAACATAAAATGGAGTTTGAAATTATGAACAATAGGAATTGAATAAACCTAGGAGAGATTGCTGAGACTGCATGTTAACAGATTAATTTGCCATTTAGGGTATGACAATCAGAGTGAGAGGAAAAAAAAAGTGAATGAATATTTTAATTAATGCAGAGATGGTGACATCTTTTGCCACCAATAAACAACAAAACATCTTATGGAATTTTGAAGACTTGCAGCTTTATTATTTCATGCATTTTTATAGTAAGACTTCCATTTAAAAGCTAATTTCAAAGGTCAGCAACCCAACTATGGAAAAGTATAGTGTCAATGTTACAGCTTCTGTGAAAAATAATCTGTAATTATATATCATATGTATATGCATATGCATATGTATCAAAATAGATGTAGACTACATTTATAGAAATAGAATGCACTTTCACATGATAAAAATTAGCAATAGCTCAGAAACTGAAACCAATATCTACACTGATGACCAAGGAACATTGAATAATTGACTTCTTCTGCTTTCTACCTCTGTGGGCCTAAACCTTTTTCATTCCATAGAGCATAGGATCATCTTTACAAGGGGGAGAAAGGGAAGAATAAAAAGGAGTTTCCCAAATAGCTATTAACTTTATAGATCCTTCTTTTTAATAAAGATAGGAACTAGATCTGCAAAATTTTAGGTCCTTCCCAAATGCCAGGTTTTGACAGAAATCTTATATTAAATATTAAATTAGATCATCAGGCTGAACAGAAACAGCCTGACTCTTTGGAAAAGAGAAAGATTGGAAGATGGTAGCATCTCTGAAGGATCCCATAGCTCAGAAGCAACCTAGGAAAGCAGCCAAGGAAAGTCCATATTTCTGCCTGAAAAACCTCAGATTTTCAGGACTTCTTGGGGTTGGTTCATATCAATATAAGCAAAATCTCAGTTGGACAATCATAGCAAGAAGAACCCCATAAGAAAAGTACAATTCTCCTAGAGTTGGGGGAGGGGGCAAGGCTAAATCCTTTGTCATCACACCTTCCTTTAGTGTAAGCTTAATTTACAGAACTTTCCTAAAAATCCAAGCATCAAAATGAACACAAATGAACAATTAGAACAATACAATGAAACTTTGGGAAAGGTGGATTTATTGCAAGAATGTAGAACTAAAAGTTTCTTCACAGTTTGGGAAATTCTGTAGTGTCAGTTACTCAGCGTAGCTCCAAAACATAGTTCCTATTCTACTATTGCTGGTTTTCCATTTTTCTTTTCCACTGTGTATCTCATAGGCACTAGGCAGAAATTCCATTTTTTTAGCTCATGCAAATCTAATTTCTTAAAGTCTTCTTCTGGTTTCAATACCATTGCCCCGAGTTTGCTCTTGGATAACTCCAGGGGGAAGGAATGAAAAAGTCTGCAATTACTTTCCAATTAGAACCCTGGAAGAGTGTTTCTTGTGTCCTTTTCACCCACAATCCTGGTCCTGATGCCATCAAAACAGTATTTGTCCTGAGAGACCGGAAGTACCTTAGCGAGACAGACAGAAAAAACATGGGCTCTGAAGAGTCTCACATAAATTCTGGCTGACAAACCAAATGCCGGGGATCTTTTGGATCAGAACATTCCTGAAGGGAAAGTGAAGAAGAAGCTGCATCTCATTAGACCCAGAGGAACGCAACAGGTACCTCATAGTTCAGAGATTAGCTCTGGGGAGGCAGCATGGCTGCTACCTAGCTAAAGCTTCTGGACTAAGCATCTGAGCAGGAGCAGTGTATGGAAGGAATGCTGAGACCTGGTAAGAAGATTTAAATAACCAACTGACCCAAATCAGAATTTTGAAAAGGCAAAGAATCTTGTGAGTAGAAAATAATATTAATGATTTTGGTCGAAAAAAGCAAAGAAGAAAAAAAATTGTGGTTTAAATTGTTAAGCCGAAAGAGAATTGTTTGTTTTAAACAAAATGGAGACAGAAATGAGAGAACTGGGGACTGACTACCCATTGAAATACAAACTTTGAATTTGGATCTGAAAAGATTGTGTCTTGAGATTAATTGACAATTGGGAACCTCACAAAGGGAAAGAAGGAGGGGGGAACAGAATCTAAAAATACACCAAAGAGATTTGCTTTGTTCGAGCTTGTTTTAATTTACATATCTTAAGCAACTCTAATCAATGAGAGGTGGAAGTTAACAAGAAGAAAAATCAAGAAAAAGCACTATTTTCTCCATTCATAATTCTGTCTTTCCTGGATTTAAAAATACAAGTTGTATTTGCTGAAAATCATTGAGTTGAAAGAATATGGAGCCATTTGCCAGAGGGAAGAACAAAGAAAGCGAAGTGATTAAGATATCTCCCCTTTTTCTTCCTCTCCATTTCAGCTGAATTGGAATATAGAAGCCGGATCAGAATTGGAAAAAAAGAAGAAACTGTGGAACTTAAATTATAATTAACTGTAATTTTTGAACTGGACATTATGGAAAGTTGGGAATTTGAAGAAATACGTGAAATTATAAAAATATGCATGTCATTAAAATTAAACTTAAATAGAATTCTGAAGTTAGAAATTGAGGAGAGGCAGGAAATGGGGGAAGAAGAGGGGGAGGGTAGTGAAATTGTAGAAACAATGGAAAATAAAAAGCAGACAAAAGATTTCACTGAGTTTGATAGTGGCACAGGGAAAATTAAAAAGGGGGACAAAGAATAGGGACAAAGAACAGGGAAGAGATTATAGAAGAAAGGAAAGGAAACAGACAGACAGGAATAGAGAAGAAAGAGAAGAAAGAAAGGAGTGATAAGAGAAAAGAGAAAGAGAAGACAGGGAGACAGAGGATACGTCAAAAGACGCAGCAGTGGGCGATGGAAAAGTTTGAGAAGGAAGAATATATACCCAGTAGAAAGAAAAAGCAGTTTAGAGTTTGTGATAAAAGGCTCACTAGGAAGAAATTGGATATTTAGAAATTATTGTGGAGAATATAAAGTAGAGGTATGTGATTTACTCTTTTACATGATAATTAAATTGAGTTGCTAATTGATTGAATATGATAATGAAAAGATAATCAAATGTAGGTTAAAATATATGAAATATGGATACATATAGAACTCTTAAGAAGATGAATAAAAGTGAGGTGCATATTGCTTGTTATTTTATATAGCAGATCAATGGACCGCAAGGATTGTAATGTAAAGATAATTAAATGTAAGCTAAGCAAAGACATGGAAAAATGGAGGGGGAATTTGAAACATACTTATAATGGAAAATTATTGAGATTATAAAGACAGAACTAAAAATTTGGGGCATGTAATGATGTATAACTATACAGCATTATGATGAAAATAGCTGGAAATTATAACTAGGTCCGCATTTCGGCCAAAAATAAGTTTGGGAGGTTGGGGTTTAAAATATAATTGCTATATATGTATACTTTTCTTTTTTTTAAAAAAGAAACAGTATCTGTCCTAATCTGTTTTTGAAGAAAAATAGTTTAGTTATAAACCCTTTCTCTTTGCTTCGCTTCAGCCTTCTTTGAGTCCCTTTTTGAGTGGTCAATATATTCAAATGCTAAATTTACATATGCCTCAATGTTCTTTTCATACAAATAGTGAATCAGTCATATCAGTTTTCAACCTGCCTTTGCAATATGTTCCACAGCTTGAATACCTCAAGTACAACATGCATTTTTAATCTCCAAAAGTAAATCTTCTACATATCAATACTGAGAAAATCATTGAGATTCATTTTTTTCTTTCTTCTTCTTTTTTTCTCTAGCTTGAGCTGCTGGGTAATAAACAAGCATTTTTCTTTTAGGAAAATGAGAAAAAGAACAAAGAAAAAAAAAGGAGTTCAGATTGAATAGTTGGATTCTCTTTCATGCAACACAGTGTTTTTACCACTCTCCAACTTACTTTGACAGCTCCTTGAGTGCTTACACTGTAGGGAAACATGCCTAAAAAACCGAGCTTCAGAATATGTATGTTTTTCTGGTTTAATAATATAAAAACAAATACTCTTAATATAAAGATTGACCAAGCACAGATTTGTAAAGATTTATCAATCTCTTTCCTGCAAAATTTAGTTTTGGAAAACTGGAAGAAAAACTAAGAATGTGTTCACAGAGTTCATAATAACTAAAAAGGCCTTAGTTATCTCCTACATGGATGGCAGTGGTCAGTTGAAACATTTTAATAGGATGGCATGATCTGGATACTCTGCTCAAAGAAGGATGAAAGATGATAGCCTTTAGGCCCAAAGGTGCTTTCTTTCAAAAGGCAACTGAACTTTCTTGTTTTGCTTGAAGATGTTTCACTTCTCATCCAAGAAGCTTCTTCAGTTCTGAATGGTGGAGAACGGAAGGATTTATATTCCCTGCAATCTTCAAGGAAAACAAGAAAGCCCAGTTGCCTTTTGAAACAAAACACTTTTGGGACAACCATGACCTCGATGACTGAGAATCGGCATTGGCATATAGCATTTAGACTGTCTTATTCATTCTAAGCCAAAAGAATGTTGGAAACATATTATAGAAACTAGAGAGATTCAGGATTCTGTGTTTCTGGAATAAGACCAAGATCCCAAAACGAAGCTGGAAAACAATCAGTCAGTCAGTCAGTCAAACAATTGAATGGATCAGTCCAGGGGATGCAGAAAGCATCTTTCTCCTAATGCAGTGATAATGAACCTTTTAGACAATGTGTATCAGAGTTTTGGCAGTGTGACTATAATTATGAGAGAAACCCAGGAGCAAAACAGAATACCCAGACCTTTTATACAATCAATAGTGATTTATATACAAATTTATACAGACATGCACATGAAGATAAATCTCTTACCACACAGCTACTGACACAAGGAGAGATAGCCAATGAGAGAGAGAAAGGCCCTCTAATGGCCACCTATATATATATATATAGACACCTTACCAGAGTCTCCACCCTACCAGAGTCTTAAAGAGGCAATGCCTGTATTGCTGAATCATCCTCATTGCATCAGCTTCCGGTCTAGAGCTTACAACCTTACATCAGCTGGCAGCTATTAAATCCTCATTACCTGACAGAGCGCCCAAATTGTGCATGCACACATGCCCAAACTGAAAAGTGCATGCGGGAGAATGTGCGCATGCATGGAGATGTGTGATTGTTTGCATGCATGGATGTGCACAAATGTGTGCATGCACAGACATGCACACATGTGCAGCAGAGGCCTGAAGACCAGCTGGCTAGTGGGACATTGGGCATCCCAACAGTGGCAGCACGACAAGATCTTTTTCTTTCTTTGAGTAAAAGTGGACCTTATTAAAATAAGATGAAATGCTCCATATGGGGGATATAAGTTGAAGTTCAAAAAATATTGTTGATGTTTAAAGCATTAAAGGACTCTATGACAAAGAACTTCGGGGAGATAAACAATTAAGCCAAGCATACATGGGAAAATAGAAAATATTCTACAAGGGACAATGAATACAGACCAAGATGCTCAGGAGAGGGAGGAAACAATGGAAAAAATGGAGGAAAAGATAGAATAAATCAACAAGCAAAACAAGAAGAGAAGATAATAAAGACTATAATGATTAATGAAACAAATCAGGGGGAAAGTATTTTAAGAGATTTTAAAAGGGAATGAGAATTGAAAATACCATTGAAAAAGAGATAGGGGTTTGGGCAAATACTCTGGAGACTTGGCAGAATAAGAGGATAGAGATGGGAGGAATACTTGCGAAACAGTAAAAATGCAGAGGTAGATAGAGACAAAGATCCAAGAGAGGAGTATGGGAGGTATGTCAAAAAACAAATAAGAATTGAAATATTAAAACGGGCAAAAGATTATGGATAGAAAGGAAATGTTTTTTCTTATTTCCCCCCCCGTCATTCTTTAATATAATGGGGGCCTGATTAAAAGTTAGAATAGAAGTAGAAATAAAGATACACATATTATAAAAGAAATAAATAGACAGAAGATTAGAGGTTGAAAGATGGATTTCATATGTATGTTTAAATAATACGGTGATTGCTGTCAGGATGGAGTAAGGGGATTAGATACAATATGTGTACTATACTAGGATTAGTAAGGATGGCCTGATTAAATAGAATAAATTAAAGAATTATATGGAAAGATTAGAGGTTGAAAGGTAGTATTATTATGCATGCTTAAACAATGTTGTAATTGGCAGTAGAATGATAAATTGAAATATTGAATAATTTCATAATGAAGGTCTATATCTTACAAATAGGAGTATTAATATTAGGAGTATATATGCTTAATCGATGTAACAAATATGATTGCTATTAGTATTGTTATTTGTATCAAAATGAACGATAGCCAGATGCCATACTCTTCACGTTGATGTATATAAAAAATAAAATAAAAAACATATAACGAAAAATGATTTTGTTAATAAAGTATGATGAGTGGTGAAGGGAAAGGAAGAAGAAATCTAGATAATGGGATGTGTCTGGTTTTGCTGACTTTCATCGTAAAAGCTGACGTCACCCCCAACTAAAACACATCCAGCATGCAAAGGGAATACAAATATGAACTCATCCTAGCTAATGGCTCTGAAAAGTAATATAAAGATCTGTGCACATTACTTGGAACCTTGAAAAAATAAGTGATGCAACTAATTTACATAAAATGATACATGCAATCTTCAAGGCAGGAGAAGGATGCCAGAACGGGAAGCTCATTAAAGACGGCTGCTAGGAATGGAGTCTTTGTCCTTGAATGTTTTCTTTGGAGATCCATTAAATACATACAATGGATGCTTTTTAGTTTCATTCTGGTGAGCTTGGTTTATCTCTGCTTTATACAGTTGAAAGGCGCAAATGCAGCCTTTCTCAATGCTCATGAAGTTGGTGCCAATAAGAGAAATAAAGATGAAAGGTTTTGGTTTGAAGAGGAATACATGCTGCTTTTCTTTTCTCTCAATTTATCAAACAAAAAAGACCCGATTATTCCCTAAAATTCTTAGAATCTCCCTCCCTCCCTCCCTCTTTTCTGCTTCTTCTTCTTCCAACCACTCTCCCTCCCTCCATTCTTCTGACCTTCTGTCATTTTAACCACCTTAGATAATTAAAAAAGCTAACAAAAAAGCTGTAACTGTCATTGGTATATGTGGGCATCCTATCCTTTTTGAAAGTATAAAATATAGTTAGTGGAAACAATATTAATCTAATGAGACAATGAAAACTACAACATCCACAGCACTGCTAATTAAATTACACATCAGATCCCTATGCTCATCATATGGACATATTGGTTGGATGGAGTTTTTAACATGAGATGCATGCCTTTATGTGCAAAATATCTTCTATGTAAACAGAAATACAGCCTATCAATATGCTTTAAGGTCCTTAAATAAGAATTACAACACAGGAAATGAAAAGTGCCCCTTCCCAACACACACACACACACACAAGCATGCACTTGGTCTTCATCACGCTTATGCATTAGTTTGTTACATAAAGAACTCTGCTTGATCAGTAATGGTACAGCCTTAATGTCATTTTACAATATGGATTTATTGCTGCAGATGGCATTTCTTTAGCTGGCAAAGTATTTCTTTTATTTATTTCGAAGTGTTGGATGCCAGCCAGCCTTATCAATTATGTGTCACCTCCAACACATCCTGGGAAAGTCCCAAATTCAATGCCATTCATGCATTAAGAAGAAAGAAAAATAGCTAGAAGATAAATCTGATTCTCCTGTAATTATTTTTGGAGAAAGGAAGATGTGTTTAATAAAAGTGAAGTCCCACTGACTGCAATTAGACTTAGTAAAGAATTCACTTATCTGGATGACAGTTATAAGCATGTTTTATGTCTATGGAAATTCATCCAGATCATAGTTGTCCCAAAGGTGGTTTTTTTTTCCAAAAGGCAACTGGACTTTGTTTTTCCTTTAAGACATTTCAATTCTCATCTAAGAAGCATCTTCAGTTCTAACTGAATGTGGTCAGAGAGGACCACTAGTTTGAATTAGGGGTCAAAGAGGACATCTACATTAAGACTGAACAGTCCTCTCTCAACAAAAGGGGAGCAATACAACACTACCTATCTCCTGTCCTTTCAGCAGTTCCAAGAAGGTTCCACACCAATTGGTCTCAATAACTCACTGGAAGAGTGATATGAACCAGATGACTGCAAGGTATATAAATCCTTCCATCCTCTACCATTTTCTCTGCCAGAGAAAAGTGCCCTCTAATGGCCACCTATAGACACCTGCATTGCTGAATCATCCTCATTGCATCAGCTTACAGTTTACAGTTTACAACATTACATCAGCTGGCAGCTATTAAATCCTCATTACCTGAAAAGTTGCCTTTTGAAAAAAACATGTTTGGGACAAGCTCATTTTATGTATTTAAAAAAAAAAAAAAAACAACCAAAGTGATATACAGGTAGTCCTTGAGTTACAAATGTAGTGTAGCCTGCCCATTGCATTCATAATCTGAGGTTTTGTGAGAGTGAATTTGTACCTTCAACATGATCACTCCCTCCTTTCACTAATCAAATGTGTGGCTTGGTAAATGCACATGAGGTGGGGATCAGGGTGGGGAAGATCTAGCAAGCTGTCTCCTCTCCAGCCTCTCAGCTGCATGTGCCCCTCTGTATACCTATTTTGGTATGTGCAGCAAAGATAGGTTACTCTCGGTTCGGTCTGGTTCGGCCAAACTTGTAGTGGCTGTGACGGGAGGCTCCACCCACCCACCTGGACGCTTCTGCCCATGCGCAGAAGTGCCAGGCACACACAAGAGTGTGCACACACGCATGAGTGAACCTGTAGTAAAACCAGTACAAACCCACTACTGATGTGCAGGCCTCGCCCGGCACTTTACTGGCCAAAACAGAGGTTTGGAGGGGTGGGCTTTCCCCTCCAACACCCCGTTTTGGCCTGCATAAGACTCGCCAAACATTTGGTGTTTATGAACAAGTCCACACTTTGCCGGCTTGCAAAGTGCCGGGCAAGGTTGTGCACATCAAAATACAGCTCTGTTTTGGCTAACAAAGTGCAGGTCGAGGCCTGTGCACACGAAAATGGAGCGTCAGAAGGATGGGCCTGCCCCTCCGAAGCTCCATTCTCGCGAACAAAGTGTGGAACAGAGGGGAGTAGGGAGAACAAATGTTGCAGAGCCTCTGTGGTTGTTTGTAAGGGCGAACAACTGCCGTGGTGCTGTAACAATCATACTTTTGGGACTTGTTCATAAACACTAGGGGGTGCTTATTGCGTAACGTCAAACATTCGCTGAGGGAATGCTTGTAACCCAGGGATTATCCATATTTAACATGCTGCCCAATCAACGGTTTTTTTTGAAACACTATGGATAGTGATTAATTCCTCTTCGCCATATTTCTCTTTCTCCTCATTTTTTGATGAATTGAATTTCATATGCTAGTTAGTGCTTCTCTTGCTGTGTTTTGTCTACCGTGTTAATGCTGACAATGACAATAACAATACATTTGGAATCACTTCCTTTCACTCTTCCTTTACTCCCTCTGCTTCACTCATTGTTTCCTTCACAAAGACATATTTTATCAAATCAGCAAGCTAAAGTCCTACTCTGATGGGATGTTTTATTCATTCCATGTAGGTTTGATTCCATTGGAAATTTTTGTGTTTCTTTCCTTCAGGTATTATTCATAATTTATACAATATCAGAAAGTATGTAGTACACCCTGATTTTATTAGCTGAGTTATGATATATAATCGATATATATATATAAAAGCAAAAACCACTCATGCCGGATCACAAAATTTCCAGAACCGTAAAGTCTGCAAACTTGAAATGTGGCATGTATGATCCTCTTGGCTTCTAGATGCTCACTTAGAAAGGATTTTTCAAAATGACCATCAGAGCATTAGTAGTTCTCATATTAGTATTAACATGCTCTGATGCTAAGAAGTTAGACATCTCAACCTGAAAATAACTGTTCCAACTGCCAATTGGATGTAGGTGTGGCCAGCGCGTGACTCATCCAGCCTGCTGGCTGGGACTTTGAAGAGGAGACTGAGGGAGAGAATGGGATAGGAGATGAGAGGCATCTGTGTGGAAAGCCTGAGGGAGAGAAGGGAATAGGATAGGGGGATACTGTGGGGCAGGGTTGAGGGAGAAAAGGGGATAGGGGAGTCTCCTGTGGGACAAGCCTGAGGGAGAGAAGGGGATAGGACAGGAGACATTTCTGTGGGGCAAGCCTGAGGGAGAGAAGGGGGAGAGGAGAGGACTCTGTGGGGCAAGCTTGAGGGAGAGAAGGGGATAGGATAGAGGAGGCTTCTGTGGGCCAAGCTGGAGGAAGAGAAGGGGATAGGATAGAATAGGATAGGATAGGGGGGCTTCTGTGGGGCAAGCCTGAGGGAGAGGAGGGGAGAGGAGAAGCCATTAATTTTCAAGCTATAAGTGTTGATTTATCAAGCCCAATCACATTGTTTTGTTGCGGACCACAGGTATTCAGCTAGTGTGAAAATATAACTCAGGTTGTATTGTCCTTGTTTTTATTTCCTTTTCCAACACTCTTTTAAAATGTGTGTGTAGAGTTGAGTCAAAGGGTATGATTTGCTTTTAAACCAAGATGGGGGGGGGGACATGAATTCTTATTAAAGTGCCTCTGATTGGATTATGAGGATATGTTATACATTTAAAGCATTTGCTTATATTAAAGCATCTTATTCTTGCTACAGAAAAATGATCCATAACTTTCAAACTAGCAGTTGCCTTTCAGTCTGACACTGTTTTCTTTCTTTTTGTGAAGAATCCAATTTTTTAAAGACACATACAGTATTTTCATGGCCACTTCAATCTGCTTCTTTGAAAGTCGAGAAAAATGCATTTATTGTCAGGGGGCAGGGAGAGTTACTACAACACATTGTCTGGGATGGAAACAAAAATCAAGCCAAGCACAAGATTATGTTAGGAGATTTTGGAATGCATTTTTGTATCTGTATCTGTGCATACATGCCAAACCTCCTATGTGCTTCAGAAAATAATCCAATCTGATATTTCCCTTTGGGAGATGCATCTTTGCTGGATGAATAACTAGGAAAGCAAATCCATCTTGTGCAAACCATTTATCTAAAAGCAGGTGGCAATAGACAACTAGCTTCAAGAAAATATTTTTTTATTGGTTAGTCTACTTTGGGAAATAAGCAGTCACTTTTCCCATACAGATTAACAACAGTTGTATAAATTATTTGATCAAGTTACTGCCTATGGAAACTCAGTTGGAATGCCTCTGACCATAAACAATTACATGCCCCTATATAGGATGTTTGGCTATGAAAGACACAAATCTCTTTTCTTTAATCACGCATGTGTATATGTGGGTGTTTTGTGCGTTAGTGTTGTCCTAAAGAAAGTATTTTGATTAGTAGAAGGTATAGAATGCAACTAGCAAAATCTGCTTTTAAATAGCACTTTATTTTTAAATGTGTAAATATAGTGATGGGGAATGTTTCGCTCCTCTAATTCAAAACAAGTTTGTAGGACCCCATCTAAAGCAAGAAGACCACAGTCTTTGAAACACATGATAGAGTAAGGTAAACCCTATAACAGGTTACTATGGAAATGTCATTACTTTGTTACACTTGTGCAAAGGTGTACTTCTGGCTGATTTCCCACTTGCTTAGAAATGTGTAATTGACCAAATGTGGATTAATCAATGTGACTTCACAGTTTGAAATGCCTTGTGTGAAACTGACTACATAGGATACTCTAACTTGTATGTGAATATGGGGCCTTTCACCCAAAAATATTACTTAATATGACCTTGCCTGTCTGATCAAGACTATAACAAAATATAAAGGTAGCATTTTCCCCATAAACTCATTAGCTCCAGAATTTATGTGCCATTTTTCCATGGTATACATTATTATCAAGGAAGATAGATCTCACTCCAAATCTCTCTGCTTCACTTTAGAAGCCTTGTCTTTGGCCCATCCTTCATCTATTTCCCTGCTGCAATGATAAAAGAGAGATTATCTGCAGATCTTGAAATAGTAAGTGTAATTTTTGCTATAAGCAACTTATTTTCCAACAAATGTTCCAGATCACAGAATCACTTTTTCCTCTCTTCAGATGTTAAGTCTATCAGATCTAAATTCTTTTGTCACTTCATGCCATGGGTATAACATTTTCTCATGCTAAAATCAGTATAAAACTTTATGATACTATTGACTTCAGCACAGCTAAGAGGCAGTCCTTGGCATTATTGATTTAATGACTTCTTTTTCTTCTTCAGTGCTACCTTATCATTTATTGGAGTTTCCAGGGCTCTTAGCTCTTTATTACATTACTAGTAGATGATTTCTACGGACACCCAGCGATAAAATACGACCATTCCGTTGCTGAACAAGGAGGTGATAAATATGAAGAAATTCATGGAAGTAGACAGATCCAGATCATTTTGGCCTCTGTTAAACCCTCCCCCCAATTTGTGACATGATAGATACATTTTTTTTTGTATTTCGGGTTGAGGGGGGGGGACCAAAACATATTTCAAAGCTAGAACTGTGATTATGATTATGTTTATTATTATTGATCATCGCACAGTCAGCCAGTTGTTCAGATTAGATTTGGCACTTTTGTCCACTTATTGAGTCCTTAGCAAGGACCTGGGATAGGCAAATCTGGATGTTTGACAGTGTTACAGATATTGTCCCAAGTAAAGCTGCCTTCTGCAATTGACTGACAGCAAATTTGTCAGTGCCTGTTCTGCTTCGAGCGTTGTAGGCTTGCTCGAAACATGCAGTTAACTCCACACTTAGGAATCTCATTCAGATCAAGTCTATTATCAGGCATTCTTAATAGCAAAACTTATAATTCAGTGTTAAGATACTTCTGACTTTTCATAATCTGTTCCATCATGTGGTGTAAAAAAGATGATTTCATTCCCATGCTGAGCGGAGATACAAATGCTACTATTCCGGCTCACAAAGGCATTTAAACTGACCGGCTATAAAGTTTGCACACAGGCAGAATGTCCCAGTGGCCAATCAGAAACACAGATGTGATCACACGTCATGGAAATACATTTCCCATAAGGCAGTCTCTGCCTACATTTCCCAGGAGGTAGTTTATTAAAGGAGACAGTTCTTAATTCCTACACTAGCTATATACTGCTGTGACAGCACACTCCCCACCTGGAATTATAAATTCCACTATCAATTTAACTTTTAACTAAAGGCAAACAAAGGCATGGCATAAAACAATGCAAACTTAACTAATTAATTGAGTTACACAAAGGCAGAGCATCAAACAATGCAAACAATGAAGTAAATGCAAAGCATGCAAAGCTTGAGGTTCAATCTTCTAGTTCGGTTTTCCTTAGCAGCAGTATCAGGTTTGTGATTGGTCTAGTGTAGAGCTTCTTGGTGAAAGTCTGCTAGTCGTGACATGACTCCAGCAGGTTTGCAACTTGAACTTCCATTTGGCGAACTAGTTCATCATCACTGGGTAGGACTTGGTGCACAAGTCCCATAGGCGATGAGTTCCAATACATGTCTTTGGGAATTAAGTTCCCTGCTGGTGCTGGCCAGTCACCTGTCTTGAGGGTCAGCAAGGTGGCTGGGGTGAGGACAGTTGGGTTTTCAGGGCCCGAAGACTCTGGAACCAAAGGTTGAGCGTTGATGATAGCTGCCACCTTTGCCATGAGGGTGGTGAGGATGATCACTGCTAAGCCCAACACGAGAGGACTCCGTCTGGAGAAGCGTTTGAAGCGAGCTGGTTCTCGGGAATGATTGAGGGGAAATTGTGGTGCTAGTTTAACCTTTCCCATGATGAAACCAATGTGAACGTCGTTCTCCCCGCCGTAGACCCTGATGTATCCTATGGCTGCTATTGCCTTCGTTGCGGCGACAGAAATTGGTCCAACACCTAAACAAACTGAACAGCCAGTGGAAGAAACCAACATACAGGATGGAGATCCTCCTGTGCAACAACTCAAAAGTATAGAGCTAAGAGACCTAGCAAAAATGCTGAAAGAAAAAAAATGAAAACCACATCAAAGAAAACGTAGAAAGAAAAAGACTACCTGTCATTCACAAAGTGCATAGCAAATGAGTGAAAGATCTGCCATGAATAATATTTTAACTTCCATCCCATCCAGCACACTATATGAAACCAACCAACTAATGTATAGCACACCCACCATTATAACTGCAGAACTGGGTTATAAAATGCCAAAAAAGAAACTCACTAGAACACCAAAGTGGAAAATTCGACTTGAAAATGAAATGAAAAACTAAGAGGGGATGTCAGCAATCGGAAGTATTTGAAAGAAGGAAAACAGTGGTCGAACATACTTGATAATGAAAGATCCAGAAAGGGCACAGAACAAAAGCAACTATCACCCAATTACTTGTCTGCCAACAATGTTCAAACTTTTTACAAGAGTACTGACAAATTTAGTATTCAATCACCTGATGGAAAACAGTTTGTATCCAATAGAACACAAAGGAAATTATAAAAAATCAAGAAGAACAAAAGATCAGCTGCTCATTGACAAAATGGTACTAAAAATGCAAAATGAAGAAAAACAAATTTAAATATGGCGTGGATTGATTACAAGAAGGCTTTTGACTCATTACATGACAGGTAGATTAACACCTGTCTGAAAAACCTTGGTATCAACAAAAATAGCTGTACATTTTTGAAATGTATAGTTCTAACAGCAAATGCGGAGAACATTGGTGAAGTCAACATCAGACAAGGAATCTTCCAAGTGGATTCACTTTCACCACTACTGTTCAACATTGCATTAATTCCACTGACAATAATCCTATGAAAAACAAAACTTGGATACCAAATCTCAAGCCAATATGGCAAGATAAATTATCTATTATACATGGATGACTTAAAAATGTAAGTGAAAAGCACCACTGAACTTAAATCAATACTCAACACAGTTCAACTGTTCAGCAGTGACATCAAAATGAACTTTGCATTTAAAATGTGCTATATTATCCATGCAGTGAGGAAAAAATAGAAAAAATAGAAGGAATAGAACTGGGAAATTGAAGCATAGTGAAAGCATTAGCAAAGGATAATGATTACAAATACCTAGGCATATTGGAAGCAGATAACATATTGAATGAAAAAGTCAAAGAGTCAACACAAAAGGAATACATCAGGAGGGTCCACAAAATATTAAAATCAAAGCTGAATGCTGGAAACATAATTAAAGCCATTAATACACGGGCAGTTCCAGTGATATGCTACTCAGTTGGAATCATCAACTGCACTTTGGCTGGACTGGAAAACTTGGACTGGAAAATGCGCAAACTTCTGAATATGTACCATGCTTTACATCCACAAAGTGACATCGACAGGTTGTACCTGCCAAGAAAAATAAGGGGCAGGGGCTATTGCAGATCCATCAAACTGTAAAAGAAGAAAAACGAAGTTTGAATGATTATGTGAACCAAAGTACAGAAAAATTGCTGCAGGCTGTGAAAATGGAGAACAGTATAAAAACAATGGAAACAAAGGGAGAATATAAGGAAAAACAGCTGGATGACAGATTAAACAGATGGAAAACCAAAGCTTTGCATGGACAGCACTTGAAAAACATTGCAGCAAAATGTGATGACAACTTGACATGGGCATGGCTTAAGATAGGAAACATCAAGAAAGAAATGGAAGGTTTAATACTAGATGCTCAAGGACAAGCACTACAAACTAAGGCCATGAAAGCGAAGATTAAAAAAAATCCACTGGCAATCCAAACTGCCAACTTTGCAACAACAAAGTTGAAACTGTTTCACATTTAATATGTGAATGCAGCAAAATTGCACAAACTGATTACAAAGCTAGACACAACCGAGTTGCTAAATTAATCCACTGGTCATTATGTAAAAAATATGATTTACCTGTATCCAGAAACTCATAGGAACATAAAGTGGAAAAAGTTATCGAAAACGAGAAGGTAAAGATCTTGTGGGACTTTCAAATGCAGATGGATTGTCATTTGGAACACAACACACCAGATACCAAGAAATAAATAGAAATAATCGTGCCACAATATCTTTTTTTTTAAAGTCGAAATACTTCGTGCATTTACCTACTGAGGGTTTTCTTTTTACATTGCCATGATTTCCCCAAAGCTATCAACTCACAACTTTCTTTATTATGAAAGTGTTCATGGGATATCATTTTCTTTTACAGGTCTTTTTCTATCAGCCTCCAAAACTAGCCAGTCTGAAAACTTCCAGGGTAAGGAATTTCCTTTTGAGATCTTCCATTGGAATTTAACTGAAACATGCAATGGTAGGAGGTAGGACAGAAGATTGCACAATGAAAGGTAGGACAATCAAACACGTTCATAAGTCATCTCATACCTAAATAAATGCAGAAAAACAACTCACCATTTGTGAGAATTTCACCTACATTTTTTTCATTTAAAAGGAATTTGGAAAACAATTGTCCTTTCATTAGACAAAATGAGAACTGATTCAGAGAAAAAGTTGAAGAAGGCATATTCTCCAGCCATCTTCTGTAAACCAAATCAACCTTTTTTTTTCTAAAATGTCAATATAGGGTCCAAATTCCATCTTATCTTTAGTGCACAGCTCTCATTTTTGGGTGGCTGAGATATATGGCATAAGCCTTTTTTCCCCAATGAACAGGCACAATCTATCAAAAAGGACTCAGTTGCAGCACAGATGTCCACACTATTTACACAATTGCCAGGGACTAACCTATTTTTCAACTTGAAAAGCACATCTGAAAATAAAATGCATTTGGGAAGCATCTATTAAAAAATAGGCAAACTCAGGAAAGTTACATAGAAAAAAATACATTGATCAGCCTAAAGTATCTTGTAAACATTTGCAAACTTCTGTGGGCATCCCATCTGGTCCTGGTGTTTTATTGCTCTTTTGTCTCTGAGTCACTTCTGATAAATCCATCATTAATATTCATTTAACATCGCTTTTACTTTTTCTGGTACTTTAGTTAGTTCCGCTTTTTCCAAATATTCTTTCATTTTCTTTTCTAAAAAAATTTCTTGCTGATACAACTTATCATAATAGTCTTAAATTATTATTTTTTTATCATCATTTTGGTATTATAAAGTTCCTTTCTCATCTAACAGCCTACGTATCAATTTCTTCTTTTTCTCTGTTTTCAATTTATAGGCCAACCATCTTCCTGGTTTATTTGCATTTTCAAAAAAAGTTATGTTTAGCATTGTTTGTGCCAATTCCTCTTTATCTAGTAGATTTATTTCATGTCTTATTAGTTCCATTCCTAATTCTAGTCTCTTGTGTTCTTCTGCTAACACCTTTTTGGTTTTGTTACTTTTCTCTCCCCCACCCCCTGTGTATGTTATAGCCAGTCCCTGAATGTATGCCTTAGCAGTGTCTCATAGATTTTGTAATGAAGTTTCTTTTCTGTTCTCTTTGGGAAAAAAAGTCCATTTCTTTTTCCATACTTTGTCTAAATTCCTTGTCTTTTAGTATTGATTGATTCAATGTCCATCTCCATTTTCTCTTTTGTCCTTTCCACTTAACACCAATTGGATTATGATCTGCCCAAGTGCTTGTTTCTATTTCTATTTTTTGTACATTTGACTTTAACTCTAGTGACATCCATTTCATATCTATTCTTGACCAGGACTTGACCAGGACTTGACAAGGTTTATTTGAATAAAATGAATATTTATTTATTTTACAATTTATTTCTCTCCGTAACATCTTGTATATCTATTTCTTCCGCCATTTAAAAAAAAACATTTTTGGAAGCATTTTTCTATTTTTTTTTTTACTTATTTTACTGCTTTTGTAGTCCAATTCTGTGTCTACAATCTCATTAAAATCTCCTATCAGGCAGATATTTTCATATTCCAATTCAGTAATATTCTTATGCAATTTTTCATTTTAAAAAATCTTGTTTATGATTTAGTGCATGTATTGCTACCAAAAGTATTTGTTTATAGTTCATTGTTACCTCCACCATCAATATTCTCCCCCAAATATGAAGATGTGATTAGAAAAATATTAGAATGTGCAGAAATGGATAACCTAACACAATTAAGAAAAAGAAAGAAACTGAATATTCTTTGACTTGAGACTTTTTTTATCAATGGCTAGCTGACAAAAACAGGAGCTAGAAACAGGGAAATATATGAAAGGATCAGTGATATAAGGAAGATACGTTAACTTGGTCAAACAAATAGTATGATTATTACTGTTATTAATATTAATATAATCGATAGTAATGCAATGAATATTGTTGTAAATACTGTGATTGTTATTCCTAAAATGATTTGTACCCAGACAACAAACTGTTCAATTGAAATTGGAATTTTTGTATGCTATAAAATAAAATAAAAAGTTATTACCAAAAATAAAAATAAAAATAGAAGCTCCATCACTGGAGGTTTTCAAAAAGAAACTTATCTGAAACAGTATAGGGTCTCCTGCACAACCACGGGTTTGGACTATAAATCCTCCAAGGTCCTTTTATGATTGTGGGATTTTTCTTGCATTTTTTAAAATCACAAAACAATATGGAATTTTAACAGACTGGACTCAATAACACCTCTAACACCGATGCAGTCAGGTCTAAGCTGATCAAAGCATGTTTTCTTATAAAATACATCCATAGATAATTCAGGTAGAAACAGGATGCTATGTTAGAGAAGCTGTTAAACCACTTGGAACTGGGAACTGCCCAAAATGCTTGTTTTCTAAGAAGGCAATACCCCAGTTTAGAATTTGATAGCTGGGATTGGATAAATCCCAGGATACTTTCCTCTTTTAGCATTGTGATAAGTAATTTAGAGTTGCTTATAATACTTACTATACTTACTTACAAATAACCTCCCTCTATTGTATAATAACCAGCCAAAACTTAACAAAGCTGGTATCTCTCCTCATTTTTCCCCTAGTACACAGCCTATTTCTCCATAACCATCCAAAGACTGCAGGATGCTGGAATGTGTAACATCCAACAACTTGGGGTATGATAATTAATGCTTGGGACATAATGGATGTTTGTTACACCTGGTTGTGTCCTTCTCGGGTTCTATTTGGCTGGAGTAGCAAGAGAATGCTCTGATGGGATTCTAATTGGCTGTAAACACAATGCACATTTCTGTGGAGTGCATTTTTTCCTTTTTGACACCAAGGCCACGATCATCTATCTACCACAGTTTTCTGTCATTTTCTCTGATGCTAAGATAAATTAGTTGTTATGTGTTTGTATCTGCAGAGCACTGGACAATTATTCCACAAACTTGGTGGGGTTTTTTTGTGTGTGTTTCTTTCTGTGTGCGTATTCAGACTGAATATAAAATAGGTAGCATTGTCCTGGAGAGCCTTCGCATTCTGTGAATTCAAGTTTCTAAGAGCCATGGTATCTACTATTCCAAACAGAGAGTTATGAAATATGAGTCATTTGGGTATTGTACATAACTTTGCAATTTGCAGGAGACAAATGTTGTCACTGTGGACATATATCTCAGGTTCAACCCATGCACACTTTTAAAACCATAATTCTGTTTCTTTTAAAATGCCTTTTCATATGCATTTTTTTCCTCCTGAAATATACAGTATTTAAGGTCCCCCCCCTCCAAACATGAATTATTTTAATAGATTCAAAATGCTGAAAATTACATGAGAGTGTTTTTTTTAAAGTGAGATCTGGCATAAAGTAGTCAAATAATAAATATGATAAATATGTTCTAATTTACATTTCGTTTGGAGACATGTGGGCTAGTCAGAGCATTTTTTTAACTGAAATTTACAGATACCGAATTCCACAACTATTCCTAAATTAGCTGAAGTTAATAAACAAATTTGTATGGCTAGACAGGATTCTCTACACTAGCCAACCATTTCTCTACATTTGAGAATCTAAGCATTTGGTGCAATAAATCACCAGCTTCATTTGCATCCGGTAGGTTTAATCAAATTGGTGCCCTCCAGATATTTTGTCCTTGGCTCTCATCAGCACAGGATTGTGAAAAATCTAGTCTAAAATATTTGGTGTGTACCAGTTTGTCCATGCCTGTCTCACAATCAGCAATAACGTACAAATAAGACAATGCTATTCATAGGAATGCAAACATAGTTAGTGTTTCCTAAATTCATTCATGAATTAAGGATTAAAAAAAGAAATAGCAGAAAAAAAAACAGGTGCCTGGCAATCTCTAGAACAGGGGTATCAAACTTAATTTCATTGAGGGCTGCATCAGGATTGTGTTTCACCTCCATTGGCTGGGGTGGGCATGGCCAGTTCAACATCACTCGTGTTGGGGGCACCTGTGGTGGCTTGAATGCTCTGCCAGCAAAAATGGGCTCCCAAGCTCCATTTTTGCCTGCCACTGCCTCCTGCAACCCTCTGCCAGGGAAAGCAAAGCTCCTGAGCTCTGTTTTCACTGGCAGAGGCACTGCAGGATGCTCCTTCATTGTTTTCAGGGCAGCCCCATGGGCAAGATCCAAGTACCCCCTCGACCAGATCCTGGCTCCGGGCTTTGAGTTTGACACCCCTGCTCTAGAGATATAAAATAGGATATGATAAGAAGCCATCATTTAAAAAAAAAACACGATTCCCCCATTGGATCCATCTCATTGGCTGACAAGAACCTACAAATAAACCAGATTCCTTTATCTTAGTGACAAATCATGTTGCTCCATACTACTCAAATATTAATTTTCTTGTTTGGATGACAAAGACCTTTGAACATGCTTAGAGAAACAACTACATTGGCCCTGTTTTATTGTTGTTGCCATGGCAAGTAGCCTTGTGAAGCAGAACAGGAGCCCCCGTAGGTCCTAGTGCCACTTCTGTGCTCCCCACTCAGTCATCTAGTAGACCAGTTACTCAAGGATATTGGCCACTTGACTGAGGGACATGGTGAAGGCTGCTTCCTCATTTCTATGGTGAAGCAACTGCCTTTTGGCCCTGCTAGTAAAGAGGGGGGCTGGAAGACAACTGCTGGCATGTCCCTGGGGGCTGCAACTGATGGTAATCAATATTTATGAGAGAGAAAAAAATGATCTGTACATGAAGAAGGCAGGAGGAACCCTGGAAGTTGGGGTGTCCATGACGATTCTCAGTCATCCAGGTCATAGCTGTATCAAAAGTGTTTTTTACTTTTGAAAAGGCAACTGGACTGATTTTTTGAGGAAGAAAGAGATGTTTTGCTTCTTATCCTGGAAGCTTCATCAGTTGTATTGGATGGTGTGGAAGAAGAAAGGACAGTTATTGGTAGTTGGGATTAGTTGGGGGAGGAGAAATGGAAAGAATGTGTTTTCTTGCAATCAACTGGTCTTAACTCTCTGAGAGCTGTTGTGGTTACTTGGGATTTTATCTGTGACCTCAGGAACACCTGACTCAGAGGTGTGGAACCTTCTTGGAACAGCCAAAAGGACTGCATTGTAAATTGCGGCTAGACGGTATCAAATTCCTACCTCCCCCCCCCACCTCGTTGAGGGAGGACTGTTCAATTCTAACATGGATGGACCCTTTTGCTCTTCTTTCCAACTACACCAATAGTCCTCTCTATCCAAAAGGGTTTTGGAGGATTGTGAGAGCAACATACAAACACATGAAGAGCAGTGGGGCTAGTTATAGAATTTTTAAAAGAGGAATTATGTAAGACCAGTCTAATTTTTGCAAGCCACCATTCCATTAAAGTGCGAAGAATAGATATGAGACTGAAAATTGTACAAAGAAAATATAGCTGCTGCTGGAGCAGGAACTAAAAAAAACCCAGCCCTCAGTGAGTGAACATGTAATACAGTACCTCTATCCTAAGGCTGACTAATGCATCAAAAAATTTAAATGGAAAAAAAAAAAGATGCAAGGACATTTAAAAAAAAAGGCTTATGCCAAAATCATCTTGTCTCCCGTAGTTTGATGTATTACCACTTCTGCTTTACCAGAAGAAAAATTAAATTGGAAATTAGAGTGCCTACCTTAACAGCCACTGGTATGTTTGGAAGGTTTTTCTTTCTCACTTTGAGATTGATCTGAGAACAATAAAAAAATAATTTAAGAAATTCAAAAAACAAAAAGTTAGGAGGCAGTTTAATTTCATAGGCATCTCTGAAGCCCATCAGGAACAAGGATTGGGCACAATTTAATGCAAATGAATTTAATTTACAGATCCTGACTTCAGAAGTGACCTGAAACAAACTCTCCCTTCCCATACAATCTTTCCAAATTTTCTCTGATCAAAAAAGGCACTTAAAAGGGACTATTGCAGACAAGTTAGCTATAATTATACCTTTGCAAATGTTTGTGCAGCTTTCAAAAATGAAGTTGAAGAGGAAGTTGATTCTGGAATGATGTATAAATGATATAGAAAATAAGGTTGATTCATCTAATTTTCTCAGGAAGGGAGTTCTTCAGATGAAGAGAGAAATGTTATTGAATAGCACACCCAAATATTCCCTCCCCCCAAAAAAAAATCAATGTCAGGGTTCCAAGTAATAAATCCATTGCAAGCAAGAACTCCAAGGGAAGTAGATTCCTCAAAGAATAGCTTTATTGGAAATATGAAATTGGCATATATCTGGTGAAAACCAACTTGGAAGGGCCTCTTGGTTTTCACCTAATTAAAAGTTTTCCACCAAAGTCCCAAACAATCAGGCACACCTGACACATTCTCAAACATCCATCTCATCCCGGGCAGCCTTTTATGAACTATTACCATCTGGCAAATGGTACAGGATAATAAAGACAAGGACAAATAGGCTGAAAAACAGCTTCTATCTCAGAGCAATAATTATATTGAATTCTACTGTATAGTGCAATATTAATTCAATGTCATGGGTTTTTAATTCAATTGTATAGAATGTGAAGGATGTGTGCTTTTGTTTTATTTTTATATATAGTGTACACTGAAGATGGCATTTAATTTTGTTGTACGAGGTGCAATGACAATATAGTAAACTATACGAAACTAAAAACTCCTCTCCTCCCCTCCCCGCCCCTCACCATATCACTTAAAATCAAAGGCTACCAATTTCTGACCAACAAGAATATGTGGGATATGATACCTTTCTGCCCCAAATATTTGAGAAAATTATTATACCTGCATTTGATTTATTAATCATATTGCCCTTGATGAAAAATGCAACTTCATCTGATCATTTTAAATATCAATCAACTTGACTAAGCATTGCTCCATGTGAGAACCTTGGGCCAGTTAATCACTTTACCCTTTTTAAAGTTCTGGTAGCATAACCTTTAGTTTTGTGAGAGTAAAGTAGATGGATCATCAGGACTCCCTATTCATAATTTCCTACAGGAGGAAAACAGACTGAAGCTCTATGAAAGAGGAAAGAGAGTTTATGATGGAAGTGATTCTTCTAAAATCTTTCTCAGATAAAAATAAGACGACATTGTCCATTATTGTTGTCCTTTGCTACTTTTGTTTCCCTTCAGTGCTTTTGTCCTTAGCCTTTTTTATGACTTTAACACCTGACTAGTGACCCTAAGAAGCCTCCTGCTTACCTCTCTCTACCAGCTTGACATATGCTTGGGACACGATATAATATGGTCCATTTTTCTCCCTCTGTCACCAAGAAGAAATATTTAATGTTTCTCCTTCCCTGCTACCCCTTTCTCCCCCCCCCTCCTTCTACAGATTCTGACAAGCTAGGTCATGAATCTGTTTCCACTTCTGCTAAGTTCAGCTCAAATTTGCAAAGAAGTAGTCGAGGGAAGAGAAAGAATCTGTAATTTGAAAATGAAATTAATGTGGCCATAAACCCATGGAAACTGCAAATGACTGGAGGACTCTTTCTTCTGATATAATTTCCAGCTAAGATGGAAAGGAAATTGGAATAAATATGACTCCTGCATCTCTTTCTTGGGCAAGAGTTTTGAGCTGCAATTCTATATCCACATATCTCAAAGGAAGCTGTATGGCTGCTGGGCTACTCTGCTGCTGGTGATAACCATTTACTTTTATTGGTGGTTGTAAGTGCTTGGAAGAGACATGTTTACAGTCATCCCAAATGCGTGTCTCTCTCTGTGTGATTTTGTTCCCCTGCAGCCAATGAACATTGGAGAGATGTGTTCTGTGGTGCCCAAGATTTCACCATGATATTTCAAAATAGTAGCCATTTGGCCTTTTTTTAGCATTTCTTTCTTCCCAGTTCTTGCAGGATAATAATAGCTAATATGTGATCAGTCTGTGATTGCCGTCTCTCTTAAATTGTATCAAGTTCAGAAGGGCCCTTCCCTTCAGAAGCTTTGGGTAACTATGGACAAGCCCATTACAATGATGATTACCCTTACTAGTAATAATGACAAGGAAATTTCACTACTCTAGATTAAAAAATATTGACTTTCTCCATCTAGAATTTTTAATTCCTCAGAGAAAAAAATAATAAAATTTAACTCACCATTTTCTCTCCTTTTGTAATACAAATGTTCCAAATGTGTATAACTACTTGGGACTTTATGTGTAGGGGAGGCTTTCTTCTCCATAATTTTCTGAAATGAAGTCCAGTCACTTAGTCATTCTTGGAAGTGCTAAAAAAAGGGGTGTTTTTTTGCAAAGAATGTTGTTTTGTGCATGCTGAGCACTTCATAACTTATAGAACAAAAGAAGAAGAACCCCAACAATTTCATATATTTTCAAATTAGGTTTTTAAAAGGTATTAAAAATGGATAGGGTTCTTATTGATATATGCGTACATCCCTGCTTCTCCTTTGCTATCTCTATGGCTTTTCATATGGCTGGGCAAACTTTCCAACATTTGTAGGTATCTTACGTTACATAGAATCATGGAAACCTAGGTTGAACATCCCCTGGGAAATGTAGCAGAAAACATTTCAGTTGACTTTCAAGTTACAAAGGCTGATTTTAGCTTTCTTATCTTTGTTCTTCCACTTTGTGTGCCATAAAATACCTATATAGGGCTGGAAGGAGGCAGCAGTGTAGAAAAATAAAGCTCCAAGCACAAAGTGGGTGTGGAAGCCACAGGTAACTTTGTGTACCATGGAAAACTATGCCACACACAGCCATGTTGGCTTTCTTGTGGTATATGACTGATGAATAACACTTATTAATCTATTTGCAGATCAAGAGTGCCTTTTGTGGACTGTGGGTTCCTTGTAAACTATTTACTCAGGCTATTTGGAGTGCACAATTGCTCATCTAAGTCACATGGATTTAGGAGTTCGGCCAGTTGAAACTTTAATGACTACATAATTGCCAACAGCCAATAATAAATAATGGATGGCATGTTTTTGTAGCAATCTCTTGGTTACCCATACTGTTATCTGTAATGGACTGAGCATAGAAATTCCTCCAGCCTCCTCAAGAATAGTGGCATCATTTGTTGCCACTATAGGAAATAAAAAAGGCTATAGGTAGGGGCTGCAATAAGCAGTTAGCTTATGTATTGCAAAGGAATACCTATTCAAAGTTGGTTGGCACAGGTTAAATGAATGCATGCAAAATGGTGGGTTTAACATATTGATAGATGGGCTTTTGGGGTGTGTCTGAAAAGAACTTTCTCCCTATTTAAATCTTACAATAGTTGAAAAGGATGTGCCTTTCTCCATTTAAGATATTGTACTATTGGGTCTGTAAGTATTCCCAAAGAAGAACAATGAAAGCAACCTTATCTTCATGGAGCTGGATAGAATGTGATATAGTGAGAAGAATGCAGAAATTAGGAGCGTGCATTAAAGGCTACCCTCAGTATTCAAACATTATTATTCAGAGCAGACAATTGGGCAAGGATATAATAGCATATGACGATCATTTGGCATGAATCAAATGATGCATTTTAAGTAGTTGCAGACTGATCACTCTGGACCAAGACTATTACTGTTGGATCATTAGCCACTTTTTATAACATACTGCAATCTCATTAGGCCAGATGAGAATATCCATCAATGGGTTTTTTTTAAATCAATGGGACAGAGGCATCCTCTCGTTTCATTTACCTGTCAATGTAAAATATTGCTTTTAGATTTTACTTGACTCATGGGCAAGTGGTCAATGCAAGACTGCAATATGTTTTTTTAAAAGTTTTAAAAGTTTTTTTAAAGGGGTGATGCATGATGCCTATGCTTTGTATCATTTCGTAAACCACCACTTATAGTAATGCACACAGCAAGCATAGAAGTTCTGGCGAATGCAGTCAACGTAGGTTTAGCAAAGCTTCATGAATGTTTTTCTTTCCACTGCCAAGAAAACATGGTCATGCTATTCTGGAAACACGGGATTGAGGAAAGTCTTCTCTTGAGTCTTAACTAAGATAAAATACCTATTCAAGGATCTGCACAGCCCTTAATAGAAGGAAATTTCAGAGATAAAGGCTTGACCAAGACGTTTCACTGGAGTATCTGAGATAGGTTCAGCTTAAACCATTGGTTCTAATAAGATCTGGAGTGGATCTTAATGTCAGCCTTTTGAGCTAATGAAGAAACTAAAACCATGAGTATTAACACCATTTTATTGTAAGATTATAATAAGAGAATCTTGCAAGTCTTAAACTATTTCTCCCTTCCCTTGTCTTTACTTTCCAGAAAGCAAGATGTTCTGAGATGCTTTCTCCATCCCCATTTCTTCTATGGGCTGAGATATTGTCTCACCATTATCTAGGCTGCAACTCCTCCTGTCTTCCAAGGTTATTCTCACATCCCATTGACTGGGTAGATCCCATGGTACAATTAGTCTAGACCCAGATATTCTAAAGGCACTCTTGGTGGTTAAGAAGAAATTGTAATTTTTCAATTAATAAGTAGAATCAGATGGTACCTTCACATGGGTCTATGGCAATTTGCCACAGCCAACTTGCCATAGCCAACTCACCACAACCAACTGACCAATTCACTGTGGGACAACTCGCCATGGCGACCTTGCTACAGGAAAACTCGCTGTGGGACAAGACTTATACTAATGTTAAATGAATGGTGGAATAGAGTCATTAAAGAAAGGATGCAAAAGGAGGGACAGAATGAAATGTGAATGGCAAAAAATTACAATACTTTATTTATTTATTTTAAATAATTAAATAGAATTGTTAAATTGTTCTTCAGCGACTTGGCCTGTGGTAAGTTGGCCGTGGTAAGTTGGCCGTGGCAAGTTGTCCAGCAGTGAGTTGGCTGTGGTGAGTTGACTGGGTGAGTTATCCCATTCCATCTTCACACATTGGAGCTTCACTGAAAAGCAACAGCTGTATGGAAATAATTGAAGTGAGGTCCCAGACTGAAATGTGCAGTCTTCAGAATTCTGCAATTTGATTTGCAACTGAAAAAAATTATATGGATGCACATGTTAAAGAAAGCTATGCACAAAGGAAAACTTGATCCAGAATGCATTATTTTAGAAGAAAAAAATGTTTACGGTAGAAAACGCAGATGATATATCCATACACAAAGTATGTTAGAAATGTATCCACAATATTCAGGAAGCACTTTTTTTTATATTTCTAATTTGAAGTGGCAAAGGAACCAAACAAAGCATGTGGTGGGCAAATGAAGAAATTGCTAATATGGACAGTTACCTATTCCTATACCATCAGTGTTGAAATAAAATATACCACCTTCCAAGATACAAGGGATTGTCAGTTTCATGGAAAAGGTCTTAAACCTCACAAGTTTATCCACTCATTTATATGCCAAACTCAAATGAGAACCATCTCTTGAATGTTGTGGGATTTTTTTTTTTGTTGGTTTGTCATCATCCTGTAGAAATGTAAAGGATGACACGAAATGTGGAGTGGTTGAAAAGTGGACTCTCTCTTCTCTTTCATCAACTATCAATAAATCAACTAACCAAAAACATCTTCATGCTGTGTCTGAATTGCATTTAGAATGAAAGACAACGCACAGGTAAAAGTCATGATAGCTTTCAGTAACCAATTACTGTGTCAGACCTCAATGCACAAGCCTTCCTTTGAATGGAATGGATTTAAATTTGTCACTCAAAATGGAATGAGACTTTACTTTTGCCAGGAGGTGGTTATTTATATATATTATTTTTTTCATTTTCATAACATATAGTCACATGTATACTATTACATAGCCAACCTCGTACTATATTATTAAATGTTTACATCAATTCATCTTACCATCAACTCCCAAAAACAATTATTGCCTGTTCTTCTCACCATACACCATATTTGTCACTTTCTTCTCCCTCTTTCTTCCCTCTCCCTACCTCCTTTCTTCCCTCTGTCAGTCTTCTCTTCTCTACTTCCCCCTCCTCTCTACTTCTCCTCTCTCCCCTTTCCACTCCTCCTTTCTCTCCTCCTCTCCTCCCCCCCGGGGGGGGCAGGAGATGGTTATTTGATGAAAGATAAGACTGAATTTCAGATTTCCTTTTCTTTGAAAAAAGTGTCCTGTTTCCTGCTTTGGTGCTGGGAAAAGGATTCTTAAGCAGAAGTCCAGTCCAGAACTGAGCCCCATGGTAAATTGAAAATCTGATCTGAACAATTAAGTTAAGTTGGAAAAAGCCATTCTTTGGCTGTATCAAAGAACCTTAAAATGTCTAAACCAGTGCTTCTCAATTATTTTCTGTCATGCCCCCCCTAGGAAGAAGAAAACATTTCGCGCACCCCGCGCAACTGTAAATAGTATCATTTGTCTATAAAATTGTTATAAGTACACCTCTGCATAACACTGTATCCTTATTAACGTATAAGAGAATAAAAAAAGAAAGAAATGTGGATCAATTTACAACAAAGAATAGCTTTATTAACTGTAGCAGAAAAGATTTAAAGGAGCACAGGATTTAAAGGAACACAATATTAAAAAAAACTTTAACCTGCAAAACAAAAATATATAAAATAATTTGAGCTGAGCCCTCCTTTACGGAGCCTCGCGCCCCCCCTGGGGGGCCCGCCCCACTATTTGAGAAGCACTGCCCTAATCCTAAGTGGAATTTTCCCCAATGGGATTTTCCCATGTATTTTGCCAGGAAATGTACATAAGGCAGGCTCAAAAGGCGTCCCCCCTCCTAACCATACCGATTGCCTCTGAATCCATGGCAGTGTCGGTTTTGCTCTACGAATTCATTGGGAGCTAACACTAACCCTTAGTGGAATTTTCCCCAATGGGATTTTCCCATGTATTTTGCCAGGAAATGTACATAAGGCAGGCTCAAAAGCCATCCCCCCTCCTAACCATACCGATCGCCTCTGAATCCATGGCAGTGTCGGTTTTGCTCTGTGAATTCATGGGGAGCTAACCCTAACCCTAAGTGGAATTTTCCCCAATGGGATTTTCCCATGTATTTTGCCAGGAAATGTACATAAGGCCGGCTCAAAAGGCGTTCCCCCTCCTAACCATACCGATGGGCTCTGAATCCAATGGCAGTGTCGGTTTTGCTCTGTGAATTCATGTGGAGCTAACCCTAACCCTAAGTGGAATTTTCCCCAATGGGATTTTCCCATGTATTTTGCCAGGAAATGTACATAAGGCAGGCTCAAAAGCCATCCCCCCTCCTAACCATACCGATGGGCTCTGAATCCAATGGCAGTGTCGGTTTTGCTCTACGAATTCATGTGGAGCTAACCCTAACCCTAAGTGGAATTTTCCCCAATGGGATTTTCCCATGTATTTTGCCAGGAAATGTACATAAGGCAGGCTCAAAAGGCGTCCCCCCTCCTAACCATACCGATGGCCTCTGAATCCAATGGCAGTGTCGGTTTTGGTCTACGAATTCATGGGGAGCTAACCCTTACCCTAAGTGGAATTTTCCCCAATGGGATTTTCCCATGTATTTTGCCAGGAAATGTACATAAGGCAGGCTCAAAAGCCATCCCCCCTCCTAACCATACCGATGGGCTCTGAATCCAATGGCAGTGTCGGTTTTGCTCTACGAATTCATGTGGAGCTAACCCTAACCCTAAGTGGAATTTTCCCCAATGGGATTTTCCCATGTATTTTGCCAGGAAATGTACATAAGGCAGGCTCAAAAGGCGTCCCCCCTCCTAACCATACCGATGGGCTCTGAATCCAATGGCAGTGTCGGTTTTGCTCTGTGAATTCATGTGGAGCTAACCCTAACCCTAAGTGGAATTTTCCCCAATGGGATTTTCCCATGTATTTTGCCAGGAAATGTACATAAGGCAGGCTCAAAAGGCGTCCCCCCTCCTAACCATACCGATGGGCTCTGAATCCAATGGCAGTGTCGGTTTTACTCTGTGAATCCATGGGGAGCTAACCCTTACCCTAAGTCAGTGCTTCTCAATTATTTTCTGTCATGCCCCCCCTAGGAAGAAGAAAACATTTCGCGCCCCCCGCGCAACTGTAAATAGTATCATTTGTCTATAAAATTGTTATAAGTACACCTCTGCATAACACTGTATCCTTATTAACGTATAAGAGAATAAAAAAAGAAAGAAATGTGGATCAATTTAAAACAAATAATAGCTTTATTAACTGTAGCAGAAAAGATTTAAAGGAGCACAGGATTTAAAGGAACACAATATTAAAAAAAAACTTTAACCTGCAAAACAAAAATATATAAAATAATTTGAGCTGAGCCCCCCTTTATGGAGCCTCGCCCCCCCCCCTGGGGGGCCCGCCCCACTATTTGAGAAGCACTGGTCTAAACTGATTCAAAAGCACCAATTATTTAAAGCATTATCATTTAAGCATTCTGGGTATGCTCTCTTGAAAATTTACTTTTAATCTTCAAATAAAATGTGTCCCTTCTTTTTGATCTTCTGTCAAGCTGATCCCAGACCAGTTCTGAAACTAGCAGGCTCACAGCCAGAGATATGACAACTCTGATATTATTCCTTCATTGCAAATATTAGGAGGAAACTTAATAATGAAAGAAAAACAGCTACTGCAACCTTGAGGATTCTATTCCATGTACAATGACTTCCAAGTAAAGTCCTATGTCTCCTTTGAGTCATGTATTGTAACAGACAGAGCAATGTATTTTTCAGCAGGAGAAACAATTGGCACCTGCTCAAAGATCTCAAGATCTTTTGCTTCTGACCTTGACAGTTCTTGCCTTCATATTGCTCTGTAGGATTGTTGATCAGCTTGGCAGTAGGTAGCCCAGCCTCAGAAACACCTGTCAGCCAAAGGCAGCCATCGAAAGGATGTAAGTATGCTTTATATACCACCGGCAAGAAAGGGCATTCATTTTTCCTGTCCTCACGTGGTGCCTCCTTGATTTCATCAGGGAGAGGTCATGCCAGATACTGACACCTTCTTGCCCATGGCTAATTAGTTTGTCTCAACCCATTTCCCATGGATATGCAACACACACGAACCACAGCATGGGTTGTACAACTAAGCTTGGGTTAAAAAGCTCTGGTTCGGTTTGGAGAGGAGCTTGAGTCAGGGAAGGAGATAAGATAGGAGAGGTTTCTGGAAGGGAGAGAAGGGGATAGATGGGATAGGCTTCTGTGGGACAAGGCTGAGGGAGAAAGGGGGAGAGGATCAGATTCTGTGGGGCAAGGCCAAGGGAGAGAAGAGGATAGGGGAGGGGAGGATTCTGTGGGGCACGCCTGAGGGAAAGAAGGGGGATAGGAACGGAGAGGTTTCTGTGGGGCTAGCCTGAGGGAGAGAAGGGGGAAGGAAATGAGAAGTTTCTGTGGGGCAAGCCTGAGGGAAAGAAGGGGGAAAGAAAGGAGAGGTTTCTGTGGGGCAAGCCTGAGGGAGAGAAGGGGGATAGGAAAGGAGAGGTTTCTGTGGGGCAAGCCTGAGGGAGAGAAGGAGGATTTGATCGGATAGGCTGTGGGGCAAGCCTGAAGGAAAGAAGGGGGAAGGAAAGGAGAGGTTTCTGTGGGGCAAGCCTGAGGGAATGAAGGGGGGGGTAGGATCGGATAGGCTGTGGGGCAAGCCTGAGGGAAAGAAAGGGGATAGGAAAGGAGAGATTTCTGTGGGGCACACCTGAGGGAAAGAAGGGGGATAGGAAAGGAGAGGTTTCTGTGGGGCTAGCCTGAGGGAGAGAAGGGGGAAGGAAATGAGAAGTTTCTGTGGGGCAAGCCTGAGGGAAAGAAGGGGGAAAGAAAGGAGAGGTTTCTGTGGGGTAAGCCTGAAGGAAAGAAGGGGGAAGGAAAGGAGAGGTTTCTGTGGGGCAAGCCTGAGGGAATGAAGTGGGGTAGGATCGGATAGGCTGTGGGGCAAGCCTGAAGGAAAGAAAGGGGATAGGAAAGGAGAGGTTTCTGTGAGGCAAGCCTGAGGGAGAGAAGGGGAGAGGAGAGGCCGATCGTAACTACTCATTAATTTTCAAGTTGTAAGTGTCAATTTATCAAGTCTGATCACATAGTTTTGTAGCAGAGCACGGGTATTCAGCTAGTTAGGAATATAAGCAAATATTGTTTGACAGAACTAATTGCTAGATTATAGCTGGCAATCAGGTATCAAACAAGCTCAGGTTCCAGGAGGAAATGTATGGTCCTGAATATCCCAAGATTGGTTCAGTTTTGGAATTAATCAAATGTATAATCCAATTAGATACACTAGGCAGGTGCAGGTGTTTACAAACAGACGTAATTCCAAATTCACTTTCTCATCATTCCACCTTTGGGAAATAAAAGGATGCTGTTTTGGCACCATGTACAAAGAAATGATCAAAGAGAGATTAAAGCCAATGCACTGGGAAACTTTTTTCTTTGACTATTAGATTGAAACTTCAAACAATGCACAAAACAGCAAGATCATGAAACTCAGCATAGCCCAAAGAAGTATTCCAGAGTTTTGTTATTATTACATTGCTATTTTCCTGCGGGAGTTTGAGTTTCAAAAATCCATGTTGAAATTTAATTTGATTATTGTATTTTAGAGAAATATTCCTAAATAGGATGAGACTTTTAAAACAACACAATGACATATATAAACAAAGCAGAACAAGCATCGATGCGTAAATAAAAGATTCTTTTTTTTTAACCTACAGTTATTTCATTAGTTCCAACAGAAGACTGGTGCAAAGATAACCCTGTAATGTAATAGATGCCTTAATGCTCGCTTCCCCTTTCTTAGCTTAAAACAATTGCCAACCAGTTGTTATACATTCATTAGATTTTTCTGGTCCCTAAATACATTTGATCCAATTAGTGAACCAGTTCTGGATATGTCTACTCAAAAGTCAGCCCTGCTAAGCTTTAAGGGAATTATTACAAGGTAAGTGAGGATTCATTTGCACTCTTTATAGGTTGGTTTTAAATGTTATGCAAAGCTTTTTCAAATCCTTCCAACACATAGTTAATATGACTTGCAGCTATCAGTGGTAATTATAATTTTATTTTATATTTTGCTTAATTAGCCACAGAAATAATAATTTGAAGCTAACACATATAATTTAGCATTGGAACATTAAAATATAGATTATTTTGCTTTTTGGATATTTTTCTCAACTAGAATATAATTTATTTTATCCAAACACCTGACTTTTTGTAAAATATTTTCTCTCACTGTCTGTAGTAAGTATCCCCAGGATGTATTCTTTAGTAATAATTCTAAGTTTCTTTCTTAATAGAGGACACAGATATATTAGCATTTTTCATCATATTTTTTCAGATGTTCCAAAGCTTTTTTTAAGCTTGTTTAATGTGGGGTAATGAACACAGTTGTATCTTAGTGCTTTCCTTACACACTGTCCTTTATAGTAGATTATGCTGATGGTAAACAATGGCTAATCAAATAGTTAAGTCAATACATTTTATTGCTGAATCATGCTTAGAGCCTGCTTCTTCCCAGTTCTTATCTGAAGCTGTAACCATTATACAGCATATTGTCCTGCTCTTACAAGGAACATATAGGAACAATCCAATTTAGGCACTAATATTCTTTGGGAGTCAGAATATGAAAAATGTTTTAAAGTTAAGTAGTTGATAACATCAAGCTGACCTTGGCTGATCTTGAAAAAGCTAAGCAATGTAAGCCATAGACAATGCTCAGATGGGCTGAGAGAGAGATAATGCTACAATCCATGTTTTTTTTATTGTTGCCAACTAGGCCAGGGGTCTCCAACCTTGGCAACCTTAAGACTTGTAGACCAACTCCCAGAATTCTCCTGCCATCATGTTTGGAGGACCCTTGAACTAGACCAATTGATGAGTTCATATAATCACTAGGGGAAATGTACCTTACTTTTGAGAAACTAAGGAGCCTATGGAAGAAGTTCTCCAACAATCTACTAGGTATTGGACCATCAGGATATACTACTAAAACCACCCAGAGAGTCATAGAAGGTTTACATACTCAGCTTCCCTGCAATATTTTCCTTAACTCATCAGTGGCAACATGATTCAGTTCAAAATGTCATTTCTCTCAAATTGGTTTTGAAACGAGTCCTATGCTGAAGGCTCTGAATATGAAGAATCCAAATAACCGAATCCAGCTGGGTCTCACTATCTCCATGACAAGACAGTCAAAGAACATTTTGCTAGGAGAGACAATACCCAAGAAGACCCTGTCATATATCACATAGAAGCAATTATTGGACAGGGATTTGTATTTTCCTTCAACATGAGAACTGTTCCATGTTCTAGGTTAGGAGAGAACTTTTTGCAGATTAGGTGTTTTTGCGGAAGTGTCATAGCAAAGAAGTCTGTTATTTGGCAACTTAAAATTGTTTCCCTACATTTTCTGTTGGGAAGATGATTATCTTCATAGGCTACTTCCCTATGTGCCTGTTGCACATTCACCCTTGGGCTGGTACATGCTCAATTAATGCTGTAGTCTTCCAAGTAGAATAATTGATATTTTCATGATGGGTTATTTGTGACACCTATGTCGAGAACAACTTTCTATCTTAAAATAGTATATGTTGATTTCGAAATTGTGCATTGCTTGCAAATCTACTCCTTCTGGGCTTGTCCCAGAAAGAGAAGTCAAGGTAACATTGAATATATTTCATGGAAAGCCCAATTACAACCATTCAGTGAAGCTTATTTCCAGATAAATGCACTTTGGATTTTCATCTTTAATGTTGTGTTTGCATTCCATTAAATTCAATTGAGCTTTAGCATGCATACCTTTTCCTGATTACCTTGTCATTTCTGAGTTCTTTATGCAGCACAGCAGAGTCCTGGGGCAAGGGGATCTATAAATAGTAACTGTTATATTTCTATTGCCAAATTCATCTGCTGACAACTCACCACTATTTTTCTTGTCTATCTGGCAGAAGGAAAGTGTTCCAAAAGAATACAACCCCCCAAAGGCCCAGGAAAGGTAACAATGATTATTTCAAAATGACTTTTTGGTGAACATTGCATTAAGTTTCCAGCTCCTGATACTGGCCAAATAATGAGCTGTTTCTTAATTTTATTTTAAAATGTGATTACATTCTTTTATGTTTGGCATAATCTCTCATTTTCTAAGCCAAGTCTATTGTGCATGTTTTAACCTATAATTCAATTCTGTTCCATTTTCTGTAAATGCCTGTTCCATGAAAATAATTTTTCCCATGACACCTATTAAAAGACATATTATGAGATGTACTTTTTCTGAAATATTTAAATACACATTTAAGGTGATAACCCATATCTGGAAGAAAGCCCATTTGAACCCAGTGGGTCTGTGCATTTTAAATATATCTCTGAGATTTAAAATATGCTTGTGGGTGAAGGTTTGTTCTCCGAGTTTGTGGGTTGATTTGAAACCAACCCACAAACGCAGAGAATGAATCTGATGACTGTTAAAATAAAACTAAGCCATGGCATCCTTGAAAGTAAATCAAGAAGCCTGTAATTGTGGAGTCTGTCTGGCAAGAACAAAGAATGCTTATCCACAGGAAATATGCATGTGTAAAGCTTGTAACAATTCTGGGTAGTTAGAAAGCTGATAAAAGTAACAAGAGTTAGGCAACTTGCAGACCTCAGCTAAAAGTTAGGAAGTTAAGCCTGCAGCAAATAAAATGTATATTAGATAACTCCTGGGGCATTCATTAGCTAAGGCTTAGGAACAGAGACAGTTAGAGACCACTAGAACAAACTGTAGAATTTCCTTGGGGTACCCTAAAAAAAAGCAATCAAAACCTGCCTCTCGTGTCTGGCATCCTTCATTGGCCTCGGCACCAGGCTCAGACCAGAATTGGGGACAACAAACTTTCACCCTCATCCTACACCTGACATACAGATATTCTGCACCATTGCAAAAATATGCTTGTGCTTTCCTTGCGAGAGCGCCAAAAGCGTTAATGAGATCAGCTTCTGTGCTGTTAAGTATCTCTTCACCGGGCAGGACTGGTTGACTCCCACTGTCTTTCTCTCTCTTTTCCAAGGTTGAAAATGTGGAGGAGGCAGCCACCTTGGGAGCTCGCATGTTAGCTATTAATGGAGTAACCCTTTCCTCACCAAAGACTCTGATGGGAAAGATTAGGAAGGATAATAATAATAATAATAATAATAATATATTTATTTCTTAGCCGCACCCTCTCCCGAAGGACTCGGGGCGGCGTACAACGAAACATACGAAATAAATATGTAAACAAAACAAACATATAACAAAGACATACACTGAAACATACACAAGGAGGAGGTCGATTGATAAAACAATTAAAATACAGTATTTAAAACCCCTAGAAATTAAATATAATTAAAATACCCAGTTAAAAACCCGTCAGGAGCGATATGGTTAGATCAGAGTTGAGCCAGGCCAGCTGCTTGAAATAGGTGGGTCTTCAGCTTAATACGGAAGGAGCGGAGGTCAGAGGTATTCCTAATATCCGGAGGGAGGTCATTCCACAGGGCTGGGCCCGCCACAGAGAAGGCTCTACTCCTAGGCGCCGCCCCATGACATTGTCTAGCGGACGGCACCTGGAGGAGCCCCTCTCTGTGCGAGCGAATTGGTCGCAGGGATGTATGGGGCAGAGGCTAAATATGCCTTCATCTTGAATAACATCTGTGGTATGGTGGGCTGTTTGAAAGACAGGAGAATCCGCTTCCAATTTGGGGCCTCAGGTAACCACTCCATAGCACAGAGATCAATCATGCCCCTGTGACAGTGAAGAAGCTGGCTTAGGAAATTTAGTATTGCACTTCTGGAATTCCAACGTCCATAATTAAGTCTGTTCATATGGATTCTAAAAGCTATCCGTTGGGTTTGTAGTGAGCGATGTGATTGTTGTAATTGGGGGAGGGATGCTTTCCTGATTTCTTCTTTATTGCTACCTTTTCCTCTCATTGCCTTGTCTGGGGAGGGACTGTTTTTCTGAGAGGACTGCCACCTTTTATCTGACTCTTTAACTGTTTCTCTGGCTCTTTGCTCTTTTTCCTTTCCCTTTCCTTATCCTGCGTATGGGAGTTAACCAAGTCTTCGGCAAGAACTTTAGTGAGGGTACCTGGGGCCCGATATTGTACTTGAAGAAAAACAGCTAAATCTTTTTTCAATGTCTCTACATCATGTTGGATGGCAATTAATTGTTCAAATATTGAAACCACCGTTTGCGCTGTGAGAAGACATTGCTTTGCCATAAACTCACTTGAATTTTCCCAAGGTAAACTCTCCGTATTCTGAATTATCTGGTTGTTGGTCGCCTTTTTTGCCTTTAGCTCAACCTCCATATAGGAAGTTATTGGGCTAGTTGTTTGTGAGAAGAGCTGGCTTTCAGTTTGTCCCCCCCCCCCGCCAGATCGGGAAAGTCTAGTAAATGCTGTTTTGCCACATCTTTTTGCCGGTCTCATTCTAATCTCTCCAGATTGTTGGGAATTGGGGGGGGGGGTAAGTTTTACTTACAGATCTCTTGCCAACAAAGAGCTCCTCAATTCTTGGTTGTTTTAATGTCTTCACTGGAAGGAGAGATCCTGGGCTGGTGCCATGGCGTTTCTTTCTTTTTCCCATGCTTTTTTAATTCTCAGCAGCAACAAAAGTTTTTGTATGTATTATGTTCAATGCTGTTATCTCCACCAAAAAATGTTAATTAAATAAAAAAGGATCCAATGGGAGTACTAAAAGTTGATAAAATAAAATAAAACCGGGAGGCACTACTGCAAACATGTTCCAGCTGCACCAGCTGCAGCTCCCCCCCCCAAGTAATCTTGCTTTCAGTTCGTTCGTAGTAAAAGTACTTTTCTCTAAATCTATGGAGCCAAGGATTTTTCTTTCCCAGGAAATGGACAGAGGCAGCCCTGACAGCTTTGTACATTTATAGGGTTCAATAAGTAAATGGTGAACTCTGTACCCTAACATTCAGCAGGCATATATTCCAATCTGCAGATTATTTTAAGATTTATGACTAAAATAATTTATGAATAGGAATTAATAATGATTAAATTCCTTGACCATTTTCAATTCCTGCACCAGGGAATTACACCAGGACAATTTTCCTTTAGGAAGATAATATTGTACAGACCAGGGAGGAAACTCATTGTACACATTTTTTTGTTTTGTTTTTAGATGCCATTTAACCTAATTATTTTTTCTTCGCTCTTCCTCAAACCGTGTTTTAAAGCTTTTATTTCTAACAACTCTTTTCCTCACTGATGTCAACTTGCCAACATTTAATTTTTGTCTTGATGGTAGCAACTGCCATGGGCTAATTGCTTAGAGACAACTCTTATGCTGCCGATTCTGAAATGTTTAATTCTTTTTATGTGTAACCATAATGCATTCTCTCCAGGCTGGTGGGATTCAGGCAACTATAACTAGACTTGAAATGTAGTTTTCAGACTAGAATGTTTAGTTCCCATAGAGTAGTAAGAGAATGTCCTGGTTGTGCTTCTGACATATTAGCCAAAATGTGCCCAACTAAATGTTCTTGTTGGTAGGGAATGCTAGAAGAGCCATGGTGATGTAGTGCTTAGAGTGCAGTACTGCAGGTTACTTCTGCTGACTGCCGCCTGCCAGTAGTTTGGCAGATCGAATCTCACCAGGCTCAAGGTTGACTCAGCCTTCCATCCTTCTGAGGTGGGCTCTATATCTCTCCACATACACAGAACATTGTTATCCCCTAAGAGCCTCCGTCTGGTGATGGCATGGAACTTTACAACTTG
Source organism: Natrix helvetica (assembly GCF_964273705.1). Taxonomy (NCBI): domain Eukaryota; kingdom Metazoa; phylum Chordata; class Lepidosauria; order Squamata; family Natricidae; genus Natrix; species Natrix helvetica. The sequence goes on along the minus strand of NC_138559.1, from coordinate 15,662,866 downwards.
GAATGGAAGAGATGTCAACGATACAGACCATGAATTGACAAATTAAAGAAAAACAGGAAAACAATAACAATACCATGCATAGTGTAGTGTTGGTGAAACTAAGAGAAAGAGGAACCAAGTTATATATCTGAACAAAAAGTGCAAAAATGTCAGGTCACTGCCCTCCACTTAGAACTTCACCGAAGGCTAACAACTAGTTTGCAAGAACTAACTAGACAATATCCTTGAGAACAAGTCAAAATTAATGAAGTTGCAGCTAATGATGGATACCATCCAAACCAATTGTTAAGGACAAAACTAAAATAGCTGTCTACTTTTCCCCCCTCCTTGATCTCTCTTTTCTCCTTCCCCTTTCCTTTTTCTCTCCTGTTCTTTTCCTAATAGGAGCAGAACAGTTTTACCAGAGATCTAAATCAATTTTCTTCCTAAGGTATTTTCAGATCAGTTGGGAAACTTGATGGGATTGACCACAAAACTCAGTGGCTGTATTATAAGTTGCTTGTATCTGGTTTATAGGAAGCCATTTTCCCTTCTTAACCATTTCTCTCTTAACAAGCCCATATGCAAAACTGATGCTCAAATATTTTCTGTTCTGGGATGGCAGAAGGAACATTTAAAACTCGGAGCAAGGATGGCAATGGCCTATAAGCCATAGGTTGCTCAACTCTGCTGTATTAAGTTTTAAGCACCATAAATTCAACACAAATTATTTGGGCTAGCCAGGAACAGGTTAGGGGGCCATTAGGGATGCGTAAATCATGTAAGATCCAATTCAAATCAATACATTGATTCAAATGTTTGAATCAGATTGATTTGCTAAAAAAGGGGGTCTTTGTTTATGGATCAAAGTCATTGCCATATCAATTCCAAGATACCCTGTGTGGTCCTCTGGTTTCAGCAATTCAATTGGAAAGATCAATTTGAATGTTTGATTTGATCAAATGGCCATCAGATCTTCAAATCAAGGTTTTGCATCACCCAACATGCAGTCCACTCAATCTTCCACAATCATGGCCCCTCTCTGTCATTTGGACCACATATTTCAAGGGTTTTAAAGATCCATTTGAATAGCACCAGTGAATGCTTATTCCCGGGCTGTCAGTATTGTGTTTCCCTACATTTCAAATGCATGATTAATCCACTCTGAAGTGGCCAAATGACTCACTGCCATTAATCATATTCTTTTGCTGCTTCATTACCTGAAATCATTAGAGCTGGGGCTGGAGCTGTGAGGTGCAATTGCCTGCATTTTAATCTTCATCATCATGAACTTAAAATAACAAAGAGGTGCTATTTCCAGTTGGAGGGAGGGAGGGAAGGAAGAAGGAAGGAAGGAAGGCTCTCTCTAAAAGCAACAGTATCTGAATGTGCAAAGTACAATGACTGTAATTGTATAATGTGTCCAAACTTTACTATGATTACAGATATTGACCTGGTTCACACAGTATGCTAAAATGAGGCTGGGTTCCTAGAAACAACCAGGTCTCATTTTAGCTAGGTATAACATGTTGCACAAATGCAGCAGTGATGGGTTCTGGATTCTGGTGCAACCGCTATGGTGCAATGGGGCCAGGCGTCACCACATGAAAATTTGCAGCATTTACGTATACATTTGCGGCGCACACATGCGTACTTACTGCCTGTGATGCTCCACGACACTCCAGCTGCTGGGAGGAGCATCGCACAGGTGCTGTAGGCTCTGTGCACATGTGTGGAAGCCCCGAACAGTTCAAATACCAGTAAGGAGCGCAGGCAAGCAGATGGGCCCTCCGGAGCACTGTACCAGAATGCTCCCGGCAGGCACCGGTACACCCGGTGTACCGGTCGTAACCCACTGCTGAAATGCAGCCTCTGTGTACTAGTCTGACGGGATCTTCAGAGCTATGCACTTCTAGCTAGTAATGGCAATAGTTTGAAGAGTTATGAAGAATGGGATGATCCTCCTACTTTAAGAAGCTGATTCTTTTTTTACTGATATATCAAGGAGGTGAAAGATCTCATTAATGGACATGCCCAGTCTGCAACTTTAGGTGTTTGATGCATGTAACATGACCTACTCCCAATGTGCATGTTCTGTAAATCTGGGAGGAGGAGGAGGAAGCGGAGATGTCTCATATGCTAGAGAATATGCAGCTGAGGTTAATGAAAAAGATGAGCCTTTTCCACCAGATCTATCAGATTTCAATGGATTTCTTTGGATACTAGTATGACAAAGCCTTGAGAGCACAGGCTGGTAACCAATCGTCACACTGAATGGAATGGAAGATGTTTTTATGTTACATGTTTTGTTTGTTTATGTTTGTTTTAAAAAATAAAAAACATATATATTTTTAAAAAAGATCCTTCTGTATCTTAAGCCTATCTTCTGTAGTGTTGGCTATTCCTGCCAGCTTGGTATCATCTGCAAATTTGGTGAGTTCCCCATTTATTCCTTCATCCAAATCATTGATGAAGATGTCAAAGAGTACTAGGCCTAAAACAGAGCCTTGGGGTACTCCACTGCAAACTTCCCTCCATGTAGATGCAGTTCCATTGAGGACTACACGTTGAGTGCGGTTGGTCAGCCAGTTACGAATCCATCTGGTGGGGATGCTGCCTAAGCCACATTCTTGTACTTTAGTGCAACTCCACCTCCTCTTTTATTTGGTCTATTTCTTTTAAATAATTTAAATCCTTTTAGCTGTATGTTCCATTTGTGGGTTTCATCCCACCAAGTTCATCGAATACTTTTTTCTTCTCCTCAAGGAAAGTTAGGATCTAACTGGAATGGTTTTTATTTTGGGAAGCTAGGAGATCTGGAAAACAGTTTCTTCTCCTAAAGGAACCTTAGGATCTAACTGGAGTGGTTTATTAGTTTGGGAAGCCAGACGATCTCGAAAACATGTTTCTTCTCCTCAAAGCATGTTAGGATCTAACTCAGGGGTGTCCAAACTTGGGAACTTTAAGACTTGTGGACTTCAACTCCCCATGCTGGCTGGGGAATTCTGGGAGTTGAAGTCCACAAGTCTTAAAGTTCCCAAGTTTGGACACCCCTGATCTAACTGGAGTGGTTTATTTGTTTGGGAAGCCAGGCGATCTCAAATACATGTTTCTTTTCCAAATCTGACGATTGCTCATGTCTTAAGGGAGTTTTTGGATCTGAAAGTGGTTGTTCAGTTGGGGAAGTCAGGTGATCTCAAATACGTGTTTCTTCTCCTCAAAGAATGTTAGGATCTAACTGAAGTGGTTTATTATGGTTTATAAAATTTATAAAGCAGAGTTACAGCAAACCCCTACCACCCACCATGAAAGCTGAAAGGCCCGCTAGTGGGCGGTAGGGACCAGGTTGACTACCACTGGTTTAGAGTAAGTTGGCTACATAGCCTTCTGTTTAATCTTCTATTATAATATAAAAATCCTGTCATTTACCATTAAATTAGATGGTAAATAATTTCTTTAGAAATTATTTAATTTTGGTTTTAACATCTGATGCTTTTGGTTTTTTTTTTTTTTGACTATTTAGTTTGAGTTTAGTTTGTGTGAAATCAGCCATTGCGGTTTTTAAACCATGAGTTACGGCTCAGTGGATTCCAAAATTTGTAGTTGTAATTATTCAGTAAACCATGGAAAAACAAAGTATATCTTCAAATATAATGTGAACAGAAAATTGGTTTCATCTGTTATTGCTTTTCTCATTTTGGGTGCAAAACTTCCAAAGTGAGGAAAAGCTATTGCTATCTGGATGCACCAGAATTTGCCATGGGAGACTGCTGTGATATGCTGGAATGGAGACCATCTGCAAAATGCAGATTCGTTCCAAAGGGACTTGAACTTGGCCATCTGCATATTTGCTCTTTCAATTCCACACAAGCCAATTACAGATCCTGGGGAGCAGAAGGTTTTGTCTGTTTCAAGTCCAGAAGAGTATGCAAATCCAGCTGCTGTCACAGCAGGAAACCCCCAGTGCCAGCTGATTTAGCAGAACCTGCAGTCACCAGCATTTTGGGAAGATGATGAGTAATATTTAAACAGATTCTAGAGCTCAGAGAAGACCAAAGATTCTCAGAGGAAAGCATGAGCAGAAATCCCCTTCTGTTTTGCCATTCGTGCCAGATGTTGCATCCATTTATAGCTTGGTAGCTCTGCTTTCAGAAAACATTGAGGATACACAAAGAGAGTGCAAGTTTCCTTGAACCTGGAAAGATGAATTTGATTTTAGAGTCTAATAGTACATTCTAAAAAGTAGGGTGAGGATGGAACAATTTGTAAGTGGTAATAAATTAAATAAGCAAAGACTAAAATATCAGGGACTCTCCTAAGGCAGGGGTGTCCAAACTTGGCACCTTTAAGACTTGTGGACTTCAACTCCCAGAATTCCCCAGCCAGCTGGCTGGGGAATTCTGGGAGTTGAAGTCCACAAGTCTTAAAGTTGCCAAGTTTGGACACCCCTGTCCTAAGGTAATTCTGTGCATCCTGTGTGGACATTTACCAAAGAACTGATGAGGTTTCTACTCCTATGAGAGGTATGAGGAACATGGATTGAAACACAGGTGACTGTCAATGACTGTCTTCTCTTTATGCTTTTCTCAAGGAATACTCAGTGACCTATCTGGTTATCATGGTTGAATGTAACATGTAGCCAGGCTCTAATTCAGGGGTGGACTACAAAAATTTCATCAACGGGTTCTCTGCCTGGTTGTTGGGTGGGCGTTGTTATGGTGAGCATGACCTATTGAGCCTCCTGCACCATGGGGGGGGGGGATTTTCACCTTCCCCAGGCTCCGGAGGCTTTCCTCGAGTCTCTGGGAGGATAAAAATTGCTTCTCCCAGGCTCCAGAGGCCCTTCCAGAACTTCCAGGAGGCCCATTTTTCCCCTCCCCAAGCTTTCATTTGGGCCCTACACTTACCTCCCATCTAAAACAGGCCTCCTGGAGACTCTTGAGAAGGGCAGGGTGAGAGGGGCGGAGTGGATGGGGCCAGCCAGGGGTGGGAATTGGACGTTTTCCAAACCAGCCATAATGTTAGCTATGGGTTCTCCTGAACCCGGGTGAATCGGTAGCAGCCCAACTCCTCTCTAATTACACATTACCTAGAAATGTTTCTGGGTGGCACTTAACAAATGCTTGGTCTTAGTAGGCTTCTAAGATTTGGACTTGAGGGTTGCAATTGTTTCTTTTTCATCATGCTTGGTACACTGAGCCTTGCAAGAGGGCAGTCTAAAACCATGCCAAATACATGATATATTTTATTCATTTCATTTCCATTGAAGCAAAATTGCAATGAAATATAGTGAATCTGATTACTCCTACTTATATACTTATCTGTCACGTTAAAAGTTTATTGCTTGTAAGCAATCTTTGGAAGAAATCTGTCAGTTGAAAACAAAACTTTCAAGAACAGACATAATCCTTGGGCATCAGATTTCTTTTTTCCATGGTTTAATCATTCATGTTTCCTGGCTAAACAGGAATACAAGCCAACGTTTATTTTTCAATATTTGGGAGCATGCATTTTTCATTCAGAATTCAATGAGAAAAAAAATAGTTTACCAGTTTATATGTACCTGTTTCAAGGAGTAGATAGATAGGTAGATAGAGAAAGAAAGAAAGAAAGAAAGAAAGAAAGAAAGAAAGAAAGAAAGAAAGAAAGAAAGAAAGAAAGAAAGAAAGCCACCATCCTGGGTCCAATGTTTGGGAAGCCAGGCTCTGCCTGTCACAAGCCAGGACAAAGGGTGAGTGATGGAGGAGTAACACCTCCTTAAAAAACCTTGGTCCAGCTGGCCCGGCTGGTAGCACCTTGTAAGGGCCCCTTTCCAGGGTTACAGGAGAAGACAGCAGAGATGGGTTCCTCCCAGTCCTGTCTGGTACACCAGAAGAGGTAGTGAAAATCTGGCAGACCAAACCAGTCCAGTGGTAATGGTGGCTTGGCCACACCCCTGAACCTCCGTCAGAAGCTTTTTTTAAAAAAGCCCTTTTCCCCTGCCGGTTCAGAGGAGCAAAAAGGGAGTGGAGTTTGCAGGAGACAATTAGTTCGCTTAACTGGTTTTCCAAAGTAGTGTGAACTGGCTGAATCCACCCACTGGATGGATGGATGGGATAGATAGATAAATAGATAGATAGAGTGAAACTGTTGAAGATCAATATTCTTTTTAACAAAATGAGCTAGAGTTTTTTTTCCCCAGTGGCTTCAATTACATTTCATCCCTTCCCATGTACATGAACACATTTTAGTCAAGACTGAATATCATTAGTGAGCCTGGAGCCTGGACAGATTGGCACAAGGGAGTACCAGGAGTGAACAAAAAGGCTTGATTGATTAATGTTCTGATCCACTATGGCAAAGAGTGCTCTCTGTCTTCCCAGAAAGAAAAAAATGTGCAGTCAGCAATGTCCCCCCTCATTGCATTTTGCATCAAGCACTTAATTATCTAATTACAAATTTTGCAAATAAGGAGGAAAAAAGGCATCTGGCAAAGGCATCATAAAAATTGGTCTTTTCACCCAAGTAGCTGGAGATGTCAGAAACATGAAAAAGCCGTGATGGCAAACCTATGGCACACATGCTACAGGTGGCACACAGAGCCCTCTCTGTGGGCACGTGAGCCGTTGCCCCAGCTCAGCTCCACCACGCATGTGCATGCACCTCCCACTGGCCAGTTGTTGTGGATGGCCAGCAGCCAGCAGAGTTGGCAGCACATTCAGACATTGAAGAGGTTGGAGAGGAACATGGGCCAGTCCTGGAATCTGGGGAAGGCTCTGATGAGGGCTCTGTGTCGGAGGCAGGGAGGAGGCCGGAGCCGTATGCCAGTTATCAGCTGCCTTCCGAATCAGACATCAGTGAGGCAGATGAACAGTTGGAGCCTGTTCCCAGTGTGCGCATGTGCAGAGTTGCCAGATGAAGGGAACAGCTAAAGAACAGGGGTAAGGCCACAGGTGGACGATGAATGGCTCCTCCCAGAGGAAATAAAAGAGGAGCGAAAAGGGAGTGGAGTTTGCAGGAGACAATTAGTCCGTTTAATTATTTCGTGACTCTCCGAGACTCCTTGCCAAGTTTTGCAGATATCGGCCTGTCAGCTCTCCAAGCCAGATAAGGTCTGTGACTTTAAATCCTCCCTGGAAAGACTTTTACTGGATGTGAATGAGCAGAATTCACAGGGAATTAATAAAAGGTTTTTTTGTCGGGACAAGGAGTTGCTTCATGCTCTTGGAAAGCCTCGGTCAGAACACCAGCTGGTTTTCGAGCCTCTGCTGTGCATCTGTGGGGTGCATGTGTGGGAGGCAGGATGTCATGCATGCATTAATGGGGGGGTGCATGCATGGGGTGGGGCGCATAGGGGGTCATGCACGTATTGCATTATGGGTGTGCACCTACATGCATTTTTGGCAGCACTGAAAAGGTTAGCCATCACTGGTCTAAAGTAATTTCAATATAGAATTGTGCCACCATTTCCCTCTCATTCTCTTCCTTTCTTTTTTATCTGAAAAGATATACCGGTCAAAGTAAATAGAAATAAAAACCTGTTGGCTACCAGTAATATGATATCAAAGAAAATACCATCATCTTTTCTTCATTGATGGTTGACTGGAAAGTCCTTTAGAATGCTAAATGCTCTGGACCTATTTAACCTGGGAAAGCTGCTTTGTATAAGACATCACGGTTCCACATTTAATAGAAATCTAGTGGTGATATTCTACAATGGTTTTGCTCTATTGAAAGTAAAATATACTAAGGGGAAAATAGAGTTAGGCAAGGTTCCACAACCAAAAGTGCAATTTTTATCAACTGGAATTGTTTTACTAGGATGTGAAATTGGAAAGATCTGCCTTGATCCTCTTTAGACTGATAAAGATCTGATTATTTACAGGATTGTTTGAAGCTCTGAGGCCTCAGGTTGCTAATCTTTGTGTTAATTTCCTCGGCAATCTATGTAAATTTGCTTTTTTCTTTCAAAAAACTTGAAATCAATATAGCATAAAACCATTGGAAAATCCCATTTGGATTCACTGACAATAGAAAATAGAATTTTCCACTTCAAAAAAAAAATCACTGCTTACTCAACCTTTGACAAAAAGGAACCATCCCATTTTGATATTAGGCATAATTGTGCCAGAAACCCATAGCCATTTTGTGAAGGATACTATGGTAGTTCTGTTCTTCGTGAACACAGGGCTAGATAAAACCAAAAGTAACAACCAGGAAGCACTTGTGGATGAAATCTAATTTTAAATAACCTTGTGTTTGCCCAGAAGCAAAGTAAAACCTCTAATTAATAGCCTTCTTATTACCTCATTAAAATTTATTCTGGCAATATATGGGTGAAACTGGATGAAAGCTACAGCAGATATTTATGGAGGAACTTCCTAGTATCCTAGTTGTCAGGTGCCAAAAGTTTGCTGGTTTTATTTCCTTTGACAAACATTTATTTGCTTTTGTCTCATCTGTATCTTACTGTTCCTTAGGGATTTTGACATGTAATTTTGGTTTAACCTTCAGTATAGATGATCATTCTTTCCATTACAGCAAGCAATCCAGGTAATCAAGAAGAAACTATAGCTTTTTCCACCCTTAGTCTCCAATTGTCATGGTAACATGTCTACTTTGTTCTACCTACATTACGAGTACTAGTAATCAATTACAGGCTAATATTACTTTAGTGCAATTTGATAGTGATAGGTCCGAAGAATCACTGGGGACATCCTGGTGGCTAGGGAAAAAAAAGGTGATATGTTGCTATCCAGATTTTTGATCACAATCTCTACCCTCCCTAACTATTTGCCATGTCATAAAGTTTTCCAAATACTTAAGAAGGTACTAAATTGTCTAGACTGTTGATCTTGATGGAACGATCAGCCTTAACCATATATAATTTCTTCTTTTTTTCCTTAGATAACATTTTCCTGACTTTTCTTTATTCTAATGTGTCAGTTCTTCAAATTGAAAAAATGCATTTGCTTTCAAAGGTCGGATGAGAAAATGGTTGTTCTGACATATCCAATCATGTTCCTGTTCTCAAATGTCATTTTTCTGTATTGATTTATATTTCTCCTTCAAGAAAATTTCACACACGTGTGCAGAGAGAGGAGGGAAGGAAGGAGAGAGAGAAGGGGAGAGGGGGAGTGAGAGGGGAAGGAGGAGGGAGAGAGGGAGAGAGAGAGATTTGTTCCATGTTAAAAGATAAAAGATGTATCTACAGTATGATGGGTAGAACGTACATAATAAAACTAAGCATAACTTCCAAGCCCTGCAATGTCTAACTATGATTTGCCATGTTTCTATGTTTAACCTTGGGGTAAACTGAAAGGATAGAATAAGGAACAATTGAACAGAATAACAGAGTTGGAAGAGGCCTTAGAGGTCTTCTAGTCCAACCCACTACTCAAACAGGCCACCCTGTACCAGTGTTGGCGAACCTTTTTGGCACAGACTGCCAAAACGGGAATGTGCACTCCAGGGACGTGCGGTCAGGGGAGGCAGGGGAGGCAGAGCCTCAGCGCTCTCATCATGAAAAGAAAAAAAAAAGAGAAAAGGAACACGTGGTCCAATTCCCTGCCTTCCTGAGTCAACATGAAAGGGACCGTGCAGCGTGCTCCGCGGTCCCGCGGCTTGCGCTCCACGGTCCCCCTCATGTTGACTCAGGAAGGCGGGGAATGGGACCACGTGTGCAGGATGCTGAGGCTGCCTCAGCCTCCTGCACACGTGGTCCCATTCCCCGCCTTCCTGATGACGTCACCAGCCTCACCGCACGTCACTGGTGCACTCGCATGGGGGGAAACCCCAGAAACCAGAAGAGCAGCTCCTTGGCGCATATGCGTGGGAAGCTGGGAAGCTGAGCTTCTGGTTTCCAGCATACTCATACACACTGGTCACTTGGTCTTCCAGGTTTGGTGCATGCCTGCCTACATGCACAAAGATCAGCTGGCTGGCGCGTATGCGCACACTGCAAACCAGAAGATCAGCTTCCCAGTGCGTGCATGCACGCCAGGGAGCTGCTCTTCCGGTTTGCGCCGCTCCCGTGGGCACGAAGACCAGCTGCCTGACACACATGTGCTCACCACAACCCAGAAAAGTAACGAGTGACGGCTGGCGTGCCTGGAGAGATGGCTCTGTGAGCCACTTCTGGCACACATGCCATCGGTTCGCCATACTGGCTCTATACCATTCCTGAGCCAACATGACTGGAGGAGGAATTCTGGGAGTTGAAGTCCACAAGTCTTAAAGCTGTCAAGTTTGAACACCCCTGCGGTTTTTTTTTCTAAAGGGGTAAGGGTGCAAGGGTCTTGTAACTTGACAGCTTTAAGACTTGCGTGCTTCAAATGCCAGAGGTCCTGAGCCAACATTTTGGTTGCTAAGCAAGAGCATTGTTAAGTGAGCTTCACCACATTTTACAAGCAAGCCACTCCCACCCAGTCACATGGCCGGCAAGCCACTCCCACAAAGCAGGCCACACCTACAGAAGAGGTTCTAAAAAAATTTGAAACCCACCACTGCTTATCACCATTGCAGCATCCCCATGGTCACATGATTTACATTTGGATGTTTGGAAATCAGCTTGTATTTGTGACAGTTGCAGTGTCCCTGCATCATGTAATTCCCTTTTGTGAATTTCTGATTAACAAAGTCAACGGGGAAGCCAAATTTCACTACACAACTATGTTACTAATTTAAGAACTGCAGTGATTCACTTAACAAAAGTGCAGAGAAAAGTCATAGAATGGAGCAAACTCATTTAACAACATACAGTTTAGGCTCAATTGTGGTCAGAAGTTGAGGACTGCCAGTAACTCTTTGTAGTGCTGTGATATTAATCAGCTTATCAAGAAAGTTTGTGCCACCTCTGGCGCCTTCTATGGAGGTTTTGCTTTGCATTTTGAAAGCATCAGACTGTCTTGCTTTAGAACAGTGGTTCTCAACCTTCCCAATGCCACGAACCTTTAATACAGTTCCTCATGTTGTGGTGACCCCCAACTATAAAATTGGTGTCTCGGTTCCTAAGATCATCTAAAATATGTGAATTCCAATGGTCTTAGGCGACCCCTGTGAAAGGGTCGTTCGACCCCCAAAGGGGTCCCGACCCACAGGTTGAGAACCACTGCTTTAGAAGAAGCTTTGAAAGGGTATGCTTGAAGTACCATTAAAGCAAAGCACAGTTTGAAGGTTTGGACCATCCTGTAATCTGTCTGCTTATCTATCTGTATGCCCGTCCACCCATCCCTTAAACTGCCTAAAGAGATATTTGCCTGCAAAACTGCAGATCAGTTCTCAGCATTGGCGTCAGCAGGATTATTACATACATAAGCAAGCAATTTGCTCCCTTAGTAGCAGGACGGAGGACTTGGCTTCTCTCATAACGCATCCTTGTTTTTTAAAAGGAGCCAACCACATACTGCCGCATAATTTTAATTAGGCAGTGTAGCACTTTTGTAGAGGAACAGCCTCTTTGTACACAGGGACAGGCAGGCTTGTTTAGCTAAAAACAGCTATGGTCAGACACTGACAGCAGAAGTTCAGTCATGCTGTCTGGCAGCTCTTGCTCCAGATCATAAAGGATTAATTAAAATTGTATAATGTTGAAAAGAGTCCCAAGGTAAACATTGAGCCAAGCAGAATAGCACTAAGTAGCATCCAGAATGTTAGTTCTATTGCCTAAGGCTGAGAGGTTCAACAGATTGCACTTCAAAAAGAATTCTTATGTAAGCATGATTGTGTTTTGTTTTTACCACAGATCTTGGTTTTCAAAATAAAAGATGGGAGAAGATGGATGCAGATTGCCTACAGCCACATCCATGTGATTTACAAATGGATTTCCAAAGTAGTTGGACTACTAGTCAGTCAGGGGCCATCAAGAGAGTTTGCTATCTGGGGACTATCTTAACCTTTCTGTAATAATAATGTAAGACTCGTCCAAGGACCAGCCGGTAATAACATCCCTTTCTATTTCCCTCAGCCTTGCCAAGTCAAATCATGTGTTAATCCATCATTGGATGTACCACATGCCCAAAGTGTGTTTGCTTTTGCTTGCTGATCTTCATCTCAAGGGAGCAGTCAATTTGTATTGGGTTTGAGGCTGATGGATTGGTTCTTTTGCAGTCCACGGTACTATTCATAATGATCTCCAGATCCATAATTCAAAGTCATCTATCTTTCTCTTGCTTTTTCCTCAATGTCCAGCTTTCTCAGCCATATATGTTCACTTTTTTTAAAAAAAGATACTTTAACTCAATTTTGTCGTCACAAAATTATCCTTACCTTTCAAAGCCTCGTCTAAGTTTTTCATGACCTTCCTCCCAAGGATTCGTCTTTTCAAAACTTCTATTTTACTACACTGCCCATCTTTATCTATTCTTGTCCAAGAAAACCAACTTGTCTTCTTTGTCACCAGTTGTTAATTTCTATGTTTGCTTTCTTAGTACTTAATGATGACTGATATGTTTTCATTTTTTATTTTTATATAAGATCTCCTTACTCTTCACTTCCAGCTAATAAAGTGATTAGGAGTGAAGACAGTATCCCTGTAGGTAAATTAATTCCTCCCTCCTTCCTTTCTCTTTTTCTTTCTTTCTTTTTCTTTTATATCTCATGTCCCATAAAGATCTTCCTCTTATTCTTATCAAAATCTTCTTATTTTGATTGCATTAGTGTCTTGTTTGTTTGTTTGTTTGGATTTATATGCCGCCCTTCTCCAAAAGGACTCAGGGTGGCGTACAACATTAAAAAACAAACATCCCAAAAGTTAAAAAAAAAAAATAAATCCATATCCCAAAAAACAAACCGAATTTAAAAGAGAATACATTTAAAATAAGTTAAAATTAACAGGCAGGCCAGCTTGTCTTAATAACAATCTGTCATTTTTATAATGTACAGTGTTTCCCTGAAAATAAGACCTATCCTGAAAGTAAGTCCTAGCCTGATTTTTACACATGTGCCCAATATCAGCCCTACCCCCCCCCCCCCAAAATAAACCCTAATCAAGACCCCGCCCACTCCAGGGTGCATGGGTAAAAATTAAACTAGGGTGGGGATAGGGAGGTGGAGCTGCCCTACGACTTACTTTCAGACAGTTGCAGCCAGACCTCACACACCCTGACACTCGTCCATTTTTTCTGCAATGATCAAGGCTTTCCTGAAGGCTTCTGCAGCTGATAACAGAGCTCTGGATCGATCCAGAGCTCTGTTATGAGCTGCAGAGGCCTTCAGGGAAGCCTTGCCGGCCACAGAAAAAGTTCCCAAAGTCCCCTGACAGCAAAAAGGAGGCCAGGGGCAACACATGCAAGTGAGTGGATAATATCCCCCCAAAGATAAGACCTGGTGTCTTTTTTGATGGCAAAAAAAAAAACAAAAAACATGGTAGTATTTCCTTACCACAATACAGTGGTACTCAACTGCTTTGAAACTCACCAGATTTTTTCGCAATGCATTTTGGACATGAAAATTTTCCTGGTACTGATCATTTGTTTGGCATTCAACTCACAAGCTAGAACATGTAGACTGCCTTGTGACTCACCACAGTATTCCTTATGGGAAAAATTGTTTGGTACTCATAGTTTTTGGTACCCATTGTGCCTCTGAGAAGTACTATATGGCATTATACAGTTAAAGTTAAGGAGAAAATATTCATATTTTGCCTTACATTGTTCTCTTCCCTCTTCTGAACACTCTTTTTATATTAATTTCATTGCTTATACTAGTTTCTTAATAATTATAAAGATGATCCTCAAAGAATGGTTTGTTCTGACATGCTTATCTCGAGCCTTGTGGCTTTTTAGATGGCAGTTACTGAGTGTATATTAGCATAACAGCAGAATGGGGACCAAAGACTACAAAATTAATCATCTTGATGGTTGTTTTTTTTAACGGTCCATGAGTGACTGTAGCAGTGCAAAATAACTCGGTTTGCCCTTTTGCTTTTACTAATTCCAAAACACCCTCAGGCATCAATCCACCTTCTAGAAGAATAATCTATAAAAACCTTTAGATTATTTTTCTCTTTAAAAAAAATATGCAGTGGTTGAAAGAGGGAAAATCAGGGGTTGCTTCAGCGCTAGCCAACCTTATGTAGATGTCCACAAATGTAGAATAGGAGAAACTGCTGCAGGATTAGATTGAGCCAGGGGAATTCAGAAAGTATATATTTAATCAACTTGGAGAACTAAGAGATTCAACAATATTGGGTATTACTAGATATTACCCAGAGGTGGCATTCAACCGGTTTGCACCAGTTCACGCAAACTGGTAATGGAAATTTGGCCTGGGTCGTCAAACCAGTAGTGACCTCTGGCTGACCATGCCCCCGAATCGGTTGCCTGGTCGCCACTCACTCACCCCGCCCGCCCAGTCATCACTCCTTCGACATGCCCGTTCGCTCAAGGCTCACTCACCCTCCCCACCCACTCAAGTCTCGCTCGACCCACCCACCTGCTCGATGCTCACCCCGTCCATCCCAGCCTTATATATGCCTTCGCTTTGTCACACGGCCCAGCTAATCGCCTCGTGTCATCAGTCACTCCTCATGTGACCTGACTGCCCCAACAGGATTCACTTACATATGCAGGGTCTGCTCTGTGGCTTGCCTGCCTAAGCTAACTTTGCCTTCCACGGTGCCTGCGCTCCAATGGAGCTGCTTCCTCCTGCCTACAGGTAAGCACTCGCTAACCTATCCCACCATCCTGGGATTGCGTAGGTTGTGAAGCCACCGGCGCTGCAACCATGTGGCTGTGGTCTTGATTGCTTCCCCCCTACTAATGGATTGTGAACATTTAAAAACAGGTAGCCAATTGCAAGACTCGAACAAATTATGATTTCTCAATTTTGGGGAGTCGGATTACTGGAAAATTGCAGAAGTAGTAGTTCCATGGACATCAGCTGAAGAACAATTGCTTGAATTTGGTGAAATGTTTAATTATGAAAATAATAATAATAACGGTTATGGAGATGTCGTAGAAAATGTTTTTTCAAAATTCAAAGAACTCCGCAGTTCCTGACAGTATTAAAAAAGCTAAAGATATTGTCAGAACAATTGCTGTAAGTTCAGCAGAGGCAGAAAAAGGTTTTTCAAAAATGAACTTCATATGTTCAGAACAAAGAATTGGCCTAACTATTACCAACATAAACAACCTGATGACCATTCGTGTAATTAGCCTACCTGTAAAAAAATGGGACCCTATTCCTTCCGTCAAAAGAGCACACCATGACACAAGGGTTAAGAGCACACCATCACACCACCAATGAACCGAGAGTCAAGTTGAAGAAAAGTGCAAGTGAGGAGGGCGCAAATGAAAGAACGATATGGAAACATCTTAAAGTTAAAGACAACTAACACTTTTCTGTAAGTACTTGTGTAGCTCTATTTTATTCTTCTGTAAGTAGTAAGTGCATGAAACTAAAAACATCCTTTTTGTATATCTTCCTTTTGGAGGTCATTCATTAGGGCAAGGAAGTCAGTGACATTGAAGATAAACAACACTTTCATCGTTCTTATGTAAGCACCTGTCTACCTCTTTTATTGTTTCTGTACTTATTTTATTCTTATTTAAGTAGTAAGTGCACGAAATAATAGACTACCTCTTTGTATATCTTCTTTTTGTAGGTCATTCATTAGGGCAAAGAACTCAATGACATCAATTTGGCCACACCCACCCAGTCACATGACCACTAAGTCATGACACCCAGTCACATGACCACTAAGCCACACCCACACAGTCACTTGACCACTAAGCCATGCCCACAGTCATGACCACCAAGCCACGACCACCAAGCAAGCCACACCCACAGAACCGGTAGTAAAAAAAAATGAATCTCACCACTGGTATTATATTGCCATGCTCTTATCACTTTGAAAAGCATATACTATCTTTGGATTTCCACAGGCTGGTCCTAAACAAAAGGTGTTCCTGATTTATATCCTTTTCTATACCCTCTACTATGGATATCGTTAAAATCTAATCCTATGTGATAGATGGGCCTTGTCCAGAACTTGCTTTGATCCATCAGCTCCAATGCTGGGAAGATTTCATGGGACTCTTTATTTCCAGAAACTTTGTCCTTGTAGATCCAGAGACTGAAACTCTTGCTCATGTCCTCATACAATGTCCTTTTTATGAAGCCCCAAGACATGCTCTAATCTCCTCCATCATTTCTAGTTTGGGAGTCACACTGATAAGTTTTATGCTTATTACTTTTTGAGGGAATGCTAACCCCATCTTCACCTATCAGGTGGCCAAATACCTTTATCAAACTTTTAATTAGATATATCACTTTTGCCCTATCATCTTCTCCCTGTAATAAACTATTATATCAAACTTTTTTTTTCTTTTTACTTCAAAAGCTGGATGTGTTCCTCAGAATATTCTGATTTTGGATTTTTGCTGTGCTTTGTGTATCCATTTTCTTCATAAAACAATAGATGTAATGATCAAACCTTTTAAAATTGGCTATTTCTGGCATGAGATCTTGCTGGTAATATCCACTTTTAAAAGGCTCATAATGTTTGGTTTTACAGGATACCTTTAACTAAAAACCTAGCCATTGCATTTTCACAACAGGAAAAGTTTTGTTAGTTAAAATCAAACTTGGTTTGTTTTTTTCATGGCTTAGTCTCTTAGGCCAACACAGTTCATTTTGTTAATTAATGGCTTAGCAAATCTAGAAACTGAGATTTTTTCAATAAGCATGTACAATGTGGACTGTGAACATAACCCCTATTGGAAGAAAGGAAACATATTGCAGGAAAAATAAATTATATACACGTATTGGCACAATAAGAAATTTATTGGGTTGAGTTAGCTTCTTGAGTAATTCAATAGTTGGAGCTTGATTATATTTTACATGATACTTATATTGGCTGGTTTTAAAATCAGAAGACATGTAAACATTTAATCTAGGATTGAATTATTTGATATTTTCCTAATTTATGTTAGCACATTTTTTTAAAAAAATCTATCACAGTCCTTTCAGTTGTAATGTATCTCCCCCCCCCCTGCTCTTACTATGCTGAATGAACAAAGGTGTTTTTTATTATTGTTGAAACATTGTCTTCCCAGCAGTTGCCATGGGTCTGGAGGTCACTGCTGTGCTATAATGAATGAAATGGAAAAAAAAAACATGGATGGTAAATGTATTTAGTGGTTAAGTTGTGAATAACTTTCCTTACAGCTTGGTAAGTAGTGAGTCAATTCAACAAATTACAGCTGCTTGCAAGAATAAATTGTTCCTTGATCATATCTATCTTGCACAACAAAATAAGAAGACATTCTAATTGTCTTCCCACTAGTTCAATACATTGTCTTCACTTCTTTGAAACAGAAAAAATGATTCTTGGTAAAATATATTTATTTTGCTATTCTTTCCAACCAGGACAAATTTAACTTTCTTCATCTTAAATTGTATCTGTCTTTATGTTTTTCCAAGGCTGTAATTATTTCTTAATTACTTTTTGTTAAATATCTTTCCATGTGCTTAAATAGTTTAACAGTGATATTAATCCCTGATGCTTGCTGGAGATATTATTTTTCTTCTTCAGATGAGATAATTTGCATCATATTAATGCAATATCCTGATACAAAACCATAGTGCTCTCTATATTCCATTATTAATTCTAAGCAGTCCCTTCAATGGGAAACTGCAAGAAAGAGTCATAGTGTCATTTTGAAGGGGCTCAGTTTTTGAGGAAAATGTCTTTGACTTTTGTTGAAACTCTGAATGGTCTCTATTCAGTTCACTACCTTTCTATCTATCTGATATTTCTTACGTTGAGTCTTCATAAGTATTTCTACCATCAGTGAAAAATAGTCCAGCAGTTTCATTCTCACTAGATTCATCCTCTAAATAAGAATTAACATACACTAAAACAGCTCTTCTCATAAACTGTTCCCCAGATTCAATTTTTTAAGCACTAGTCCCTGTGGATAGAAACTAGCTCTGAATATTTTATCTGACAGCTATGAAGCTGCATTCACCAGAAACACCTTGTAGTATTAAGAATGCATTATGCAAGCATCTCATCTACTAAACAAGAGAATAGGACATTAAAGATAATGATGGTGATAATAATAATAATTCATAGCAAAATAAAACAAAAGCCGAAGAAGTCCAAAAGCTTTAGTAATGTCAAAAATGGAAAATATTTCTGTAATAGAAATCATGTAAATACAAATGAAAACATAGGTTGCTGTTAGCTCACGTAAGTGAAAAACAAAAACAAAATCCCAGGGAAACAGGAGAAGAATTATAATGATGATGCAAAGTGAAGACTAGTTTGCTTGTCTTCTTCAATTGCTTTTCAAGCATTTGGAAATGCACTACTTTTAATTCTAAATACTGCATGAACTAATTTCTGAGGCTAAGTCAGCTAGAGTTTCTCTGCATTTCATTGTCAGCAGCAAAAACAAAACCGCATGGCGGTTTCAAACAAACCAAACCAATCCCCAAATAAAAACGACAATACTATTTCACAATCTTAACAAGATCTGCACAGTCCTACTGTTGTGGCAAATGAGGCAGGGAGCAGATGTTGGGAGGCTGGAAAAGAGAGATCAACACAGTAGCCCGGGCTGTGACTGGGACCATTTTCTCCCCAGTGATCTATGGAGTCTTCTATCATCATTCAACCATTGTTGTACTGATGCAACACTAATGAGGAGAGGTTTAAATCACCTTAATGATGATGGAGATGCTAGAAAATCCTATAAATCATGAATGGAAAGAACTGTCCCATCACTGAATTGAATGGGGGGAAAATGCTAGTTCCGCTGTTCCAGTAGAAGAAGCAGAGAGTGTGCCATCTCATTCTTAACTCAAGGCAGTTAAGTGTCTTTTGCAACTGATCAAATCAGACCACAGCAGTCTGTCATTCCCAAAGAAACCAACTGGATAGGGAGGAAAAAGTGGGGAAGAACAAATAAAGTCAAGGGTTGAAATGAAAGGTTAAGGATGACTCCATTACTCTGGGACACCTACCACTTAGGCTCACCTACAACACAAGAGAACCTCTATGGAAAAGTAACTCCTTCATCTTCAAGCAATTAGCGAGCAATTTGGTGCCAATGTGCACCAATACACAGCTTAATATGACCTTTGTTGCCAACTGCACAGGCTTCCCAAATGGATTTAGTTTTGCATGTTTGAATAAATGAAGAAATTAATATCTGATTTTTCTGAAGTTCATCCTATACTTTTTCAACTTACCAATACATCAACAAGCTACATGGCCATGCAGACCTAGTTTGGGAATGAGGCATAGGTTTCCGAAGAGCATAGCTTGTGGAAAGCCACAAGTGGAGCAGAATGAGTTTAGAATATTTTGAAGTGAAAATCATACCCATTTCTAAATTTGAAGGAAAGAGCGCAACACGTCAACTTTTATATAGAGAGCCCAGCCAGACATTGAACAAGCAAATCAAGATATAAACAATTAGAAAGAAGAAAAATGGATGGGGGAGGAGAACACACTAACTGTTTAATTTTCCATCTATCTATCTATCTATCTATCTATCTATCTATCTATCTATCTATCTATCTATCTATCTATCTATCTATCTATCGATCGACCTACCTACCTATCATCTATCATCTACCATCTACCTATCATCTATCATCTATCATCTATCTATCTATCTATCTATCTATCTATCTATCTATCTATCTATCTATCTATCTATCTATCTATCTACCTACCTATCATCTACCTATCATCTATCATCTATCAATCTATCAATCTATCAATCTATCAATCAATCTATCTATCTATCTATCTATCTATCTATCTATCATCTATCTATCTATCTATCTATCTATCTATCTATCTATCTATCATCTATCTATCATCTATCTATCTATCTATCTATCTATCTATCTATCATCTATCTATCATCTATCTATCATCTATCTATATCTATCTATCTATCTATCTATCTATCTATCATCTATCTATCTATCATCTATCTATCTATCTATCTATCTATCTATCTATCTATCTATCTATCTATCTATCTACCTACCTACCTACCTACCTACCTACCTACCTACCTACCTACCTATCTACCTATCTATCATCTATCTACCTACCTACCTACCTACCTACCTACCTACCTACCTACCTACCTACCTACCTACCTACCTACCTACCTACCATTAGCCGGCTTGGCACACTCATAGTTTTATTTTACCTCCTGGCAGATACTTTTAATTGGAATTTCTGGGGAACTATTTTAAATTTAATTCTTTGGGGTATTTTTAGGGGTCGTTTTTTAAATATTGTATTTTAAATGCTTTACTTGAATGTACAGTTTTTATAACCTCCTCCATTTAAGCATTTAAGCATTTAAGCATTTAATTATTTAAGTATTTAAATATTTAAGTATTTGTTTATTTATGTATTCTTTTTATGTATTCCATTGACTGTACACCGCCCCGAGTCCCTTTTGGGAGAGGGGGCGGTCTAGAAATATGAATAAAAGTAAAAGTAAAAGTAAACTCTTTCCTTTTTTCTCTTTCTTTCTTTCTTTCTCTCTATCTTTGTCTCTCTCTCTTTTTCTCTCTCTCTCCCTTAGTTCCTTTCTCTCTCTCTCTCCCCACCCCCCCTCTCTCACACACATACCTTCCAGTTGGCGAAATTTTTTGTTTTGCCAGCTGAGAGGCTGGCAAAGAAGCCTCACCATCCATTTAAAATAAACCATTTTGGTGGTTGGAAAACATGTGTTTTAGGAGTTCAGAGTGTAGTAGAAATCTAACCAATTGTGGCTTTGCCAAATGATGTTTAAGCAAACTTTGGATTAGTGAATCTATGAAAAAAAGGAAGAGTCCAATCGAATTAGGTAGCTTATACATTCAAATAAATAGTTGCTAAATGTTATATTGAAAAATAAACTCCTAATGTCACCGGAGACACTGTCCGCCAGCATATGGCATTCACAGAGAAAATTGCCTCAGATTATAGATTCCTACATAATATAATCAGCTAATGCTGAAACTGCACTAGCCATTGCAGGGCATTACTAACTTAACCACTGCAACAATTCACTTTAACAACAGTAGCAAGAAAGGTCGTAAAATGGGGCAAAACTCACTTAACAAATTTCTCACTTAGCAACATAAATGTTGGGCTCAACTGTGGTCATAAGTCTAGTTACAAGATCACAATACACAAAAGGATAGACAAAATGACTACTGCTGGGAAAATAGTTCCTATCCACCACCAACACGCACACCCCAACATACTCAAAAAGCTAAACAATATTTGATTTAAGGCTATATCTCTTGGATGGTGGACATGAAGACAAAATGGTTTCCAGATTTTTTGATATACTGATCTACTATAACCAGATAATCCAATAAATAGGAATCAGGCACATACCTCTTTTCCAAAAATGATGCCCACTCCTTGGCATTGTCTAATAACTGAAGAATATTCGGTCTAGCAGGAGATGATGTCCTTGACTGCCTGGTCCTTAATAGATATTGTCATGGAGCAGTGTGACAGTTCTGCCTGTGTTGAGCTGTTTTCTCCGTTTGTCAGAAATATGTTGTACATATGACAGAAACCATCAAGAGGAAAGCAAATATCCCGTTTTTCTATGAGCAGTGAAAGCTGTTGGATTCCTATCAGTTAGACGGAGCTCATCAAGTTTGAAAATTTTTCAAACAATCTGACAAATATCAGAAACCGCACAATCTGAGAATTCTCATGGCAGGAAGAGCAGTTCTGGCTAATTTGAAAATGAATGTCATTATCTTGCTATGAAGCAGGACATTTAACGGGATAGATTTCCAGAATATTAGCAGCAATGAGCAATGATAGAATGCTGTTTCATCTGTTATTGCTTTCTATTCAGACTTCCTTTTCTACCATTGTATCTGAATATAACAGAATAACAGAGTTGGAAGAGACCTTGGAGGTCATCTAATCCAACCCCCTGTTCAAACAGGAGACCCATACTGTTTCAGACAGGTGTCTGTCCAGTTTCCTCTTTGTGAACACCTCCAGTGTTAATATATAGTTCTAGTTTTTCAGTGGACTCTGGTTCCTAATATGGACAATCATAAATGACTGATGTATGATTTCTACTATCACTGTAAGCCATTATAAGCTATTAAGTTGTCACAGTTTTAAACATAAAATCAAAAAATAATAATAAATAAATAAATAATTAGATGAAGTTTCTATGGCAATTAATCTTTCTGAGTACATGTAGTTTGGAGATTTCAGATAAATATATTCAGGGGTTTGTCATTTTCCCCCCGCCAATTTTAAAGTCCCCCCCTTCTGAAGTATGTGTAAATATTTGTGGAATAAGTAGAAAATTTCAGGCAAGACCAGACCTTCTGTAAGTTTGAAAACTTGATAGATTCCAGGCAGATGTAAAGATTTGGGGGCAAGAAAATTTTTTATACAGTGATATCTCAGTACTCGACTACTTCAAAACTTGTCAAATTTGGTACTGGAAGCATTTGACGTGAAACTGTTGTCCCAATACTTGGCATTTGTTTAGCACTCAACATGCTGCAATAAGAAAAGGGGAATGGTTGTGGAGAACCAACAGGAAGACAGCCATGCTGGGAAGGTCACTGACACAAGAAAAGGAACAGGAAGTTTTTCCCAGCCAAAATAAAGGGTCATGTGGTAAGCCATGTGGTTTGTTTGAGACTCTTCTTTTTAGTACTTGCTGCACTTCCTGGAAACAATTAATGACATATATTGAGATACCATTGTGTTCTGTCCCAAGCCTCTAGTATATACTGATGCCAGCTTGGCTGTCTGCCCGACTAAGGAGGGAGATAAGCAACCCCTTGGCTAGGAGCCCAGAAAATTATCTCCATGAAAACAAGGCTTGAACTCACGAAATTCTCCAAACTTTTGCTACACATGGGTTAGTAAACTGCTGTTTCCTGCAAAATTCCCCTCCCGTGGCTCTGGGGGGGGGGGGGCAATCAGTAGCCACCTGTTCCTATTTCCTTCTGTGAGCCTTTTTCCAAAGCTGCTCCCTCCTCCTCTCAGCCCTACGCATACGCCTATCAGGGACAGCCTCCCTCTGTTCCTCCTCACTGCTCCCTGACTCAGACGCCATCTGGTGGCCAACAGGCCTGTCTAGTCCCTGCTCTGACTCCGAACACACCCCAGAGTCTTCCTCAGCCTCCAGGGCAGTCCCATAGTATTCATCGCTGTCAGATTCCACCAACAGCTCCGCCGGCTGCTATTGGGCCACAACACATTGTGGTTTGGATTGTTCCCAAACGGACTGTTTTCCAAATCTCTGAACTGGTATCACTTTATATCTGAGAAGATCGTAGAAGGTCTAACCATTGTGACTCATTTAAATTGATCCATAGTTCTTTGCACTGACTTTTCATTCATAATTGCTCACAACATTGTGTTCCTAGCATTTAATCTTGTTTGTAGATTCTGGTCGCCACGATGTAGAAAAGATGTGGAGACACTAGAAAGAGTACAGAGAAGAGCAACAAAGATGATTAGGGGACTGGAGACTAAAACATATGAAGATCGGTTGCAGGAACTGGGTATGTTCAGCTTAAGAGAAAGAAGGACTAGGGGAGACATGATAGCATTGTTCCAATATCTCAGGGGTTGCCACAAAGAAGAGGGAGTCAAACTGTTCTCCAAGGCACCTGAGGGTAGAACAAGAAGCAATGGGTGGAAACTAATCAAGGAGAGAAGCAACTTAGAACTGAGGAGAAATTTCCTGACAGTTAGAACAATTAATCAGTGGAACAGAAGTTGCCTCCAGAAGTTGTGAATGCCCCAACACTGGAAGTCTTTAAGAAGATGTTGGATAGCTATTTGTCTGAAACGGTATAGGGTTTCCTGCCTAGGCAGGGGGTTGGACTAGAAGACCTCCAAGGTCCCTTCCAACTCTACTATTGTATTGTATTGTAGATTACCTATGAAACTCAAGGATCATTTTCTGAATTGAGTCAGGATTTTTATGCATTCAAAAGGATGATCAAGTTTGCTGAAGCCATGTGTTCCAGCCAATAATCCTCTTGTATGCTGTTTGTTTAATTGATTGCAATGCTATGTCAACTTTCTCAGGCTAAAAACTTAAATATTTGCAAAGGAAATATGCATAATGTTGATCACAATTGCAATGCAGCTGCAGATGCTGCAATAAAAAAACAATAAAAAAACAATAAAAAATAAAAGACAAGAAACTAAATATATTCACTTAATTAAGATTACTTTGTCAGTTCCATCAACCTAGTTTGTAATGACTACTTATTTCTTCAGAGCTCAGACTCATTAGCTTAACAGGGGGGGATCTCAGAGTATTCATCTATGGGATTAAAGGCAACAGAACCACTGTGGTATGTAAAGTGGGGGAAATGTTTGTGTTCTGTAGGAAGTTAAAACCCATCCCTCTCCTAGAAAAACGAAATAGCCTTGGAATTACTGAAAAGGCAGAATATTATATTTCCCTGAATAAGAAATGGAGAAACATATTTTTAAGACTCACTCTTAATAGCCCCCACCTTTGTCAACGGTCCATTAAGAGGCCTGGTTGGTCTATTCTACATAACAAAGGTAGCATCTCACCACATGGCACCTGGGAGGATTGCATCAGCAAGCAGGACAAACAGGCTTGGGTCTCAGCACAGCCTATAGAGTTGCCCCTGTGAGTCTCACCACCAATCAGAATGCATTTCTTATACAGAAACGGGAAGCTCTGGGGTGGGACCCAACAGAGGACATAAAACGAAGGCACTCTCAGCATCTCAGCCTCTTTTCTTTTTCACCCATCATCAGGAAGCATGTGATCCCACTTTTCTGTTCAGGAACTCAAGCCATGTGGTCCTGTCCACCATTAAACCATCTTTCCAAGCAGCCTCCATGTTTCCAGTGTCTTTTTCTCCACTTGGAACTAAACCCACAAGCACATTTCTTCCAACAATGTCTACTATTTATGTTCACATACACAACAAACTTACCCACATGTACATTATTCCCACAGAGGCAGGCTGGCAACAAGCACTCATACAAGCTAAATTTCAAAAGGCCCATTGAATGTGAAAACCAACAATCATCTCTGAAGACAGGTTGACTGTAATGCAATATTGCAAGTCTATTTAAATACTCTCTATGGCTGTGAATAATTCCAATGATAAGCACCTTGGTTCCTCGTTTTCTTCTCCTTTTTGCACGGTAACTGAAACTGCTACCCTTAGTCAGAATCAATTTATTTCTTTTAAATGGAAGGATAATGATACTTACATTTCTGGTTGAAACTGATTCTAATTCAGAGGATTCAACCGGTTCTAGCCTATTCACTAGAACTGTAGTTAATTTTCTAAGCAGTTTGGAGTTCTGGTGTTGTTTCTAGCCTAATCTTTATTGACCTGCTTACAGAAACTACATCTCCATTAACCCTTATTACATTCTTGGCAGTACACCTAGACTTACTGACTCGGGATGTGTGCTTTTTTTAAAAAAAAAATCCTTTGTTGGTACTTTCTTAAAGGGGAAGGGTTGTTTTAAGTTTTTTACATTGGTGTTGGGAGGAAATACTCCCCTGTTGGAGTTCTTCCAGCTGGGATACAATGATCAGCACTTTGAAGAAATAATTGAATAACAAAGCAGAGCTGCCTGAAAGAAGCTTTTCATGACAAGGACCCAAGATGAGTGATATTGAGCAAGGCTTCTTCACTAGCTAAAAAGCTTGACATTCAAATGTAAGTTTACATACCCTTTATGACTTTTGGTCTAAAACTGATATTTTGTGAAGTTTAATTCTGTGTTTGGTGATGTTTAATCCTGTGTTTTATTGATGGAATAATTTTCCCTCTTCAGCTTTGTTTGGAAGGAAAATGTTAATCTCTGTTCCTGAAAAGAAGCAGCTTCAGAAATCTGGCTAGTTTCTGTGTCTGTTTGTTCTGGAAATTGGTCTAACAAGCAACAGCTACTGTGTTTGCTCCTTTGCTTCATTCTAGAGTTAATTGCTTTCTTTGTAGTTAGGCTAATTTCAAGTGTTTACACCTGAGCTTGCCTGGGGTGTGAGCTCCGGCAATGACTTGTGTTTTAGTTTTAAAAGGATTTAAACTTGTGATTTAATTATTTGTATTGTGTTTGAATTTTTTCCTGTCTCGTGGTTTCTTTTTCTATCTGGGGAGGGGGTCCTCCTTTACTGCTTTAGTGGTTCTTGGCACTGTCCTTTTGGAGTGTACTTCCAAGTGGCAGGATGCAAGCTTGGCACTGATTTTTTACTGCCTTTCTGGGAGGCATGTGATCTTTCCTTAAATCTGGATGATTTCCTTAGGATATCTTGTGAGGTGAGTGAGACCAGCTGGTGCAAATTGATCTAAGGATTGTTTCTCCTGGGTGTGCTCTTTCTGGAGAGCTTAAATGACCTCTCTGCTAAAGGCTTTCATTTTAATGAGCTACTGTTGATAGTTATCATTGCATTTTAACTCTTTTAATTCCTCAAGTGTTCTGGCACCCTGCCTGATTTGTAACTCTGCCTTGCAGGTATTTCTAATCTAATGATTGGTATTTAGGGCAGCTTTTTGCAAGCAAAGAAGCTTTTTTGTATTTTTGTACAGGTAATCCTTGATTTAGAACAGTTCAATAAGTGACCATTCAAAGTTATTCAAAGTTATAATGGTACTGAAAAAAGTGACTTATGACTGTTTGTCACACTTACGACCGTTGCAGCATCCCCATGGTCACAAGAGGCCAGGCTAGGCGAAGCGCCCCTCGGCATGAGTGATATCAAGTTAGCCGCACCCATGCAGTCACATAACCACCCAGCCATGTCCACCAAGCCACGCCCACAGAACTGGTAGTAAAAATGTTTGAATCCCATCACTGATTGAAATATTTATTAAGGTAGAGATATTTCGAGAGCAGGGGTATCAAACTCATGTTGTAACAGCAGTGTTACATGATGTATCGGGACTTCTTTCTCCTTTGCTAAACTGGAAGTTGATACATCCAGCCTGCAGGCAGGGAGTTTGATAACCCTGTTCTAGAGAGATGGATGGAGGAAGATTGGCTTTTCTCCCAGATTAGAGCCAGGGAATTATTGTATTTTTTCTATTGCTCCATTTTATAGCCCCTGTTTATAAACCAGCAAAAGTCCACCTATGTGCTTGCAATTCATTCATTCCACACTTCTTCTATAAAGCTTGACCAAAATAAATACACACAGCTTTTCAATGGGAACCACAGCTATATAACTATATATTTTAGAGTTGACCTGAAAGGTGCCCTAGGATCAAAAATGCAATTCAATATAAAAGCTCTGTAGAAAAAATTATTTGGATTTGACTCATTTGGATTGTTGGAACACATGAGAAGATTTGAAGAGCTTCCCTCTTGCTCAAAGCTCAAAGCAGTCTGCAGAGCAATTCCCCTAGCAGGCAAATGATCTCTCCTTCATCTTAGAAGAATGAGCTCTTCATTTATTTCTGTAATTTGAAACAATCTCCACTGGCCAACCAAAGGCTTTGATAGAGAAACCCAAGTGCTTGAAACAAATGAGTCAAGAGGTATCTGGAAGGCAGGAACAGCTTGACCTTTAGATAGGGTAGCCCAGGGGTGTCCAAACTTGGGAACTTTAAGACTTGTGGACTTCAACTCCCAGAATTCCCCAGCCAGCCATGCTGGGGTAGCCTCAGGAAAAGAAAAAAACACCCATTTTTTTCTCAGCTTATTCTTTTTCACTGTATGGGCATCCCTAAGAAGATAGAAAGGGACCTAAGATGTACTTTGCCTTGAGTTGGGTTTACTATTCAGCCTATTAGTGTAACATTATGGGTCACCTAGTTTGATTTTTTCCATAAAGATTAATATGGATGAAGGAAGAACAAATGAGATTCCATCTAATGCTCACAGCTGCTGGCCTCAACTTCTTATTAACACAACTGTAGGAAGTTAGCACCTGCCCCTCTCCTAAAAGAACCACTCCTCTCCTAGAAGAATGAAATAGTCTAGGAAATATTAAAAAGGCAGAATATTATACCTGCCTGGATGAGAAAAGGAGAAACATGCTCTTGGAAAGCAGCCCCCACTTATGTTAATAGCCCCAGAAAGACTCCTGCCAACCTATCTACAAGATAAAAGGCCTTCAGCACCAGGGTGATAGGATTAGCCCTCACTCAAGATCCAAACCAGGACAAAGCCATTAATTACCAGGGGTGTCCAAACTTGGGAACTTTAAGACTTGTGGACTTCAACTCCCAGAATTCCCCAGCCAGCATGAATTCTGGGAGTTGAAGTCCACAAGTCTTAAAGTTCCCAAGTTTGGACACCCCTGCATTAAGCCATAATAGGAATTGCCCAAAGCCCCTTCATTACATCACCCAGCAAGATTCAACCAAGTCTGGGACTCAAGAATTACTACAAAGTTACCCCTGCATGGCCCCATGCACATGTGACAACCAATCATAATACATTTCTTTCACAGGAATAGGAAAAAAGTTCAAAGCCCAAGAGAGGATCTCTCTCTCTCTCTCTCTCTCTCTCTCTCTCTCTCTCTCTCTCTCTCTCTCTCTCTCTCTCTCTCTCTCTCTCTCTCTCCCTCCCTCCCTCCCTCCCTCCCTCCCTCCCTCCCTCTCTCTCTTCAGTATAAAGAGAGCAAGGGAGAAAGATTCCTTAAATAATCCCTAGTAAATAGATGGAATAGACCACCACTTCCGTCTTTGCCTATTGGAGGGATGTGTGCAGAGCAGCTATTATCTGCCCCCCCCCACTTTTCTTTCGCTTTGGCTGCTTTCTCTCTCCCTCCTTCCCCCTGCTCTCTCCTCTCCTCCCCACCCAAGATACACACATGGTTTTCTATATGCCAAATGTTGCCCGTTGCCCTCTGCTTCCTTAAAGAAATTAAACAAATATTTTTCAAGCTTCAAGGTCACAGTGGATATCATTGGCACACATGATTAAAAGTTCCTTTTCTGGCCTTGCAGTCACAAAACCATCCATCTGCAAATTTCTTCGTATGAAAATGTTAAATCAAAGAATAAAAAATGTTTAGTTTAGCTTTAAAAAAAAGCAGACTAAACAGTATCACGGCCTGGAGCCAACTTCTCTTTCTTTGTCCCTTCTTCTCTTTTTCGTTTGTCAGCAATCTGTGAGTCAAACCTTCACAGAATCTGACGCCACATTCCATGCCAAACTTTCAGTTTTGTTCTTAAACTTTGTTCCATTCATTTTATCCCAGTGGGCTGGGTTCATACAACATACCAAAATCACATCCCGTTGTAATGTGGTATATAAACTCAGAATCAACATTATTTGCAGTCTCACAATCTCTCACTTCTTGCTAAGATTTAATAAAAGATGAACCCAGCAGCCAGCCCTTCTTCAATTTACGGAAATACATGGCTACGAGGGAATGAGCATGCTTCACTTTTAAAAACCCGCATGAAGCAAAATTTGTCAATGAGTTTTTCTGGGCTATCCATTTATTTTTTTAAAAAATGCAACCACAATTCAGTTTCAAAGGCTTAACGCTCAACCCATTTAAGCCAGCAGAAATGCTGAGGGCAGGCAAGCACAACTAATGAAGTAAAAGCAACAGAATGAATCTTAGCTATATTAAATCACACGAAGGTTCAATATAAGACTTTTGAATAACGAGGGGAAAAAAATCATTTTCGAAACCAGAGTGTAAAAAGTAAAAGCTGCTTTCATTACAATGAGATGCTCTGAGCAAAGCACTGAAGGGAGAATGAAGCAATGGGCTAGGAGTAAATGATATTATTGTTGTTGTTGTTATTGTTATTATTATATACTTTATTCATTAAACATGAAACTCAGTCAACTGAACATTCAAATAACCGTCATAAATACCATAAAGGGTGCTAATGGTTGATAGTAGTTGCTGCCAGTGTCCTAGGTATCAACTAAGTATTTTCTTAAGATGTACCACACTCTGAGTAGTGCAGTTCTTTGCAGTTCCGCTGGTGTTATTGCAGGAAGCTGCAATTTCTTGATGTGTTTTATAAAATTCTTTTTTTAAAAAAAATTATTTTTATATAAACAATCCATTTTCCATTAACCAGCATGTCGTCTGGGTAGACATACTTTGTGCCAGCATTCAAATATACAATCTTATTCATAATTTAATCTAATCTTAGCTTAATTTCCAATTCCTTAAGTATCTAATATTATAACAAGACAAGGAGTAGCTCTTCTACTTGATTAAGTATTGGAGTTGTGTCTTGTGCCACCTCGAATTAAGGATTCGTCGCACCTCATAATGGATTTGGTCCCCTATGACTACAGGGCCCAGGAGCTCCCAGGGTAATGGTCTTAGAGTGTGTTGGAAGAAATGTCCTTCTGGGTTCGGCTCCAAGTGGGGAAAAAGACACTGGAGACATGGAGGCTGCTTGGAAAGATGGTTTTAATGGTGGACAGGACCACATGGCTTGAGTCCTGAACAGAAAAGGTGATCACATGCTTCAACGTTGGGGAGAAGAAGAGAAGGGAAAAGAAGAGAAGAGCAGAGAAGAGAATGAAGAAGGGCTTGCAGGGCTTTTTATAATCTGTTCTGCCCCACCTATCTGTTTCCTGTTCCTGTGTAAGAAATGTATTCTGATTGGTTGCCAGACTCCCATGGGCCCGTGCAAGGGCAACCCTCTAGGCTGAGTTTTGAATCCAGGTTTGGTTGAGTTCTCAGCAGGGACGTGCGGTCAGGGGAGGCAGGGGAGGCAGAGCCTCACCTCTCTTCATGAAATAATAGTATATAATATTATATACTATATATATATAATATTATAATATTATATACATCCGTCCAGCCGCGCCTGGGAGCTGCGGAGGCAGAAATGTTGTCGGCGCTCCCGGATGACGAAGCCACGAAAGCGACTGCCTCCGCAGCTCCCAGGCGCGGCTGGACGGATGTAGCCACAGCGACGCCGAGGCGGTCCGGGCGGACGAAAGAGCGAGCGAGGCAGCCTGATCCTCGGTCGCTCGCCCGCTGGACTGCCTCGGCGCCATTCTGGCTACCTCCGTCCAGCCGCTGCAGAGGGAGCTGCAGAGGCAGAAATGTTGTCGGCGCTCCCGGATGACGAAGCCATGAAAGCGACTGGGGAACGACAAGAACCTTCCTGCCTCTGCTGGATTTCGCACGCTCCTCGCGACTGCAATATGCAGTCGCGAGGAGCGCGCAAAGTCCAGCAGAGGCAGGAAGGTTCTCGTCGTTCCCCAGTCGCTTTCGAGGACTGCAAAGCGCGAGCCGGCGGAGCATGCTCAGGAAGGCGGGGAATGGGATCACGTGTGCTGGAGGCTGAGGCAGCCTCAGCCTCCAGCACACGTCCCATTCCCCGCCTTCCTGATGATGTCACCAGCCTCACCAGCCATAAACCTCACCGCACGTCACTGGTTCTCAGATGCCATGTGGTCAGTTGAGTAAAAGGCAATATTATCCTGCCTTAATCCCATCACTCTGGAGTTGAAGAGGAGAACTCTTTATTATGTAAAGTGGACTAGCTTGGCCTTCTTAATGGCCCATTGACAAAGTTACTTTGTGTTTAAAATGTGTTTCTCCCTTTTTTCACATCCAGGGAAATATTCTGCCTTTTCAATATTTCCTAGGTTATTTCATTTTCTGGGAGAAGGCTGGGTGATAACTTCCAACAAGTTGATCCAACCACAGATTTTAAGAGGCTACTATGTAATACTGGGTGTATCTTCCCTAGCAGTTGGGTCAGTTTCAATTGCACTGTGACTGGGTCGATGATCTTTACTATGGGGAATGGTCCCACAAACTTTGGGCCTAGTTTCTTCCTAGGGAGTTTTAACCTCAAATATTTCATGGAGAGGTAAACCTTTTCTCCCACCAAGAATGGCCATTGCGGAGCTCGGTGTTTATCTACCTGTTTCTTATAGGTTTGTGCTGCTTTAGCCAGCACTTTTTTGAAATTCTCCCAGGTTGCTTTTAGCATTGACATCCAGTCAGTCAAGCTGACTGAGGAGCCTTGGATACTCAGGTATTGGGATAAAGTCCATGCCCCTCACTACTTTCTCCCTTGCTT